>NW_027203937.1:17690000-17990000 GCF_024711535.1 Dipodomys merriami
TATCTAAAAAAAAAAAAATCAAGCCTGAGGCTATAGCTCAAGTTATGGAGCTCAAGTACAAAGTTCAATTCCAAGTAGAGGGAGGGAGGAAAGGAAGGAAGGAAGGAAGGAAGGAAGGAAGGAAGGAAGGAAGGAAGGAAGGAAGGAAGGAAAAAAATTGACAATGTATAGAAATATGTCAGCCAGCTACATGCTGGCTGGTGGCTCAAAGTGGTAGAGCCCTAGCCTTGAGTGAAAAAACTCAGGGACAGCATCCAGGCCCCATGACTGACAAAAAAAAAAAAAGAACATTATCACAGGTTTGTACTAGCATTAGCATTAGTATTAGCAGACTTCTTGAGTAATCACTTTTATTTATTTATTTATTTATTTATTTTGTTGGTCGTGGGGCCTGAACTCTGGGCCTGGGCGCTGTCCCTTAGCTCTTCAGCTTAAGGCTAGCCCCCTACCACTTGAGCCAAAGTGTCACTTCAGCTTTTTCTGTTTATGTGGTGCTGAGGAATCAAACCCAGGGCCTCATGCATGCAAGGCAAGCACTCTACCACTAGCCAGCTTCCCAGCCCCAAGTAATCACTGTTTAAATGTTTTTTCTTGTGAAAATGTTAAATATAGAGAAAATAGAACAATAAACAGGTATTTCTGAGTATCTAGATTGTTTTGTACTATTAGCTTTTTATATATTTATTAGACTAGCCCATTATTTTTGTCCTGTGAAGTTGAAGTTAGATCAAAACTAATTAGAAGCATATTCAATTTTTAGGCACAAATACTTTATAGGTGATGGTCTTTATAGTTGTACAACTTTGTATAACTACTTAAGGATGATAGATAGGTAGGTAGGTAGGTAGGTAGGTAGGTAGGTAGGTAGATAGATAGATAGATAGATAGATAGATAGATAGATAGATAGATAGATAGATAGATTCATACGTACATACATACATACATACATGCATGCATACATAAAGTTGAACTGATATTAATGATACTAAGAGTGGTAATTTAATTAAAGTAGTGCTACCAAAACTATCTACAATAAGCCGGGCGCTGGTGGCTCACGCCTGTAATCCTAGCTACTCAGGAGGCTGAGATCTGAGGATCGTGGTTCAAAGCCAGCCCGGGCAGGAGGGACCATGAGACTCCTATCTCCAATAAACCACCAGAAAACCGGAGTGGTGCTGTAGCTCAAATGGTAGAGCGCTCGCCTTGAGCTGAAGAGCTGAGGGACAGCTCCCAGGCCCAGAGTTCAAGCCCCACGACCGACAAAAAAACAAACAAACAAAAAAAAAAAACTATCTACAATAAAGATTCTTTGTCTCACTCCCGATTGCATTTGGCAAATACTGGTTTTTCACCAGTGGCAACAATTAGGCATTTGTGGTAACAAGTAGGCATTTTTCTCTATTTCTCTATTATTACCTCATAGAATTTTGTAAGTCAGGGTTTTTACAAATATTCTATACATACAATAAAATTTAACTATTTCAAGTGTACAATGAGAACTTTGATATGTTTCCTTGTAGTTCTGATGATTAATGATGCTGAGCACCTTTTCATTTGATTGTTGGCATTTATGTATTTATTTATTTAGGTTGGTTAAGGTACTGGGTTTGAACTCAAAGAATTATGTTTACTAGGCAAGAGCTTTACCACTTGAACCACTCACTCATTCCTAAATTTTCTACCATCTAGTATAGTGTCTTTTTTTGGTGGTAGTGAAACTGGAGTTTGAATTTAAGGCCTTAACCCTTTCTAAGCAGATGCTCTACCACTACACCTATTCCCTAATCTCAGCTAGTCTTCAGTATTTATTCATATCTCTTGCTCACATTTAAAATTTTGGGTCAGTCTTACTGAACTCTCTATTCTCAATGCTAGCCTCTGTGTGTGTGTGTGTGTGTGTGTGTGTGTGTGTGTGTGTGTGTGGTGTGTGTGTGTGTGGTGTGTGTGTGTGTGTGTGTGTGTGTGTGTGTGTGTGTGTGTGTGTGTGATATAGCTGGAAAATGGCCCGAAGTATGTAAAAACCTGAAAAAGAATCACCCCTTGATGACATTTGCATTATACAGCTTTTGGACTATGAGGAGCACCATGCTTAGAACTCAGCAGAGAACCCATACTTAATGGCTTGAGGAGAGATATCAGGCAGTACTCAGATTTGCATATAAATTACCATCCAAATCTTTAGCCTAAGAAGGAGCTGGACTGGAAACAATGGCAGAAAAGCAGAGTAACTGAGCAGAAATTTCAGTTGTTGATTACATTGGAAAGCAAACACTAATAATTAGAAAATTGGAGTGACCATGTTCTTGACCTCATATATGGTATTTACATGTGCACATCTGAGGGAAGCTAAGAGGAGGGCACAGAGGGAAACATGGGAAAAAATACAACAGAGGGGCTCATCAGCTCCACTGGACACTGATGAAAATGAACTAAGCAACTCAAGGGCAGAGGTGGGAGGGAGGGAATAAGAGGGAACAGCTTACACTAAGCAAAAGGAAAGAAATGTACATATCACCCAATTTGGAAGAAATAGTTGTATTGTCAAAGTTTATAGAATTCACAAACTTTATAGACCATGATAATGACAATTTGCCCTGTGAAGGTTAAAATATGTTTGTGACTTTAAGTATCACTAACCCACAATACTATGAAATTTATGTAATCACTAAATCTCAATTTAAAAATATTTTTATTTATTTTTTGTTGTTGTTGTTGGTCATGGAGCCTGAACTTGGCCTGGGTGCTGTCCCTCAGCTCTTCAGCTCAAAGTTAGCACTCTACCACTTGAGCCACAGCACCACTTCTGACTTTTTCTGCTTATATAGTGCTGAGGAATTGAACTCAGGGCCTCATGCGTGCAAGGCAACCACTCTACCACTGAGCCACCACCCCAGCCCCCAAAATATTATTTAAAATTTTTAAAAGGTAGACAGGTACAAGAATTGAATCTAGTTAGGCTTCACTCTGTGCTTAATAGTTTGCTTAAGTTTCAAAAATACTTAAGGGAAATGGAGCTTAAATCTCAATATGCTGTTAGTAATCACATTCAATGACTTATGACAATAAATATACATAATAAATTAAAGAAAAGAAAAAGAAAATCGGAGTGATAGCCAGGCGCTGGTGGCTTATGCCTGTAATTCTAGCTACTTAGGAGGCTGAGATCTGAGGATCACAGTTCAAAGCCAGACAAGGCAGGAAAGTCCATGGGACTCTTATCTCCAATTAACCACCAGAAAACTAGAAATGGTGCTGTGATTCAAGTGGTAGAGCACTCATCTTGAGCTGAACAGCTCAAGTACAGTACCCAGGAAGCAGAGAAGGAATGTCTGTATATCTGTGCTAGCTTCCTCACCCCTGCTTTTTTGCCCTTATTGGAACTTGAACTCAGAACCTCTCTTGCTCAGCTTTTTTCACCTGGCTGGAAGTCAGTCAATCACTTGAACTATGCCTCTTCTGGCTTTTTTTGCTGGTTAATTGGTGATAAGAATCTCATGGATTTATCTGCCCAGATTGGCTTCTAACTGTAATTGTAAGTCTGAGCCATTAGCATCTGGCTTATCCTCTCCCTATTTTATTCCATTTGGTCTCCCAGACTAAAGGATGGTACCACTGTGGGTCTGTGGGTTTTCCTAGGATCCTTAGTTAATTCTCCCTGGAAACATCCTCATAGACATACCCGAGTTATGCTTAGTAAACTCCTAGGTGCTTCTCAATCTAGTCGAGTTAATAGTCATGATTAACTGTCACAGCTATGCACTGAAAATTTGGAATCAGCACACCATTAAAATCCATTTGAAGACACTCTTGGTGTGGTAGTACATGTCTGTAATCTCAGGCATGAGAGTAAGGCAGGATTGTGAATTGAGGCTAGCTAGCCTGTGCTATATGAGATCCTGTCTAAAAAAAAAAAAAAAAAAAAAAAAGATTCAGCTGAGTGCTGGTGGCTCACACCTGTAATCCTAGCTACTCAGGAGGCTGAGATCTGAGAATCACGGTTCAAAGGCAACCCGGGCAAGAAAGTCCGTGAGACTCTTGGTCTCCAATAAACCACCAGAAAACCAGAAGTGGCGCTGTGGCTCAAGTGGTAGAATGCTAGCTTTGAGCTGAAGAGCTGAGGTACAGTGCCCAGGCCCAGAGTTCAAACCCCACGACCAAAGGAAAAAAAAAATTGATTCAAAAACACTAGAAATTCTACTCTTCAATAAGTGTTAAAATATAAAAAGCTGCAAGCTCTTGAAGATTTCAAGGAAAACAAACCAAATTGAGTTCTTCCTATGCTACACCCACAACCAGATCATTTTCATAGCACCAGAATGTGTAGGATTTCTCCCCAGCAGCAAGCAAGAAAGCAAGCAATTCTTGTTTGCAAATAACATGTTCATCAGCTGTTTTGAAAAGTACTGACAAAACTAGATCTTAAGTAAACTAGGCTAGCTGGTGTTGACAGAAGAGAATATACTAAATTCTCCCAGCTTTTTTTTTTTTTTTATTTCTTGGCTTCAGTTAAATAAAGACTTTTTAAAATTTCTAACCTTGTTGGTTAACACAAAGAAAAATATTTCATTGCTTTAAAATGTATACTTAAGGGGCTGGGAAGGTAGCTCAGTGGTAAAGCGCTTACCTTGCATGCATGATGACCTGGGTTCGATTCCTCAGCACCACATAAGCAAAAAGAAAAGCCGGAAGTGGCGCTGTGGCTCAAGTGGTAGAGCCCTAGCCTTGAGCTGAAGAGCTGAGGGACAGCGCCCAGGCCCAGAGTTCAGGCCCACGACTGGACCAAAAAAAAAAAAAAAGAAAAGAAAAGAAAAAAACAGTGTCATGAACAAATGTGTAAATGTAACTAATGTGTTAGAGGAACAGTATATAGCTGTATGGGCACAGGGTATGTGGAAAGGTATGAGAGAAAATATTTTCTCAAAATGTGAAAGATACTTTATAAACTTTGGATGTTTATACTGGGTGTTGGTGGCTCACACGAGCCTCTCAGGAGGCTGAGATCTGAGAATCTCAGTTTGAAGCCAGCCCAGGTAGGAAAGTCTACGAGAATCTCATCTTCAGTTGTCTAACAAAAGTCTGACGTGCTTTTTGGCCAAAGCAGTAGAGCTCTGGCCTTGAGCAAAAAAGCTCAGGGATGGTGCCTAGTCCCTTATTTCAAGCCCCATGACTGACATCAAAAACAAAAAAAATAAAAGGTTCAGAGTTGTGGAAGTTTTTGTTTATTTTTGGTGTTGGTCCTGGGTCTTGAACTCCAGGCCTGAAACTGTCCATGGGCTCCTTTTTGCTCAAGGCTAGCACTCTACCATTTGAGCCACAGCTCCACTTTTAGCTCTTTTGGTAATATAATGTGGAAAGAGTCTCACAGACTTGCTTCCAAACACAATCCTCAGATCATAACCTTCTGAGTAGCTAGGATTTCAGCCATAAGCACCAGGGGAGTGACAAGAAAAGGTCAGACCAAAAGATAAATTATAGATAAATAAAAATCTCAGGGCTGGGAAGGTGGCTCAGTGGTAGAGCACTTGCCTTGCATGCATGAGGCCCTGATTTCGATTCCTCAGCACCACATAAGCAGGAAAAAAAGCCGAAAGTGGCGCTGTGCCTCAAGTGGTAGAGCGCTAGCCTTGAGCTGAAGAGCTGAGGGACAGTGCCCAGGCCCAGAGTTCAGGCCCACAACCGGACCCAAAAAAAAAAATCTCTGAGTTCAACCCACTTGGGTTAAAATGGGCTACTGAAAATGCTGGATCTCAGCTGTTCAGAGATATAACCTTATTAATAGGAAAATTAAAGCACACTAACCTCTACCCTTTCATAGGTTATGTTTGACGTCTAATCTCATACTTTGCTCTGGTAAAGACACAAGTATGCCGAGCACTAGTGGCTCACACCTGTAATCTTAGCTACTCAGAAGGCTGAGATCTGAGGATGTGGTTCAAAGCCAGCCTGGGCAGGAAAGTCTGCGAGACTCCTATCTCCAATAAACCACCAGAAAACCGAAGTGGTGCTATAGCTCAAGTGGTAGAGCACTAGCCTTGAGCTGAGGAGCTGAGGGACAGTGCCCAGGCCCAGAGTTCAAGCCCCACAATGGACAAAAAAAAAAAAAAAACAAGTATGCAAAGGGTAGTGGGGATAGCTTAATAACACACACACACACACACACACACACACACACACACACACACACACACACACACACACACACACACACACACACACACACACACACACACACACACACACACACACACACACACACACACACACACACACACACACACACACACACACACACACACACACACACCCTGTATGCCACCATCAGATGTTCTTTCTTTCTTTCTTTATTTATTTATTTATTTATATTTTTGTGTATCTACCTGTCCTCTTTGCAGGTGAACAATTGCTTCTAAGATTTGCTAATAAATATCAAGATTGTTAATAAGTAGGGAATAGCTGGGAAGGTGTCTCAGTGGTAGAGTGCTTGCCTTGCCTGCATGAGGCCCTGGGTTCGATTCCTCAGCACCACATAAGCAGAAAAAGCCAGAAGTGGTACTGTGGCTCAAGTCGTAGAGCACTAGCCTTGAGCTGAAGAGCTGAGGGACAGTGCCCAGACCCAGAGTTCAGGCTCCACGACCGGACCAAAAATAAATAAATATGTAGGGAATAAATGTTATTGATTGGTTTCTGACCAGCTTCTCTGTTTTCTTAGATAATTAAGTTGAAAGCTGAAGCCCGGCTGGACCTGTTAAAGCAGATTGGTGTGTCTGTGGACACATGGCTAAAGAGTGCCATGAACCAAGTAATGGAAGAACTAGAAAATGAGCGGTGGGCTCGTCCTCCTGCAGCAACCAGCAATGGCACTCTACACTCGGTACAGTTGCTTTTCTCATACATGGAGGGCTCATTGACCTTCACTGTTCGTTGATATTGTAGCCAATATTTAGCCAAAATTTAAAAGAAAGGATAATGTTTGCTAATGGTTTGGGTTTGCTGTTTTTTTATTTTGTCTTCCTTTAACCTGTTGCTTGATTTAGACTTACTACAGGGATTTTTTTTTTTTTTTGCCAGTGGTGGGCTTGAAATCTGGGGCCTGAGTGCTGTCCCTTAGCTCTTCAGCTCAAGACCAGCACTCTACCACTTGAGCCACAGCACCACCAGTTTCCTGGTGGTTAATTGGAGATAAGAGTCTCAGGGACATTACTGCACAGGCTGGCTTTGAACTGTAGTCCTCAGATCTCAGCCTCCTGAGTAGGTAGCATTACAGGCATGAGCCACCAGTGCCTGGCAGTACAGGGATATTTTAAACTTAGTTTGGGTGTTTTAATGTGCTGTGAAGAATAACTATTACTAATTGAATTATCAATGCCTCTCTATCAAACTCAATATTCATAATGTAAACAGAGTAAAAATAGTACAATAGGAAACTTAATAGAGTGTCTCTGAAGTTCTCAGAGGTCTTCTCTAGCAAAAATAAAAATAAAGCATCCAGAGAGTTATAGTACATCTTTTACAAATGTGTGGACCTACCCTAAAGTCAACTTCAATCCCCAAGGCTTTTGTCACTCCTGTCACTGGGAGCCAGTCCAAGTAGGGTTTGACGATAATACAAGGACCCTAGCTTGTTTTCATACTCAGTCCAGGGCTTTTTCCACTCTGTAACTTCCTGCTCAACCTTGGTTTGTCATGCTGGAGACCTGAGTTCCAAAAAATTCAGTGATTTCTTTGCTATTACACAGGTAGGGATGTGATGCCTACTAGTCAATAACTCCTGTGGCATCTCATTTCCTTTTACTCTTGGTCATCTTTCTTCTTTATTTTCTTAATGTTATTTACAAGTGTGTGTTTCTCTCATTTGTTTTCTTTTGTTGATTGTTTGCCTTGTTTACTATTCTTCATACAAAAGTGCCTGGTGCACAGTAGGTAAATATTTATTGGGAGAAGAAATGAGTATATAGATGGAAGAATAGAAAAGTGGTAAACTAAATAAGCTAAAACTTACATTTAGTACCTCTTGAATGTTTGTGACCTTCAAATATAAGGTATCCTTGCTGAAGAAAACAGTGAACTTTTAAAGCATTCTAGGAAGTTGTCAATTTTTTTCATATAGGATTCTGATATTCTAATGGAACTGTACTTATACACTTAAAAATGATTGTGTGGCTGGGAATGTGGCTTAGTGGTAGAGTACTTGCCTACCATGCATGAAGCCCTTAGTTCAATTCCTCAGTACCACATAAATGAAAAAGCCAGAAGTAGCACTGGGGCTCAAGTGCTAGAGTGCTAGCCTTGAGCACAGAGAAACTCAGGGATAATGCCCCGGCCCTGAGTTCAAACCCCAAGACTGGCAAAAAAAGGGGAGGGGGAACCTGGGAAGGTGACTCAGTAGTACAGTGCTTGCCTCGCATGCATGAGGCCCTGGGTTCCATTCCTCAGCACCACCTAAGCAGAAAAAGCTGGAAGTGGCACTATGACTCAAGTGGTAGAGGACTAGCCTTGAGCTGAAGAGCTGAGGGACAGCTCCCAGGCCCATAGTCCAGACCCCGTGACCAACAACAACAACAAAAAAAAGTGTGTAATTATACATTTGAAGGAAAAACAATCAGTTTAAAGCTTTATTTTATTTTATCTTATTTTTGGTCAGTCATGGGTCTTGAACTCTGGACCTTGATGAAGTCCCTGAGTTCTTCAACTCAAAGGAAGCACTCTACCACTTTAGCCACAGCATCACTTCCAGTTTTCTGGTGGCTAATTGGAGATAAGAATGTCATGGACCCTGGGCACCGGTGGCTCATGCCTGTAATCCTAGCTACTCAGGAGGCTGAGATCTGAGGATCGTGGTTCAAAGCCAGCCCGGGCAGGAAAGACCATGAGACTCCTATCTCCAATAAACCACTAGAAAACCGGAAGTGGCGCTGTAGCTCAAGTGGTAGAGAACTCTCCTTGAGCTGAAGAGCTGAGGGACAGCACCCAGGCCCAGAGTTCAAGCCCCACAACCAACAACAACAACAAAAAAAGAATGTCATGGACTTTCCCACTCAGGCTAGCTTTGAACCATAATCCTCAGATCTCAGCCTCCTGAGTAGCTAGGACTACAGACTTGAGCACTATAAACAGTAATCCAGCCAGGGAAATCATACACAAGCATACACATACAAACACACCCTATCCACTTGACTTTGTGGTTAGAACTTGCCCTATTTCCAACCAAACCCATGATTGTTCTTGGGCTAGCACCTTTCTTACTAAATCACCTGAGTGGACATGTGACACCCAACTCTGTATTTCTTTTCTGGGCAGATGAACAAGGTTAGTCTCTCCTTAAAGTTTACAAGCTGGTCTCCTTTAAGTTCACAAGCTGGGAAAACAAACAGATCTTTATAGATCCTGTTGATGCTTGGCAGTGTATAACTGGGCCACTGTGTGGCAAACTAGAAATTGTTCACTTCTTACTCTTCCAGCACAGCTTGGAAAAAATCACTTATTTCTGGATTTCTTAGAAAATGTTATACTAAATTACTCTAAAATCCTGTCAAACCCCAAGATCTTCTGATTCTATGACATATTTTCAGAAAAGTTCAGTGCTAGCTGGTTGTGGCAGCTTTAATTTACCCTGTACTCCTAGCTACTTGGGAGGCAAAGATCAGGGAATTGTGGTCCAAGGACAGCCCAGTTCCTCCTACCCCTACCCAAGAAGAAAAAGTTCAATCAGTGGCTTGATGTGGTAGTGTACCCTTTGTCATTTCAATGGCACAGGCAGCATCAATAGAAAGATTGCAGTCCGTGCTAGCCTGAGGATAAAGCAAAACCTATCCCAAAAAATAACCCAACATGAAAAGGACTTGGAAGAGTGTCTCAGGTAGTAGAGCACCTGCCTACAACATGTAAGACCTGAGTTCAGCCTCCTAATACCACCAAAAAAAGGAAGAGATGGGAAAGGAGAGACGAAAGGAAGGAGAAAAATAGAGAAGAAATTTTGCCCATGAAGAAAATGTCACTGTGAGGAATTTTAGTAAGGGATCTAGAAAAGAGTTCCTGAATATGAATGAAGGAATTTGTATTTTTTTCTCAGTCTAACATTCCTCATCACTGGCTGTTCTTCATATTCATCCTTTTAAGTGACTGTATACTAGAAAGATACTTCAGAATTAACTTTTCTAGTGGCTTATAGACACCAGCTTATCTGGAGATGTCTCTTTCTTTGAGAAGGGGCTTGTAGTCTCATCCCATGTTTCCCTTCTTGTAGCTATTCTTAATGGAGAACAAGTTATCCGTCTTCCAAATAAGAGGTTATATTTTAGCCGGCTCATACCTGTAATCCTAGCTACTCAGATGGCTGAGATCTGAGGATCTCAGTTGAAAGCCAGCTCCAACCAGAAAGTCTGTGAGACAGTTAAAAAGCCAGAAGTAATGCTGTAGCTCAAGTGGTAGTGTACTAGCCGTGAGCAAAAGGAGCTTAGGGACAGTACACAACCCAAGTTCAAGGCCCAGAACTTGGGGGAGGGGGTGGGGGAAAGAAAAGAAATGAAAAAATAGGTTATATTTTGTGGAAGATCTACCAGTAATATAAATAAAGGAGAGAGTAAAGCAAAAATAGATTAATGGAGCCCCAGTAGTGGCTTAACCTGCTTTTAACTAACATCGAAATAATTTAGAGAGGATTTATCTGTTTATACTGACAGCTGACTGGCTGAGGAACAGGAAGCAGGAATAACTCATTCTGGCAACCAAATATTTTCTCTCATTGTAGCTGCCAACAAAAGCATTAGTCATCTGGAAAACATGATTAATGCTACTGTTTGACATTAACAGTATAACTAAACTAAAAAATGCTTTATGGAAGATAAATGTTTTGAAAGTATGTAATCTATGTACCTTTAGAATAAGGATGTGAACTCTTTGCCTTCTGTCTCATGCCATGGTATGGAATATAAGGTTGGGAAGGGGAAAACAAAAAAAATGAGAAGAATCCCAGAGTATAATAACACTATCCTAAAGAAGAGCAGTCCAATGATACTGATATTTAGTTAAAAGTATCTGAAACCTACATGAACTTCTGAGATTGGACTGCTGCCAATGACCAGATCAATCTTTTCTCTTACTCTCCTGCTGTCTCTTACTCAAAACCTATATATAGTTTGCAACCTAATTTTTGAAATTATATTAATCTTATAATAGAAATGTAAGAAGAGGGAACAACTGATGCTATGCAAAACAAAAGAAATGTACATACCACCAATGTAGAAGAAATACTGTATCGCAAAGCTCATAGAACTCATAAATGTTATAGACTGTGATAGACAGTTTGCTCCAGGAAATTTGGGAAATTATGTAACCACTTAATCACTTGAAAACTTGAAAAAAATAATGGAAATATAAGTAGGATTATAGAAAATTTTGAAATGCTATAGAAAAGCAAAAAATCAGCTCCTCAACAATATTTCCCCTCCATTTATTTTAATTGACAAGTACAAATCGTGTGTGTGTGTGTGTGTGTGTGTGTGTGTGTGTGTGTATTTATGCATGCAAACATTTAAAAGGTACTCCTCATTTTACTGTTTTGTTTTTCTAGACCTGGGGCTTGAACTCGGGGCCTAGGCACTGTCCCTGAGCTTCTTTTGCTCAAGGCTAGTACACTACCACTTGAGCCACAGCACCACTTTCGGCTTTTTCTCTTTATGTGGTACTGAGAAATCAAACCCAGGGTTTCATGCATGCTAGGCAACAATTTGTACATTTTTCCAACCTAACATTCTTCATTACTAGATGATCTTTATAATTATTATTTTAGTGTCTCCTTAGAAGGGTATTTCAGAATTGATTAACTTTTCTATTATTTACTGAATATTTAGATTGCCGCCAGATTTTCAGTATTATAAATCATTTATAAAACATTTTTATACATACAACCAGTCCTCCTTCTGCATACGTGGATTTAACCAATAACAGAGGAACAAGATTTGGGGGAAAAAATTGACACCTTTATTGAACACATCTACAGACTTTGTTCTTTTATTAGTATTCCCTAAACAATATTGTATAACAACTATTGCACAGAATTTACATTAGATAATATAAGTAATCTACAGATGATTTAAATTATATGGGAGGTTGTACATAGGTTGTATTTAAATACTACATTATTTTATATAAGAGACTTGATCATCCATGGATTGTGGTATCACAAGGAGTCTTCCTGGAACCAGTCTTCCTTGGATATCAAGAAATGATTTCTTATTTCCATATGGAATTTTTTTTTGGTGATGTAGATTACCAGAAGGAGGATTAATGGGATGAGTAGACCTTTGCTTGAAATGGTTTATTTTTATTCTATTTCCTTTTTCTTAGATTTTCTAACTATAGCTGATACTTTTTACATGATTTTTTGCTATCTTAAGCCACTTTTCCCAGCTATTGTGAAGACACATTGACAGTTGGCTTTGTTGTACAGCTTTCCTTAGAGCACTTGAAGGATTGTGTAGAGATAAATTGTGATGGTTATGTGGGGGTTTTCATCTGTAATCCCCACACCTGGGAGGCAGAGGCAGGAGGATCACATGTTCCAAGCCAGCCTGGACTACATAGTAACTTCCAACCAAACAGTAACACCGTCTCTCAACACTCATCTCATGTCTCTTCCCTCTACCAGTAAAAGAAAAGAAATTCTATTCATTATGAAGACTATGCTAAAGATGGCTGGAAGACTAGGAGGTGCAGTATTTTTAACCAAATTCAGATATCAGTTTAGTTTTCAGCTGCCTCATTACTACCTACTAATACAGTGTGGTTTGACTTTAAAATATGAAAATCTGGTTTCTTGGTTTAAGATAATCCCAATGAAAAGAAAAGAACAGGCTTTTATAATGAGTTTCTTATAAACTGTGAAATAATAGAATGTGCCTGCAAAATCTTTTGTTTTCAAGTTTACACAATATCTCCAGTGGTCGTGTGTGTGTGTGTGTGTGTGCGTGCGTGCGTGCGTGCGTGTGTGTGCGTGTGTGTGTGTGTGTGTGTGTGTGTGTGTGTGTGTGTGTGTGTGTGTCCGTGTGTCCATCTTGGGGCTGAACTCAGGGCCTGGGAGCTGTCCCTGAACTTTTTTTTTTTTTAACTCAAAGCTAGCATTCTTCCATTTGAGCCACAGCTCCCATTTCTAGCTTTTTGGTGATAATTGGACATAAAGAGTCTCATGTACTTTTCTGCCCAGGTTGGCTTTGAACTTCAGTCTTTAGATTTCAGCTTCCTGAGTAGCTAGGATTATAGGGGTGTGCCATTGTCTTTTAATTGAACTAAACTCAATTCCTAGTAAGATCCATTGAATTCAATTTAGCAAGCATGTATTGAGCCAGCTCTTCAATGAATTGATTCTTATTGACAGCCAAGACCCAAAAATGGGCAGTGAACATATGAGAATTTACCTCTGAGTGATGTGTTTCTAGCTATGCTGTTTTCTGACTTTTTGCATAGCCATGACAACCAGTACAGGGATCTTCCTGTAGTAAGTAACTGGTGGAAATGGCTTGCTACACTCTTGATCCAGAAAATTGTACAAAAACATGTAAATAAATAGGTTCAGTTTTTCATGTTCACCCAAAAAATCATCCAGGCTATATCCCAAAAAACTACGTAGCATCTCCAAGATGTCATTTTAAAGAAACAATGTATGTTATTCTGGCATTACAATGGTGGTGTTGGTAGGTGTGCCCAGGCCAAACATTGGACACTGAATCAATCAGTGTCCAAGATGAGTGCTTAATTTTTGCTATACGTGCTTAAAAATTCTAGATTTCGATGTGGAGTTTATTTCATTTAGCATATTCAGCATGAGTTGTGGTACTTTAAAAGCATAGTCCAGTTTACCCATACTAGCACTCCCCCTGCCATATTGAATTGTCCTCATTAAAAATATGTTGTTCCTAAACTACAAGAAGTTGCACAGGAGAAGAAGACATAACAGAAGGAACTGAAGGGGAAAAAATATGACACTGAAATAAGTAAATCTGGCAGACTTCTCTGCTTCATAGTTACTGAAGCTGATTTTTTAAATTTAAAATTAAATTCTTCATTACTAGTTATTTTTAAAAATGCAGTTGAGACCAAGCCTACTACTCCATCTTGCTTGGAAGCAGAAACCATTTTCTTGATATTTAAAATCATATTTTACAACTACTTATGTTATACATGGAATGAAGTTAACAGTGATCAGTTCTCTGTCCAGATAGAGTTTGTTTGTTTGTTTGTTTGTTTGTTTGCCAGTTGTAGGGCTTGAACTCTGGGCTTGGGTGCTGTCCCTCAGCTCTTCAGCTCAAGGCTAGCATTCTACCACTTGAGCCACAGCATCACTTCCAGCTTTTTCTGCTTATGTGTGGCTGAGGACTGGAACCCAGGGCCTCATGCATGCAAGGCAAGCACTCTACCACTGAGTCACCTTCCCAACCCGTATGTTTGTTTTATGTTAGTTCTGGTTGTTGTGGGCCTGAACTCTGGGTCTGGGCACCGTCCCTGAGCTCTTCAGCTCAAGGCTAGTGCTCAACCACTTGAGCCACAGCACCACTTTCAGCTTTCCTGCTTATGTGGTGCTGAGGAATGGAACCCAGGCCCTCATGCATGCAAGGCAAGCACTCTACCGCTGAGCCACCTTTCCAGCATCGGTAGAGGGATTTTGTAGGTCAGTTTTTGTTTGTTTGTTTGTTTTTGTAGGTCGTGGGGCTTGCACTCTGGGCCTAGGTGCTGTCCCTGCACTCTTTAGCTCAAGGCGATTGCTCTACCACTTGAGCCACAGCACCACTTCTGATTTTCTGGTAGTTAATTGGTGATAAAAGTCTCACAGACTTTCCTGCCTGGGCTGGCTTTGAACCGCGATTCTCAGACCTCAGAATCCTGAGTAGCTAATATTATAAGTGTGAGCCACCAATGCCCAGCTTTAATCAGTTTCCTTTTTTTTTTTTTGTTGGTCGTGGGGCCTGAACTCTGGGCCTGGGTGCTGTCCCTCAGCTCTTCAGCTGTAGTCTAGTGCTCTACCACTTGAGCCTCAGCCCCGCTTCCTGCTGAGGAATCAAACCAAGGGCCTCATGCATTCAAGGCAAGCACTCTACCATTGAGCCACCTTCCCAGCTAGTCAGTTTTCTATAGCAAATGTCTTTGTTTGTATTGGGTATTAGCAGATTCTTTGTTTAGATTCTTTCCGCCTCATGAAGACAACAAATGCTTATGATTTATTGTCTCCTTTACATCAAGTATATATTAGGGGTTTAAAATGTTTTATTTCATGAAGCCTTATAATAACCCTTTAAAGAAGTTTTTTGTGGGGCTGGGAAGGTGGCTCAGTGGTAGAGCGCTTGCCTTGCATGCATGAGGCCCTGGGTTCAGTTCCTCAGCACCACATAAGCAGAAAAAGCCAGAAGTGGCGCTGTGGCTCAAGTGGTAGAGCGCTAGCCTTAAGCTGAAGAGTTGAGAGACAGCACCCAGGTCCAGAATTCAGGCCCACAACTGACGAAAAAAAAAAAAATTTTTTTGTTTGTTTGTTTTTTGTTGGTTGTGGGGCTTGAAATATGGTCCTGGGTGCTGTCCCTCAGCTCTTCAGTTCAAGGCAAGCGCTCTACCACTTGAGCTACAGCACCACTTGTTTTTCTGGTGGTTTATTGGAGATAAAAGGCTCACAGACTCTCCTGCCCTGGCTGGCTTTGAACCGAGATCCTCAGATTTCAGCCTCCTGAGTAGCTAAGATTACAGACATGAGCCACCAGCACCTGGTTATTATCTTCATTAGAAAGATGAGATGGTTGGAGCTGAGAAGTTAAATAGTTTCCCAGGCTTACACAAAGTACATGGCATAGTCAGCATTCACACCATGTCTGCCAGACTCTAGGCCCTCTGCTCCTTCTTGTGACACAGTAATGATGCCTATCAGAGGTGGTTTTGCTGGGTACAAGAAGACAGCTACTGCTGGGCGCTGGTGGCTCACACCTATAATCCTAGCTACTCAAGAGGCTGAGATCTGAGGATCAAGGTTCAAAGCCAGCCCGGGCAGGAAAGTCCGTGAGACTCTTATCTCCAATAAACTACTAGAAAACCAGAAGTGGCACTGTGGCTCAAGTGGTAGAGTGCTCGCCTTGAAGAGTGCAGGAACAGTGCCCAAGCCCAGAGTTCAAGCCCCATGACCGACCAAAAAAAAAAAAAAAAAAAGACAGCTACTAAAACAGGCTGAAAAAGAGTCTTCTTACTGCCCTTGCAATAAGAGTAAGAATTTTACCACATGTAAGGAAGGAAAAATATTAGTACAGGTAGAAAGAATTGTTATGATTGAAGTTCTGGCAAGTGACAGGGAGAAAAGGGGTTGAGAGCAGTTGTTAAGATAAGAGAAGAAGGGGCTGGGAAGGTGGCTCAGTAGTCAAGTGCTTGCCTTGCATGCATGAGGCCCTGGGTTCGATTCCTCAGCACCACATAAGCAAAAAGAAAAAAGCCGGAAGTGGTGCTGTGGCTCAAATGGTAGAGTGCTAGCCTTGAGCTGAAGAGCTGAGGGACAGCGCCCAGGCCCAGAGTTCAGGCCCCATGATGGGACCCAAAAAAAACAAAAAAACAAAAAACAAGCCTATAGTGGTCGTTCACACCTGTAACCCCAACACTTGGGAGGCTGAGGCAGGAGGATTGAGTATTCAAGACAAGCCTGAACTGTGTAGGAAGAACACAACTCTGTACCTGTTAATGGACTGGGAATGTGACTCAGTGGTAGAGTGCTTGCCTTGCATGCATGAAGCCCTAGGTTCAATTCCTCAGCACCACATAAATACAAAAATCCTGAAATGATGCTGTGGCTCAGTGCTAGGTAGAGTGCTAGCCTTGAGCAAAAGAAGTTCAGGGACAGCCCTGAATTCAAGCCCCAGGACTGGCAAACAATAAGTATTATTATTATTATTATTATTATTATTATTATTATTATTATTATCATTATTATTATTATTTCCCATTACTCACCTTTAGCCCCTGATAATTCCCATTATACTTTGTTTCTATGAATTTGACTACTGTGAAATCACAGTGCTACTTTTTTTTTCCGCCAGTCCTGGGGCTTGAACTCAGGGCCTGGGCACTGAGCTTCTTTAGCTCAAGGTTAGCACTCTTATCACTTGAGCCACAGCACCACTTCTGGCTTTTTCTGTTTATGTGGTATTGAGGAGTGGAACCCAGGGCTTCATGCATGCTAGGCAAGTGCTCTACCACTAACCACTAAGCCACATTCCCAGCCCCTACAGTGTTACATTTTTTTTCAGTGTTACATTTTTATGACTAGTTATTTCACTTAGTGTAATGCCGGGTCATCATCTGTATGATAGCATATCAGAACTTACCTCCTTTTTTAGGACTGGATAATGTTCTATATACACTATTCTTTTTTAAGTTGTTATTTTTTTTTGGGGGGGGGGGAGGGTCCAGTCGTGGGGCCTGAACTCTGGGCCTGGGCACTGTCCCTCAGCTCTTCAGCTCAAGGCTAGCACTCTACCACTTGAGCCACAGCGCCACTTCTGGCTTTTTTCTTTTTGCTATGTGGTGCTGAGGAATCGAACCCAGGGCCTCATGCATGCAAGGCAAGTGCTCTAACACTGAGCCACCTTGCCAGCCCTTAAGTTGTTATTATAAAGGTTATATACAGAGGGGTTACAGATATACACTATTCTTTTATCCACTCATCTATCATAGGGCACTTGTGTTACTTCCCTGCTTTGGCTGTTGGAGTAATACTACTTTGAATAACATTACACTAATGAGACCATGCTTTGGGTTCTTTAGGAAAATACTCAGTAGTGGAATTTTAGAAATATATGTTTAATTATTAAGAAATCACCGTACTGAAGATAGAAAGGTGAAACCTGTTGAAAATGTTGGGGGTTTTTTGTTTTGTTTTTTTGCCAGTCTTGGGGCACTGTCCTTGAGCTTCTTTTGCTCAAGGCTAAAACTCTACCACTTGAGCCACAGCACCACTTCTGGCATTGTCTGTTTATGTGGTTGGTACTGAGGAATCCAACCCAGAGCTCATGCATGTTAGGCAATGCCCAGGACTGACAAAAGAAAAAAACAAAAAACTTTATATTCTTTTTTTGTGTGTGTGATTCCATCTTCTTTTCCTTATGTATGGTGTACTTAAGTGTATATCTTCGGTAGGGTTGTAAGAAGGGTACAGAACTGGAGAGAAAAAGGGTGAAAAAGTGCAGCAGTAGAACTCACTGGACACTGATGAAAATGAACTACACAAATTGTGGGTGGAGTCGTGCAGAAGGGATTGGGAGAAAGGGAACAGAAGACACTGTAGGAAAAGAAATGTACTTACCACCTGACTCATGTAATTGTAATCCCCACCGGAAGTGGTGCTGTGGCTCAAGTGGTAGAGCGCTATCCTTGAGCTGAAGAGCTGAGGGACTGCGGCCAGGCCCAGAGTAAAGAAATGTTGCAGAAAACATCTTAGAATAAAGTCTTTCCATTTTCTGTGATGTATTCACAAAAGTGGAATTACTACATCAAATGATATGTTCCAGTATATTTTCCAAAAGTATATTTTCCAAAAATGATGTGTGAATTCACATTTTTACCAGCCTTCAGGGAAAGACTGTTTCTCCATATCACTGGCACTTAAAAAGCTTTTCAATGTTTTCTGATACTGTCAGTTTAAATGATGAGGACTTTGTTGGTCAGTATTTAATGGTAAAAAGTGAAAGAACACTGATAAATTTATACTTGACATATATTTGACATCGATTTTCATGAAAAATGCAACTGAGAAGTCCCTTTGTGTGAAGTTGAATAGGTAGATTAACATTCTGAAGCAATCAGATTTTAAGTGCTCTTCCTGTTTTCTACCATTTTCTTGACTAAGCAAACTAGCCAATGGCTTCTTATTTTTTCTTAGCTTAATGCAGACATGGAGAGAGAAGAAGGAGAAGAGTTTGAAGACAATATGGATGTTTTTGATGACAGCAGTTCAAGCCCTTCTGGCACCTTAAGAAATTATCCACTCACCTGCAAAGTTGTTTACTCCTACAAGGTTTGTATTCTCCAACATATTGCTGATAGCAGATCTTGGAGACTCTGTATCTACCTAGCCTCTCATAATGTGTCTACTTAGCATATTATATTAGATTACTTGTGTTAAAATGTCCTACACTAATCCCTTAGTCTCTGTGAGCCTCAATTTCCTTATATCATAAGGATAATATTGTAGAGTTAATATGAAGATAAATCATAACTTAAAATAATTAAAAATAAATAATAAAGTAATAATTCAGTAGGAAGGCATTTAGCCCAGTGCCTAGTATATTGAAAATCTTTAGTAACCAAAACTTCCTGCTTGACATAAATCCTCCATTAAGATGAGCTTCAAAATAGATATCAAGGAAAATTATTTTACAAAGCAATTTTTACGCTTTGCCTGTACTCCTAATATAACCATCTCATTATCTTTGTTAGGCAGGAACTTTGATAAATTTAGAATTTCTACATCTGCTTTGGTATAATTGTTCTTAATCTCTCTCACCCTTTCCTTGAAGTCCCATTAAACTTTTTACTAAACACAGAGTAAATTGAGTTTTGACCTCCAGTTGTTCTTTGTTTTGCCTCCTTCCATCCATCAGCCAGTTCTATTGAACTCACCTCCACATATCCTGAATCTGGATTTGGGAAATAGCTCACTGACAAAGTACTTGCCTAGTACATGAGGCTGTGTTTCATCCCCAGTACTTTAAAAAGAAAAAGTGTATATGTATACACATACACATGCATACACACACACAAACACACACACACACATCTTGAATCTAATCACTTTTTATTTTCTCTGCTGCTATTATCTTAGTCCACACCATTGCTTTAGTGATGGGGAGAGGGGACTTGAAATTAGTCTCCCTCTTTCATAGTTGCCTCCCCATTGTCCATTTTTAACTTTGCAGTCAGAAAAACCTTCAACATATGAAAGAGATGATATTATTCCCTTTGCTAAAACTTCTAAGCTTTCTATTACACATAGGGGAAAAAACACAAACTCTTTCCTGAGATCTGTAACATCCAGTCTGATTTGGCTCCAGCCAGTTTCTTTGGTTTCATATCACACCATCTTCCCACCTCTCCCACTCAAAACTTAGCTACCCTGGCTGGCTTAGGCTAAGGCCCTAATTATACTCCTTTGTACTTGAGATCCTTTCTGCCTAGACTTCTATTTCCCCAAATCCTAGTTTGCTGCCCACTTCTCACCATTGGAGCTCAGCTCAAATAGTGCTTCCTGAGGCCACCCCTAACCACTTAAGGAGACTGCCAATACCTCAGTTGCTTCTCTGTCCCATTGCCCTCTTTTACTTACTCTGCATAGTCATGTGTTATTAATGATGAGAATTCCTTCTGAGGGAGGCAGTATTAAAAGATTTTATTATCATGCACCTATCAGAGTGAGCTTACATAAGCCTAGACACTATAGCCTACTATACATCTAGGCTACATAGTAAACATGCATTATTACTGTTCATCAGACCATGATCAAGCAATGTGAGATTAAATAAAGCCCAGGAGAAAATGATGAACTGTGCATGAGATATATGAGGCTGTTGTACTAGCATGCTGTTTAATAAGCAAACATTTTTTGTAAGTAGAAAGATAGACTCAAAAATGATAAAAGTAGATGGATACCATTGGTTCACATCCTAGCGCTCAGGAGGCTGAGATCTGAACTAACCCAAACAGAAAAGTCTTAGAAATTCCTATCTCCTAATAACCAACAAAAAGACAACTGGAGGTGTGGCTTAAGCAGGAGTACTAGCTGTGAGTGAGAGCTAAGTGAGAGCATGAGACCCTGAATTCAAGCCCTAGTACCAACACAAATAAATAGGTGTTTATATATCCATCCATACATATACACGTATACATACACACATACATATATACATACATATGGGAGACGGAGACAGACACACTGACTTGAGGCCAAATCATGATTCTTATGGCCCAGAAAAGGTCTGGATTCATCTGGTGAGGCCATTTTTAAAGATCATAAGAAAAGATTCATAATTTTTTTGTTGTTGTTGTTGGTCATGGGCCTTGAACTCTGGGCCTGAGCGCTGTCTCTCAGCTCTTCAGCTCAAAGCTAGCGCTCTACCACTTGAGCCACAGTGCCACTTCCAGTTTTCTGGTGGTTTATTGGAGATAAGAGTTTCATGGACTTTCCTGCCCAGGCTGGCTTTGAACCACGATCCTCAGATCTCAGCCTCCTGAGTAGCTAGGATTACAGGCGTGAGCCACCGGCACCCGGCTAAAATTCATAATTTTTAATCCTTAGTATCCTAAGGAAATAAATTCATAAAATTCATAATTTTTAATCCTTAGTATCCTAAGGAAATAAACCACAATAGAGTATTTTAGATACAAAAAAAAAAAAATTGGGGGATCAATCATGGGGCTTGAACTCTGGGCCTGGGCACTGTCCCTGAGCTCTTCAGCTCAAGGCAAGTGCTCTGTGGTTTAAGCCAGAGCACCACTTCCGGTTTTCTGGTGGTTAAATGGAGATAAGAGTCTCACAGTCTTTCCTGCCTGGGCTGGCTTTGAACTACAATCCTCAGATCTTAGTCTCCTGAGTAGCTAGGATTACAGGCATGAGCCACCAGCACCTGGCTACAAACTATTTCATTCTAATATACTCTATAAAAGCTCAAAGTTGAAAGTCCAAGAAGAGAATAGTTAAATAAATTATGATCACAAAATACAATATTATTGTGACAATTATTGAAATTTACATTAATGAATTTTTTGGTAAGAAAAGTATACACTGAGCCAGCACTAGATTGCTGAAACAAAAGGATTTCTAGGCCAGCCTGGACTATATACTGAGATCTTGTCTCAAAATAAAACAAAAAAGGCTGAGGGTGTGACTCAAATGGCAGAACACCTACCTAGCAAGTGCAAGGCTCTGAGTTAAAAAAAGACAGGATCCTAATGGCTCACTTCTATAATCCTAACTTCTCAGAAAGCTGAGACCTAGATAATTGAGATTCCAATTAACCAGCAAAATGTCCAACTGAAGGAATGATTCAAGTAGTAAAGCCAAACCAAGTGAAAAAAAAAAAAAGCAAAAGCTTGAGGCTCTTGAGTTTAAACCCTAGTACCAGACCAAAACAAAAGTGAAACTCTTAAGATCATAATGTCAAATAAAAAAGTACGATATCAATTGGGGCTGGGAAGGTAGCTCAGTGGTAGAGTGCTTGCCTTGCATGCAAGAGGCCCTGGGTTTGATTCCTCAGCACCACATAAGCAAAAAGAAAAAAGCTGGAAGTGGCGCTGTGGCTCAAGTGGTAGAGCGCTAGCCTTGAGCTGAAGAGCTGAGGGATAGCACCCAAGCCCAGAGTTCAGGCCCCACGACTGGACCAAAAAAAAAAAAAAAAGTAGGATATCAAATTATATGTACCTCAAAGATCTCAACTGTGAATTATGTTCAGCTTGTCGACAATGAACATGTATTGCTTTGAAAATCAGGAAAAGTGTATTGTAAAGTACAAGACATTCAGAAAGATCTGGGTGGAAATGAACTTCTGGCTGTCACTGGATATTAGGACTTAATGGAAACATTATGGGACCATGTGTAAATTTTTAAATAATTTTTTATTGAGATTAAGTGATGATATAAATTTCACAAATTTCACACTATTGTGGGATAGTGATACTTAAAGTCACAAATACAGGCTGGGAAGGTGGCTCAGTGGTAGAATGCTTGCCTTGCATGCATGAGGCCCTGGATTCGATTCCTCAGCACCACATAAGCAGAAAAAGCCAGAAGTGGCACTGTGGCTCAAGTGATAGAGCACTAGCCTTGAGCTGAAGAGCTCAAGCACCCAGGCCTAGAGTTCAGGCCCTACAACCGACCAAAAAAAAAAAAAAGCCACAAACACTGTGTGTATATTTAATAGCCATTTAGTGACTACTTACTAGCTATTGTTGGGATGAGAGAAGAAATACAGTCCCCACATTAAATAGGTTATCCTTGAAGCAAGGCCACAGGGCAACAATTAACTGGAGTACTATGGTAGCTATTGTTGCAGAGATCTAAAAAATCTAGGGACAGAAGGAGCAAAAAGCAAGTAGCTCATGATGAGTGATCTGGAAAAGTATATCAACTGGACTGCACATCCCAAGTAATAATAATAGCTGTTATTTCTTCAGTTCTAATTTCTTCAATAACCCTGTAAGGAAGAGATTTCCTTATCTAACTACCTCATATGCAAGCAATGCTTACTTCTAGGCTCTGGAACATAGCAGTGATCAAAACAGACAAAATTTTCTGCCCTGGAGCTCAACTACAAGAAGAAAATAGAAAGAAAAGGAAAATTGAGGCTCAAAGACATCTTATGCCCACTTGCACATAGAAACAGACTGAAATGAAGCTGGACTTAATACCCACAGCAGTCAGCCTTTCATCAGATAGGAATGATGAAACAGAGGAAAAATATTGGATAGCCAGTAGAAACACAGAGGCAAGAAAGAATATAGTATGTCAGAGGATAGGGGAAAATGTGCTGGTCCAAAGCTTTAAGAGGCCTACCCACCAGGGACCTTGTGGGTCTTGAGTGCACAAGTTGACTTTGTTAAATAAAAGAATAGGTCATCGGTGTATGGGGATAATGCTGCCAACCCATAATGCCTACATCTGTTAGACAGTTAGTGCTGCCAATCTGGACAACTTACATTTTCACAAGGGCAGCAGTGTGTTTAAAAGTGCTCCGGCCTGGAGCTGGGAATGTGGCTTAGTGGTAGAATGATTGCCTCTCATGCGTAAAGCCCCGGGTTCAATTCCCCAGTACCACATAAACAGAAAAAGCCAGAAGTGGTGCTGTGACTCAAGTGATAGAGTGCTAGACTTGAACAAAAGCAGCTCAGGGACAGTGCCCAGGCCCAGAGTTCAAGCCCCAGGACTGGCAAAAACAAAATATTTTTAAAGTAATTTACTTAAAATTTAGGCCTAGGATATTTCCTAGTCACCTATCTTCAAAACTGTGGCAGGGGTTGGGAGGAGATTATTGGGGTTTGAACTCAGCCTAGCAGTCACTCTGTCACTTGAGCCCTACCTCCAGCTATTTTTTACTTTTTTTCAAATAGTCTCTTGATCTTTTTGCCTGGGGCCAGCCCACCCCAGGATCCTTCCGCCTACAGCTTTTCACATAACTGGGATCACCACACTTAGCTTGCTATTGGTTGACAAGGGGTTTCAAGAACTTTTTACCCAGGCTAACTTCAAACCAAAATCCTTCTAATCTCTACTTCCTGAATATCTGGGATTATAGGCATTAGCCACAACTCCTAGCCCTTCAGTACAGCATCATCTAGAATCTGGGATTTGATTAAATGTTTTTCATGTTCACGATATGGGAAGTGGGTCTTAGAAAGTGATCTTATTACTGTCTCTTTGCCTGTGCACCTCGGGGATAGTTTACATTTTGACATTGTGAGATTTGAAAAACTATATGGTCTCAGATGATACTATTAACTGATCTTAGGATTTGGGGAAATACTGTATGTGTGCTTATTAGAGAGCTAGAAGATAACCTACAAGTCCTTGCCTGTTCATATGACAGGCAAGTCTCTTTAGAAAGCCTTAAGATTTCCCAGTGCCTCTTTGGAGCCTCTCTGAGTTTTCTTCAGTCTTGAGGGCACATCTAGTAGCTGGTGCTAGCAGGGATCATACAGCTGTCCCAGGATGAACAGAAGTACCCAAGTGGATCAGCCAGTCTCCACACTCAGATTGAAGCAGAATCTAAACCTTGAACTCATCTCAGTCATTGCTTTTCCCACAATTTTCTTCTTGGTCGCTGTTACAGTGTTTCCAAGTCACTCATTGCTCAAGCCAGTGTCTAATCCATACATACAGTACATTGCATTTTACTGCATGCACCTCTATAATAGCCTCTGACAGCCATTCCATTTCAGTGCCTTCTGTGTCTGTGCTTTCCAGACCATCATGGTTTATCCACATTGATGCCTCCATCCTCCTGAGAATGGCAGGGTTGTCATTTGGAAGACATGAAGGCATCAGGTCACGTAGCTTACCAGCCAGACACATGGGTTGGAGCTGGACCCTGAGTCCTCTACTTCTATCATAGTGTTTTGCTCACTGGATCTCATAACCTTTTAAGAATCCAGTTTCTGTTACAGTTTTATTTTGTTTAGTTCTTTGAAGTAAAATTTCATCTCATTATGAGATTTTTGCCATGTTAAATATTTTGCTTCTCCAAATCATTTCAGTATTTTGGTCTCTGTTTTTTTGTTATGACCAGCTTACATCTGCTCTTTATCTAACCTTTTTAATTTTGTCCATGACCATCCTACATTGCAGGCTTCTCAACCAGATGAGTTGACCATTGAGGAACATGAGGTGTTAGAAGTGATTGAAGATGGAGATATGGAAGACTGGGTAAAGGTATATTCCTTTGCTCATATCGCCCCTTCTTGTGACATTTTTAGGAGTTTTGGTTCTTGTTATGTCCTGTCCAAATTGTGTATGCAGACCTGTTTGCCCTTGTGTTTTACCCAGGCTCGAAATAAAGTTGGCCAAGTGGGTTATGTGCCAGAAAAGTACCTCCAGTTTCCCACTTCGAACAGCCTACTGAGCATGCTGCAGTCGTTGGCTGCTCTGGATAGTCGGTCACACACGTCCAGCAATTCCACAGAAGCAGAGCTCGTTTCAGGCAGCCTCAACGGAGATGCCAGTGGTAAAGACTAAAACAAGGCATTCTTTATCTGTTCCCATTGAGACTAAATTGTATTGGCTGGGAGGTTAAAAGCATTTGATTCCCATCCTGTGATGTTTTCCTGTATTCAGTCACATTTTGTCCTGTACAGAAGAACCATAAAGTTGATATTCAGTGGGCAGAAATCTTACTACTTTACATTACCCAGCCTGTGTGATGCTCTTTAGTTGTCATGGGAACACAAGAGAAGTTGCAGCACATTCCACTGTTAGTATTCTCACCCAATTTGTCTCTCTCTCCCTCCTCAGTCTGTTTTGTGAAAGCACTTTATGACTATGAGGGACAGACAGATGATGAGTTGTCTTTTCCTGAGGGAGCAATCATCCGTATCTTGAACAAAGAAAACCAAGATGATGATGGCTTCTGGGAAGGGGAGTTCAACGGGCGGATTGGAGTTTTCCCATCGGTGCTAGTAGAAGAACTTTCAGCCTCAGAGAATGGTGACACTCCATGGACGAAAGAAATTCAGGTACATGAGAGGGAAGATGAATTAGAAGATAAAAAACTTATCCCAAGAGGTCTGTTGATCCAGACATAAATGGTCTATAGACTCTGCCTCGCCCTCCCATCTCATTCCATCCCTAGTTGCCTGGGGTCTGCAAAAGTGAATTTGGGAAACCAGAGACTTAGCTCAGAAAGTCAGGGACTTGTCTTGTTCTCCCATTTTCTGTTACCTGAATCCATGTACCAAAATGCTAAATTACATGTGAAATATTGTTTTGATGGGAAGGAAAAGAAGCAGGAAAGGGATATGTTGCCTCTGGTTGATTTATGTGGTACAGCTGTTAGTTGGCTCCTCCTCTCCCTCACTATGAGAGCCTCTATCCCACACTCAGGTAACACCCTAGGCTTTCTTCCTTGAAGGGACAAGTGCCTTTACAGGAAATTCCTCATTGGGTCCACTTCACTTATCCTTTTGGGGGCTCTATCATAGCAGCTTGGCAAGTGGAGGAATAAGGAACATGTTTCTAAGTCTTGTTTGCATGGTAATTATGACTGCTTAGCCTTATGTGTAGAAAACCTAGGGAAGTCAGTTATCTTATTTATCACCAATTTTATCTTCACATTCAAAAAGATACTTTTTTGCATTTTGCTCATTTTTCAGCTTACTGAATTGACTGGATTTTTTTTTTTTTGGTTTTTTGGGGGGGTCCGGTCGTGGGGCCTGAACTCTGGGCCTGGGCACTGTCCCTCAGCTCTTTCAGCTCAAGGCTAGCGCTCTACCACTTGGGCCACAGCGCCACTTCTGTCTTTTCTTTTTGCTTATGTGGTGCTGAGGAATCGAACCCGGGCCTCATGCAAGTCAAACGCTCTACCACTGAGCCACTTTCCCAGCCCCATGGATTGTTACATTGACAAAAAATGCTAAAGAATGGTTTAACTTGGTAACTGTTTAAGATAAACTAAAATTAGCTAAAGGTATAGCTAAAATAAAAAGACCCTTCCTAGCAGGTACAAGGAACTGAGTTCAAAAAGGATAAAAATAGGGGGAGTGGGGGGGTGGGAGATGCGAAGGGGAAACAAAGGAGGCAACAATGCTTGATAAGAAATGTACTCATGGGCCTGGGAAGGTGGCTCAGTGGTAGAGCGCTTGCCTTGCATGCTTGAGGCCCTGGGTTCGATTCCTCAGCACCACATAAGCAGAAAAAGCCGGAAGTGGCGTTGTGGCTCAAGTGGTAGTGTGCTAGCCTTGAGCTGAAGAGCTGAGGGACAGCGCCCAGGCCCAGAGTTCAGGCCCCACAACCGGACCAAAAAAAAAAAAAAAAACAAGAAATGTACTCATTATCTTGCCCATGTAATTGTAACCCTTCTATACAGTATTTTCACAATTAAAAAAAAAAAAAGAGGGAAAAAAGGATAAAAACAGAAGTTAGGGAAGAGTAACGTAGGTCAGGTGCTGATGGATCATTCCTGTACTCCTAGCTACTCAGAAGGCTGAAATCTGAGGATCACAGTTCAAAGCCAGCCTGTGCAGAAAAGTCTGTGAGACTCTTATCTCCAGTTAACTACCAGAAAACCAGAAGTAGAGCTGTGGCTCAAAGTGGTAGAGTGCTAACCTTGAGCAGAAGAGTTCAGGGACAGCACCCAGGCCCAGAGTTTAAGCCCGATGACCCCCCCCCCAAAAAAAAAAAAGAAAGAAAGAAGAATGTAAATGGAATGACTTTGACCAAAGTACATTTTATATGTAAATACCACAGTGAAAACTCATTTGTGAAATTAATTTTTATGCTAATAAAATTAAAAGAAAAATGGACTATAATCAGTTGTTCATAATGAAATCTATTAGAGGGAAATTAAGTGTGACAAAGAAGTGGGTTTGGGTGGTTATTTTAGGCCCATTTGCTTCTATTGAGGCTGACAAGCTTTAACACTTATAACTTAGCACCAGAGAAAAGGTACATGGGCTGAGCAGCAAAGGAGCAACCAAGCTGCCCTTCCTGAATCTGTCCTTCTTCCTTCTTGCTGCAGATCTCTCCTTCCCCCAAGCCAAACGCCGCCCTGCCTCCGCTGCCCTTGTATGACCAGCCTCCCAGCAGCCCTTACCCCAGCCCAGATAAGAGGAGCTCACAATTCTTCCCCCGATCTCCGTCAGCAAATGGTAAGGGTCTCCTGGCACAGTCTGAATATGTGTTTACCTCAGGAATCCAAATCAGCAACACCAAGTAGATTGAGTCTCTTTGGTTCTCTCCCTTAGAAAACAGCCTCCATGTTGAATCACCAGGATTCTCACAGGCATCAAGGCATACTCCTGAGACCTCATATGGAAAACTGCGTCCTGTAAGTTTCCTAATGGTCAGGGTTATAGATTGCATAGTTCTTCCAAATCAAAAGTGAGGAACTCATGTTTTAGTGGCCCCTGTGTTCCTGATTCTGCCAGAAAAGGGTTTGGGAAGATAAAAAGAGCTATTGCAATAGGAGGCTCTAAATTCATCTAATCCAATTTACTGACATCTGCACTGGAACATTTCTTATTGAGCCATAGTAAGATGACAAGACTATTGCTCTACAGGAGTATTTATGCCATTAAAGTGATATAATTGTGAAGCAAATTATTTTAGTAGGAATTTATTAAGAACCTATTTTTCGGGGCTGGGAAGGAGGCTCAGTGGTAGAGCGCTTGCCTTGCATGCATGAGGCCCTCAGTTCGATTCCTCAGCACCACATAAGCAGAAAAAGCCAGAAGTGGAGCTGAGGCTCAAGTGGTAGAGCACTAGTCTACAACTGAAGAGCTGAGGGACAGCACCTAGGCCCAGAGTTTAGGCCCCACGACCAACAAAAAAAAAAAAAAAAAAAAAAAACCTGTTTTTCCAGATCTGTATTTTTCTACTTGAGGGACTACAACAGAGCCGGGCACCAGTGGCTCATGCCTGTAATCTAGCTACTCAGGAGGCTGAGATCTGAGGATCGAGGTTCAAAGACAGCCCGGGCAGGAAAAGCCATGAAACTCTTATCTCCAATAAACCACCAGAAAACTGGAAGCGGTGCTGTGGCTCAAGTGGTAGAGTGCTAACCTTGAGCTGAAGAGCTGAGGGACAGTGCTCAAGCCCAGAGTTCAAGGCTCATATCTCACACAAAAAAAAAAAGCCAATAGAATAAATTTAATGATTTCAAACAATGTATTCTCGAGAATATATTCTGACAAATAACTAGACTCTGCTTGCCATTCACTATTCCATCTCAGTTCCATCCCACCACTACACTCCAAGGCCATAACTTTTATACTGGTAAGCCAACAGATACTGTTAATTTTATTTCCCGTAGCCTTTTATCAGCATTTGATACCTTGATTCTGGCTTTGTTCATTCAGCAAGTAGTACATGAGTGCTTTGCTAGGATCTTAGGTGTTTATTCTAAATGTGACAAAAAGCCATTGCAGGATGGTAAGCAGAACAGTGTTACAACTGCTTTGCATTTGTAAAACACTCCTGCCAGCCAGCTAGGGTAGTGTATACCTGTTAGTCCCAGCACGTTAAAGCTACCCTGGGCTACATAATGAAACCCTGTCTTATAGACAGACAGATGTTGTGTCTGCTAAGTGGAGAGTAACGGAAGGTGGCAGAACAAATATCAGGAGCCATTATGAAACTGGAGCATTGATGTAAGCTGGTGGGAAGAGGGAACAGAATGAGGGGAGCTAATCTGCCTGTTCCACCACACTTTCCTGACTTGCTTTCTACTTTTCTGGTCCTCCCTTTCCTCGGACCTTTTACAGGCTTCTTTGTCTATCTCTATCCATCTCTGCTGATAGTTCCATGATTGTGAGAACCTTTATACATATAAGCAGCTCCCAGATTTATAAGATTCAGATTTGTAGGCATCTCATCTTACATGTCCTGGATCCCCAAACTCAGCAAAGTTGATTATGTTCTCTCTTATCCATGTTCCTTCTTCCTTATTACCTGTCCTGATACCTCACTGGCCCTACCTCCCTCAGGAGTCATCACCAGATCCTGCTACGTTTACCTAGAAGGAAGTTTTCAAACATTCCACTGTTTTGTTTCTACCATTTCTGCCACTCCAGTTCATGCTAACATCAGCTCTTATTAAGACAGTAAAAAAGGCTCCTAGAAGCCTGGTGCCAGTGGCTCATGCCTGTAATCCTAGCTACTCAGGAGGCTGAGATGTGAGAATCACAGTTGGATGCCAGCCCAAGCAGAAAAGTCCCAGTGAGACTCTTATCTCCAGTTAACCACTCAAAAAACCAGAAGTGAAGCTGTGGCTCAATTGGCGAGCTAGCCTTGAGCACAAAGAGGTTCAGAGACAGCACCTAGCCCTGAGCTCAAGACCCACAACTGACAAAAAAAGGCTCCTATGTAGTCTTCCCCACCTCTGATCTCTTCAAACAGTTACCTGAGTCATCATATCCTACATTTAATAATCCTTGCAGTCTACCAAAGACCTCTTTGTAGGCAAAGTCCAAGTTTCTTTTTTTTGTTGTTGTTGGTTGTGGGGCTTGAACTCTGGGCTCGGGCACTATTCTTCAGCTCAAGGCAAGTGCTCTACCGCTTGAGCCACAGCACCACTTCCAGTTTTCTAGTGGTTTATTGGAGACAAGAGTCTCACGGACTTTCCTGTCTGGGCTGGCTTTGAACCATGATCCTAAGATCTTAGCCTCCTGAGTAGCTAGAATTACAGGTGTGAGCCACCGGCGCCCGGCTAAGTCCAAGTTTCTTAACAAGGCCCTTCACTGTGTCAGCCACCTTTCAGCCTTCTCCCCTGAGACATGCTTAGTTCTACATGAAGTCTCCTTGCTGCACTCCCAGCCTTAGCTTTGGAGGAGGGCTTTCAGACTACAGGAACTCCTGTGCCCATGAGGCTTTCAGCCTAGGTATCACTATTCCATTTTTGGATTTAGTACTTCACCTAGAACAGCACTTGCTTCTCAGGGTGGGAGACAATGAAAATTAGTTGGAAAGTGCAAGTTCAGGGCTTCTGGGCCCTAGAATGGCTATATCCTTGAATAGAGGAGTGATTTGGGTTTACAGATGTTCTAAGTTGAGTCAGGAAGCTGACTGACACCCATGTCATTGTCTTCTGCTCAGGTCCGGGCAGCTCCCCCTCCTCCCACACAGAACCACAGGAGGCCAGCTGAAAAGATGGAGGATGTGGAGATCACGCTGGTGTGACCATGGCTTTACCCTCTGTTACTGCTACAATCAAGGCCAGGCTTGGAGTTCGGCCCATCTTGTTTTTTTAGGCACCTTTGCATGATGATGACTCTTGAACAGAGCAAAACCAAGGAGGATTCTTGACTGGTGGCCTGGTGGACTCCTCCCATGTTTTGAATATTTTGTGCCTTTTTTAGTTGTCATTTTCTATATCATCTCTCCTACCATAGCACAAATCTTAGAGGCCCTAGAAGAAGAGTGGAGAGCAGCCCCCATGCCTAACAGTGGCCCATTTTTATATGAGACTGGCCTCATGCCAGGGCACAGTCGCAGAATTACTGATCATGTGCATTCGTACAGTATATTACTGTGGCCACAAGGATGTGGCAAAGATCTCATCTTTCTTCAAGTGGCTTTTGCTCATCTGATTAAGTATTAATCAGGTCATGTTGGCTACATAAGGAAACAGAAGGAGGGATTCAGGAGAGGCTGGCTCCTCCCCAAGGTTCATCCCCCAGACTGAAAGTGAAACTTGACCTGGGAAGAAAGGGACTGATTGCCCTGAGTTTAGCGCCAACTGCATTAACGCACACCTCCTCCACAACTAACAGGTTTTAAATGGTAACCGTGTCCTTTGTGTTAATATTTATGCCATTCATTTAGTATTAGGGGGCTAACCTGGAGGGGCTGAACTAGTAGCCACGTCTTGCCCATTACATAAATAATAGAAAGAAAGGAGGCCATGGCTGAAGCTGAAATGGAGCTTCCAGATCTGAAATGAGGTGGTTTAATGTTCTTTTTGTCTTTGGGGTATTTTTCATCATAGTTTTTACAGCACATACTTTTCTGACCAGTATCTTTAGAATCTGAATGTGTGGATACATTGAGGACACATGCCTGCATTGCTGAGCTTCTCTACTGAGGAGGCATTATTTTATTCACAAGCTAGTGTTCTGGCCTACACAGCCAGATTGTGGTTGGTGCAGACCAACTGTCACCCATGGAAAATTCAGCTTCAGCTCCCACTGTCCTGACATTCCCTTGGGAGGAAGAGCCTATGGGCCCATGAAGGAAACTAGCTTCCTGTGAGAAAGGACCAAGTACTGCACACCTGCACAAGAGGAGTGGATGAGAAAAGTTGAATGCCGGGACAAGTGTTCTTGGTGGCCTACAGCAGCAAGGCCCAGAATGAGCTCTGGCACTCCATACCACGGAAAGTAAGGAGCACATTACCTGAGGACTAAGGGATATTTGCCAGCTCCTGTTTATTTTTGTCAAGAAATCAAACAGAACTTAATCCAAACCTTGTATTATGCTTTTGAAAATTCCATCCCTTCTAAGAATCTTGAAAAACTTGAAGTGCTCGCCAAATGTCCCCATGGGATCTTTGACCAAAAGTTAGGTCAGAACCCAAGAAATTTTCAGTTAGTCACTTGATCCTTCAGTGACAACACTTCTGGCAATTTTTCCTCCATGATTTTGTTTTTGTTTTTTGCATTTCTTAATCTGTTGATCTATTTGAGGTCTTTTTGTGTTTATCAAACTTATTCTTAAGTTTAAAAAATTAAAAGGGTGGCTTTTATAAGACAAAAAATTTCCTATGTTCCATATCTTCAAAGTACTTATGAATAGTAGAGCAGTTCTTGCCACCCAGACCTTGTATTCTCTCTTTAGCTAGCCAAATTTGTCCTTGAATTTGGGTTTTTCACAACCTCAGAGAATTATTTCAAATCTTTTGTTATATTTTAAAGTATTTTTTGGAAGAGCTGCTAATTTTATTTTAAAAAACAAAGTTGTAAAAATATGCCTCCTTTTTAAAAAATAACCCCTCCCTCCAGGCCATGTAACCCAGAGTCACCATGCACAGGTCAGGCTCACAGAGAGCCTATGTGCAGATGTGCTTTCTTTACAGTGGCTGTAAAAAGTTTGTATTTATTATGTATAAAATGTTGAATAATAAAAAAACAGAATTAAGTTTTCCAGGATCTTTATAAAAACTCTTAGGTAAATGGGGGATTGGGGCGGGCAACATGCTTGTTACAGACACTTCAGGATCACAATGCAATATCCTAGGTAGTAGAGATGAAAATAAATACTGGTCTTTGCTTAGGTTTTTTCCCATTGGGGGAAAAAACAAAGAACAAGAGGCCTGTACTGAAGGGAGGGGGGACAGCCTGCTGAGGAGGAAGTACTGATTTTGGTATAGGAAGGGCCAAAGTAGGATTACTGAAGCCCCTCCAGGGATTTATCTACTGGTTTCCAGGAAGTAGTCACTCTGGATGTATGTTCACTTCCCTAAATCTTCACCCTGAGGAGAAATTGTATGAAAGGAGGCCCTGAGGACTGCTGATGTGAGTAGAGGATTCTTGGTTACAGGTTGAGTCCCTCTGGCTTCTAGCCAAGTACACCAAGGACTGAGGTGCACCACGGAGGCTTAATCCTTGGTGGAGAAGAAGAAGCACACACACCTCCCCTTTCCTAGAGCTGGAGGAATATGGCATGTATACTTCTAGACATCTTTCAGGACATATATGATGCTATTTATACATTGGTGAGGATATTAAATATATTCAGGTTTGTATCATTCTTTTACTTTATATTTTTGTTTTTGTTTGTTTTTGATGGCTTCTTCGGTGAAGGACATTAGGTTGTATCTGGCCATTTGCTTTTAGCAAATGAAGTTAACATTGTTGTTCATATTTCTTTATAAATTTGTTCCAGTGTTAATATTGGGTAATTTTCTAAAGGTGGGATTTGAAAGTCAGATAGGTATGTGTATATTTAACTTAGATTTGTCAGATTGGCATCCAAAAGAATTATATCCAGACGGGTACCGGTGGCTCACACCTGTAATCCTAGCTACTCAGGAGGCTGAGATCTGAGGATTGTGGTTCAAAGCTACCCCGAGCAGGAAACTCTGTGAGACTCTTATCTCCAATAAACAACCAGAAAGTTGGAAGTGGCGCTGTGGCTCAAGCGGTATATATATATATATATATATACACACACACACACACATACACACACACACATTTTCACCAATGCATGTAAAACAACATGAGAGTTGGAAGATAGAAGGGCTGGGCTAATCCTGGCCCCTTACTTGACAGCCATGGATTGGTCATCAGTGTCCTCTTCTAGAACCTGAGAAGGCAGCTATGAATCCAGGAAAGACATGTAAACCACAGGGTGGTTTCCACAAACATCAGCTCTCCTGGAGCCTTCAAGGGCCTCACCCCACAGTAACACACAGGTGATATGAGGCCTTTGGGAAGGACAGAAACCTGGGCGAGGCTGTCAGGACAGTTAATATTTCCATCTTCCTCCTTTCCCTGCAGTGGAAGCTGCTCACATTTTAGTCTAATGTTGACCCTGAAGACATAGTCTGTGACTGGGGTTTCCCTAATCTCATAACTAAATTTTAGCTTCCTTTATCAGAGGAACTCTATGCAGTCAAGCCAGAGACTCAGAACGTATCACTTGAACCTCTTTCTCTCTGAGCCCCTCCACTCCAGCCTGCATCCACAAGGCAGAGACTGCAAGTAGAAGGCTGTCATCAGCCCTACCCCTGCCACCACCCAAAAGGAATGAAATAGCCCAGGCGCCAGTGGCTCACACCTGTAATCCTAGCTACTCAGGAGGCTGAGATCTGAGGATTGCAGCTCAAAGCCAGCCCCAGCAGGAAAGTCTTCAAGACTCTTATCTCTAATAAATCACTCAGAAAACCAGAAGTGGTGCTGTGGCTCAATTGGTAGAGCGCTTGCCTTGAGCTGAAGAGCTGAGGGATAACACCCAGGCCCTGGGTTCAAGCCCCGTGACCGACAAAAAAAGAAAATGTGATTACCAAGGGCTTATCCAACTTTCATTATAGATCAGTCCTGTGTACTAAATGCGGACTAGAACCTCACAGTTGAAATGGAAAAGGACACGATATTTGAGAACAGATTTATGTTGAGAACATGGGCTTATTGGGGTGCCAAGAACTGAATTCAAGCAACTAGATTCATCCCTTAGGCCAAAACAGCCCTCAAACCCTAGGTTGTGTTGCTCTACCTAAGGATCCCAGCCACAGCCACAGCTTTTGGGCTTGTTCACATTACTGCCAATCCTCTTCAAGTGGTCATATAACAAAATCTATCTGCTCTGAACTGAACTATTTTTTTTCTTTTTCTGTTTTGGTTGTTAGTCCTGGGGGTTGAATTCAGAGTCTGGGCGCTATCCCCAAGGTTTTTGTTTTGTTTTTTTCTGCTCAAGGCTAGTTCTCTACCACTTGAACCACAGCTCTGTTCTGGTTTTTTTTTTTTTTTGGTCTTGTGGCTAATTGGAGATGAGTCTTAGGAATTTTTCTGCCCAGGTTGGCTGCCTCAGATCTCAGCCTCCTGAGTAGCTAGGATTTCTGGTATGAACTACTGACCTGGGCTTTCATTTGTATCCCGTAAGTTGTTTCTCATAGCCAGAGCAGCTGGTAGACACTTGCGGTCCCAGCACTTGGGAAGCTGAGGTGGGATTGTGAATCTAAAGTTTTTGTCAGTGGTGGAGCTTGAACTTAGGGCCTGGGCATTGTCCCTGAGCTCTGTCTTGCAAAGCTAGCATTCTACCACTTTGAGTCACAGCTCCATGTCCACTTTCTGAGTGGTCAATTGGAGATAAGTCTCATGGGGAATTTTCTGCCTGGGCTGACTTAATAAAACTGTGATCTTCAGATTCCCAGCTTCCTGAGCAGCTAGGAGTACAGACACGAGCCATGGGCACCCGATAACAAGGGTTTGGGGGGGGGGTTTTGGGGGGGGGCTGGAGAGGTGGGGTTGTGGCAGAATAGAACCAAGTTACAATTTTGTTAGGAATGGGAGAATTGAAATTTGCCCTTAAATCCTACAACTTGACACAACTAGTTAAGTTTACTCCTAGACTCTTGCAATGTTTATTTTGTTGCTGCTTGAGCTGCCAAGAACTATATGAATGCCAAAGAGCGTCTTGTTCCTGGACTATTTTCCATTGGTCTCAGTGGCCAAGAAAACACACACAGTACTTCTGCCATGTCTGTTTCTGAGCACTCTGGTCTGGGAATGTTTTTCTAGAACATTTTTTCCTAAAACATAAAAAAGGAACCATGGTCTATAACCCCTTCTATGCTGTGTACCTAATACATTCCCTACCACTTGTTCATGTGCAAAGACCTGTGGACAGAACCCTAAGCCACCCTGGGCTCACCATGACCTCAGGCTCAGCCTTTGCCTTTCTAAGCCTCACCTCCCTCAAATGTGAAGTGGGAATGAGAAGATAATACAAACTTCCTAATATCCACCATGATCAAAAGGAACTAAAGGTTTTCTGACTAGTGGATGTACTTGAAGAGGAAAAAAACCATCCTGTACTCAGGCATTCTGTGTGTGAGTCTCACAAGTGTGTCTACACCTGGCGTCAGGATTTTTCAAGACCATTTCTATTGTTCTTTTTCCAGTCATCAACCATAGTGCCCCAGACCATGTGCAGGGCATGTGAAGCCCAGCCCCTATCACTGAAGGTTCATACTAAGTGAGGGAGACTCAAACACAGTAGATTTAAACCATGACTGGCGGCCAGTGGGAACCCAGAACAAGGGCTTCTGTCCTTTCCTCTCCTTGAATGCTTATATCCTTTAAGGTCTGACATTGGGTAAGATGAGGCAGCCCCCATGCAATCTGTGTCACCTTTGAGGGACTTACAGCCTTGAGGTGGGAAGTTTCACAAATAGAGATGAAGACTCTAGAAGCCACTGACTTGCCCAAGATCTCTCAAGAGACAGAACCCAGAACTGGCCCTCCACAATACCAGGCCAGCTTCTCAGAACTTAAATCCAGTTTCAACCAAATAGAATCAAAAGTCCCTAGTTCTGGGAGCTGGGAAGGTGACTCAGTGGTAGAGCGCTTGCCTTCCATGCATGAGGCCCTGGGTTCAATTCCTCAGCACCACATAAGCAAAAAAAAAAAAAAAAAAAAAGTGGGGCTGAGGCTCAGGTGATAGAACGCTAGCCTTGAGCTGAAGAGCTGAGGGACAGCAACCAGGCCCAGAGTTCAGGCCCCATGACCAACAAAAAAAAAAAAGTCCCTAGTTCTTCCCCAGTTCTGCTGTGTGACCTTATCCCCTCTCTGGCCTCAGTTTATTCATATAGCAAGGCTACAGGTCCCCACATTGTTTACTATGGTCCCAAACTCAGGCAGGCAGTACCTAAGAATGAGAAACTTGAGTACTGACCAGCAAAGCTGAAGTGGCTGTCAGCGCTTACTCTGTACTTGTTCCTCTCCTGAGAGCAAACCTTCCAGGCTGTCCTCTTCCTTTAGGAAGCCAGACATTAACCTGTGCTCCTGGAAGGGCAGCAACTCCTCATCACATGTGTGGCCAGATTTGCCCCTTGGGAAATAGAAATGAAGATTGAGTGGAGCAAGGAGTTGCTGTTTCCAAGAGTGGGTCATGATATTTCCTGGGTCACCTAAGTGTTGCTATGCTCCTGTGAGGTATAACCAAAACAGGGGTTTGCCCCAAATGGCATGGCTAGAAACTGCCTCCCAGAATTTATATTTTTCACCTCTTTGCCACCTGAAGGGACTCCAGCCCTCCATTCTCAGGAGCCAGAATGGAAAAGATGTAGGGAGGGGGAATCAGATTAGATGCAAAGCTGAGCATTTGGCACAGCAGTCTTCCTGCAAGGACCAGTGGGGGAGAGGCCTCTCAGACCAACCCCTTAGAGCCTGAAGTCACATGTCTTTTGCTGTTTTGTTTTGTTTTGCCAGTTCTGGGGCTTGAACTCTGGGCCTGAGTACTGTCCCTGAGCTGCTTTTTGCTCAAGGTTAGCACTCTACCACTTGAGCCACAGCGCCACTTCCAACTTTTTCTGTATATGTGATACTGAGGGCTTCATGCATGCAAGGCAAGCACTCTACCACGAAGCCACCTTCCCAGCCCTTGTTGTTTTTTAAGTGTGTAATACCATCACAACCCAGCTGTGATATTAGCTGGGTCATCATGAAAGACACAATTTTTAAGTGAAGAATTGAGATCCTGTAACTTGACACTACCAGTTAAGTTTTTCCTAGATGCTGACTGTTTGTTATTACGTGAGCTGCCAAGAACCATATAAATGCTTAAGAGCTCTTTTCTCATCTGGAGACGAGAAGAACAAACCTCTAGAGAGCACAGAGCAGGGTTGACATCCCAAGTCATCCACCGGAAATGTTGCCCTTTCCAGCCGCCAATCCCTGCACTGAAGCAGGCAAATGGCTTCAGCCAAATAAGCAGCTGGTGACCTCTGGTGGCCATTGGGAGCCAAGGCAGGAATGATGGAATGGGGCTTTAGGGTTGCTGAGACAGAGCTGGAACATGGGACTCCTAGCACCCTAGGCTGTTACACTGTACTTGCTAAATAAGACAGTAAACATTCCTGACATTTCTCTTAGCCATGACGGACCCCAAGGACTATTTTGTTGTCATTTTTCAAAAGCCAGCCTCTTGACTTCTTAAAATGAAGAGAGAGACAAAAGGAGTTCAGTAGAGGCCTCCACCCAACCCAGCAGGAAAAGGCTGGCTGTCAGCAGGGAGATGGTGTAGTATGAATTTCAGTTGCCAGCTGCAAAGGAAAACAACCTTCTGGGCAAAAAAAGAACATGTATAAGATATACTCAGAAAGGCAAGAGAGCCAGGTGCTGGTGGTTCACGCCTGTAATTCCAGCTACTCAGGAGGCTGGTGTCTGAAGATCACACAGTTCAAAGTCAATTCATAGGCTGGGCACTGGTGGCTTCTACCTGTAATCCTAGCTACTCGAGGCTGAGATCTGAGAATCATGGTTCGAAGCCAGCCCAGGCAGAAAAGTCCCCATGATAACTCTTAATCTTTTTTTTTTTTTTTTTTGGGTCCGGTCGTGGGGCCTGAACACTGGGCCTGGGCACTGTCCCTCAGCTCTTCAGCTCAAGGCTAGCGCTCCGCCACTTCCGGCTTTTTTCTTTTTGCTTATGTGGTGCTGAGGAATCGAACACAGGGCCTCAGGCATGCAAGGCAAGCACTCTACCACTGAGCCACCTTCCCAGCCCCCCCATGATAACTCTTATCTCCAGTTGACCATTCAAAAACTAAATGGAGCTGTGGCTCAAAGCTATTCTGTGCAAAAGAGCTCAGGGACATTGCCCAGGCCCTGAGTTCAAGCTCCATGACCAACAAAAAAAAAGTTCAGGCAGAAAAGTCCATAAAGACTATCTCCAATTAACTAGCAAAATGCCTTGACTAGAAGTATAACTAAAGTGGTAGAGCACCAGCTGTAAGTGTAAAGGCCCAGACAGAGTGCAAAGTCCTGCAAATTACTCCAGTGATACAGAGACAGAGACAGAGAGAGAAGATGCAAACTAATGGGGTAGCATTGTGAAGGAAGCAGAGCAACTTCAAGAGATGCTCAAGATGCATTAGAAAGTTGCTCTGGCAAGGAAGGTACTAGGAGGAAGATAGTGGGGGTGGCAAGGAATATATGGCACAGCAGCCCCAAGAGTCTGGTGTCATTAAGGACACAGATCATAAACAGAGACATGATGGCCAGAGCTCAGGAGTCTGCCAGGCCAGGAGGGACCTGGAAACCAACACTGGATTTTGTCATTTAACTGACCTCTCCACAGGCATGTGCCAGCTAGAGAAAGGAGTCCTGGGCACCTGGCTCTTTTGAACTCTACCCTTACCCAAAGGCTCATTGTGTGGATGATGCCAATGTAACTAAATATCACTATCCCACAATACTGTGAAATTTATGTAATCACTTAATTAAAAAAAATAAAAAACGTTTGATGCCAAGGTTAAAGAATCTACAGACTCAGGCCTGGCCCTTGTGTTCTCCTCCCCGACACTCTGCCTCTGCAGGAAGAATGAGCCCCCATCTCAAGGCAGGCCTGGTATAGCAAGTATGTGGATGTCCTTCTGGTCTGTTAGTGATCCCCCCTTGCCCTGACTGCCTCTTGGCTCCCTCCTCAACCTCAGTCTATCCTGGCTGCCTCAGCAGAAGGGCCCACTGTGTTTAGTGTCAGGACCAGACTGGTCCAAGGGTCACATTCATTCCTATGGCCCCAACAGCTGTTGACTTTTGTTGCCTCTGAGCCTTTCTTCATGCTGTTGCATGGTTAGAATGGAATAGCTCTTCTCCCGTGTCAAAGGCTGCTAAGCCCCAGCTCTATACAGAAGGAAGGGACCAAGCCAGCCCTAAGGTCTCCCTATGCCTCCAAACACTACAAAGAATAACAGACAGTGTTACAATACAATCTTTTTCCACTTTGGGGAGAGGAAGTGAGGAGATACATTTGGATTTTAACCAAACAGGCCAGGACCTGCCAGGCCTTCTTTCATTAAATCTGGAAGCACCACCCCCCTTCCCCACCCCCAGGTCCTGGAGCCCTGTGGAGCAGAGGGAAATTGTTCCAGGTCTTCTTCAGGCTTTGTACCAGAGCTCTAGTTCAGGTGGAAAGTCGTGGCCCTAGTGCCAGAGCACAATCTTCCTGGCCTGGTCCACGCTCACAACGTGGCTCCCAGAGTAGCACCAGGCCACAGCATTCACCGCAGCACTGAGGAGAGGGAGGGCAGGCTTCAGTGGGGCAGCAGAAGCGGGTCTACAGCCTGACCCTGTTCCTCACTGTGGCCCTAGGCAGCCTGGGGTGCCTCATCAGTAAATAGGTCTCTGGGGTTGTGGTGAGGGGCAGAACTGAGTGCGAGTGGGAGGTTTGGGGACAAGTGCTAGGGACATGTCAGAATGTGGCATCAGCTTGGCAGGGCTGGGGCGCAGCAGACGGGGGTGGGGTAGGGTGGGGGGGTAGCCATACTCACCAGTGGGGTCCCCGAAGGCTGCTCTCCAGTTTCCCTGTGTCAACATTCCAGATGTAGAGGGCGCCGTCCCAGGATCCTGCCAGTGCATAGCTTCTGTCAGGGCTGCAGTGGCCACAACACAGCAAGAAAGGAATTCAGACGCTAGAACATACACATGTAAGAGCCAGACTGGCAGAGGCATGCGCTCCAGGACACACCTGAACACAGCTTTGGTCCAGTCAGAACCGCATTTGAAGCCATCCGCTCTGAAGACAGATAAGGCCAGAGTTAGAACAGAGGTCACTGCCAGTCCTGCCACCAGCCAGGAGCTTCTAAGAGCCTCCTCTCTCTGCCAGAGAGAGATTCAGGTCTAGAGGGCCATCAAGGAGGGCCTTGTGCAGGATTTGAGGCCAGCTGCCCCAGCTGATACCTGAACACCTGTCGGATATTGCTAACACGCAGGTCGATCACCTTGAGTGTATCGTCTCGGGAACAGCTAAGCAGGTGCATTTGGTCATGGCTGAGGCTCAGGGAAGTAACCCTGCCCTGCACAGGGATGACCTGGGTACAGCTGGGTAACCTGAGGATGAGTAGAGAAGAGACAAGTAAGGAACAGCCTGCCTGCACCCCAGGCCACCCCACACAAGAAAGACCTGGGTACAGCTGCTACCCTAGCTGACAAAGTCCAGAGGCACCCCAGCCCCAGGCTGCTAGAACAGGGGCTGACGGTGATTCTCCCTTCCCACTGTAGCCACGCCAGCCGTTGAGGAACTTCACAGACTGAATGGGAGCCCTGGGAACCCTTGGGTCACTAAAATAAGCACTGAAAAAGAAGTAGTGAAAAGCCTGTTATAACCATATGTTAGTGAACAGTCTCAATGGCAATCAGTGAGGACCAGCCAGTGTGAGCCTACATGACTCAGGCAGTGGCTCTATCTGTGCCATTGTAAACCAACCATGCCCAATGTTGGGCCTTTTGGTTTCGGTGGGTTTTTTTGCTTGTGGTTAAAAAGTAGCAATAAAAACCAGGCAGCAGTGGCTCGTGCCTATAATCCTAGCTACTCAGGAGGCTGAGATCTAAGAATTATGATTCAAAGCCAGCCCAGGCAGGAAAATTTCTAAGACTCATCTCCACCAAAAAAGCCAGAGTTGGAGCTGTGGCTCAAGTGGTAGAATGCTAGCCTTGAACAAAAAGCTCAGGGAAAGCACCCAGGTTCCAAGTTAAAGCCCCAGAACCAGCACCAAAAAACAGACAAAAAGTAGTAATAATAGCTGGGTGCTGGTGGTTTATGCCTGTAATCCAAACTGCTCCGGAAGTTGAGATCTGAGGATTGTGGTTTAAAGCCAGTCTAGGCAGGAAAGGCTATGAGACTTTTTTTTTCTTTTTCTTTTTGGTCAGTTGTAGGTCTTGAACTCAGGGTCTGGATGCTGTCCCTCAACTCTTTTGCTCCACTTCCAGTTTTTGAGTGGTTTATTTGAGATAAGAGTCTCACGGGGATTTTTCTGCCTGGGCTGACTTTGAACCACAATCCTCAGATCTCAGCCTCCTGAGTAGATATGAATACAGGCATGAGCCACCAGCACCCAGTTTGGGCTATGAGACTCTGATCTCCAATTCACCACCCAAAAAAGCCAAAGTAGGACCATTACTCAAGTGGTAAAGTGCTGCCCTTGAGCAAAAAAGCTCAGGGAGGTTTGGGAAGGTGGCTCAGTGGTAGAGTGCTTGCCTTGCATGCATGAGGCTCTAAGTTCAATTCCTCAGCACCACATAAGCAGAAAAAAGCTGGAGTGGGCGCTGTGGCTCAAGCAGTAGAGTGCTAGTCTTGAGCTGAAGAGCTGAGGGACAGCGCCCAGGCTGACTTCAGGCCCCATGACTGACAAAAAAGGGCTCAAGGACAGCAACCAGGCCAAGTTCAAGCACCACAATTGGCACCAAAAAAAAAAAAAGTGGTACCCAAATGGGAAAAGGTGTTTGTCCATCATGACTATAAGGGTCAGGCAGAGTCCAGAGATGAATGAGAGCCACTAAGAAAGTGAAACAGCTCCTCAGAAGTGCTGAATTCTCAAGAGACTATGACCAACAGAGGTCACAGCTGATACTGCCAGACTCTTGCACAGACCCTGTGCCATAACCTTTCCTGTCACAGCCGGAGAAAGGACAAAGAGCTCCTGGGCCCTGCCCCCAGATTTCCACCCACATCCACGCCTGTCACCTGCTGTCCCAGAACCGGATCTTCTGGTCATTGTGACCACTAATGATGATGTGGTCCCCGCATACCACGTCATTACAATAGGAAATGACATTGATTGTTCTTGAACCTGGGGACCAAGGGGCAGTGTCAGGAACTAGGCCATTGGACATATGGAGACCCCCAAGGTCCAGGAGGGGTGATGTCTTCCTAAGACTGGAACCCAAGTCTTTCCAACCGTACTCACCCCACCTCTTCTGAACCTACTTGAAACCCATGGGCACTAGGAACCCAGGAAGAGCACCAGTGGGGGACAGAGAAAGAGAGCCTCAGGAGGCTTAACTCGTAGATATGAATCCCAGAGCCACTCCCAGAGAGCATGGCAAAGCCGCTTGTGCCTGGGGGCTGGCCAGGAAAGCAAAGTGGGCTAGGCCTCACAGTAGGCACGGCCGAGGTCCCACTCCTTCACTGTTCGGTCTCGGCTCCCAGTCACCGCCTGGTGCTTCGTGAGCTTGAATTTTGCAGCTGTCACCTTGTCCTTGTGTCCAGATAGTGTCTCCTGCCCCGCCCCATCCCAAATATGGATCAAGGGCATGCCCAAGATTCCTTAACTGCATGCCCCACCCTCACTCCTAAGGCATGACCCTTGACCCCTAGTCAGCCTCCCCAGTCAATCCTCACCTTGGACTGTGCCTCTCCCACCTTCCAGAGCTGAGCCGCCTGGTTGTAAGTAGCTGCCAAAACCTGGGAGCCCTGGAGAGACAGGAGTAGGGATGGAAGAGGACCAGGGCCTAGGCCTAAACCTGGGCCTGAACTGAGCCTAGTCCTGGGATAGGCAAGGTCCCTAGACCAGCAACCTGGGTGGAGGCTGCCTCAGAGCTTCCCATGGCTCAGGTGGGAGAGCCCCAGGCCCAGGGAAGGGGCAACCCAAGGGCCCAGGTCTAGGATATTATGACAGCCCTTCAGGCCCCAGAGCCCCAGCCCAGGTTGGACACTGGGGTGGGGTGGGGGGGATTCATGCCATGCCACTGGGTCAAAGTCTCCTCACTGAGGGGTCGAAGTCCACACTGGTGATGCTGCCACCAGCTCCTTCAAGTGTCTGGTTGGCCTCTAGGCGACCTGGGGAGAGCAGGAGAAGGAAAGAATGAAATGAAGTCACTAACCTGACAAAATAAACTAGAGCCAGAATGGGTAGGTCAGCCTTTCTTAGAGGACAGAAACACTAGGTCTGTTCCAGTGCCTGGGTGGAAGCGATACCTCCCCTAACTTTTAGCAGAGGTCTCAGGGCGAGCGAGGCCACTCAGAGACAGGGCTAGGGAGGACCACTGAGGAGGAACTATCCCAAGGTCACATAGCAGTGAAGCCAGCCTGCTGGAGACCTAGCTCTCTAAGAAGCCTAGATGAGTATCTATCTAACTTACTACCTACAAAGCAGAGCTGGGACAAGGTACAAGGGGGCGTGTGTGTGTGTGTGTGTGTGTGTGTGTGTGTGTGTAAAAATACCACTAAGACAAGGTACAAGGGGGCATGTGTGTGTGTGTGTGTAAATACCACTAAGACAAGGTACAAGGGGGCATGTGTGTGTGTGTGTGTGTGTGTGTGTGTGTGTGTGTAAATACCACTAAGGCCCCTCCTGTGCCACCTCAGCTCACTGATTTCTGGGAGCGTAAGTGATACTAGAAAAGGAGGGGGCCTGGTGGGCCCAGGGACAATACCTCAAAAGCCTGACACTACATTAATTCATGCCAGGGGGGTTCCAATAGGGACTTTCCAAGCTCAGCCCTCCCCATCCTGCAGACCTGACCCAGGAGCTGAGAGGTTCAATGCTTCTTTGGAGCAATAAGCCAAGTCTCGGTGCCATTGCCCATGAACATTCCAGATGAGGAAACAAAACGATCCAAGACCTTAGCTCATCCATGAGCAAGCTGAGGATGGGGTCTGCAGAGAACATATCGGGTTGGCCTCCAGGAAAGGTCTTTACCTCCCACAACATTCCAGAGGTGGATAAGACGGTCATCCCCGCCAGTGGCCAGGAGGCTGCTGTTGGGGCCAAACTGAACAGCATTGATCTCAGAGAGGTGGGCATCCTGTGGGGAGAGGAGAGGTCAGTGTCTTTGTCCTCTCCATGTGTGACTCTTCCTGTCTTCTCACAGACCACACCTCTGCTGTCTTGGATATCCCACTCCAGGTCTCTGTCTAAACCTTGAATTTCAACCCTGGTCCCAGCAGGTCTCTTTATCTCTGCCTGGATCCCAGAGCGCCTCCCACTGAGCCAAATCCCCTGCTGAGCAACTCTCCTCTCTCCTCTCTTTTCTCTCTCTCTCTCTCTTTCTCTTTCTCTCTCCTAGCCCCATTATAAACACTGTGAAAGATATGAGCAGCTCATACCACCAGCTATAAAGGCAAAGTCTTGCCCCTGCTGAGGCCCAGCCTTGCTTCTGTGGCTGTAAGGGCCATCCCTGGTACCTGCATTCCTCTATTAGAACCCCAAGCATGTGGCCCAGCTGTTCTCTTACCAGGGCATCCTGAACCTGGGTAGGAAGTCGGGCAGCTACACACACAGGTATGCTTTGGTATAGCTGCTCAGGGGCCCCTCCAACTGAGTGACCTCTCCTCTTCTTGAAGCTGCAGGGGTGTAAGGGGGAAGAGGGGGATCAGAAAGGCACTCTGCAAGATCTTCTGCCACAGGGCCCCAAGCTCCCCTGAGGCAGCAACAACTGGAAACAGATATGGCAGTTGACAGATCATGGCCCTAAGGTACAGTAAGTGTGACCCCTGTGCTGATGCGGGAGTAGTACACAGCCTGGCACAGGAGTAGGAAAGGGTTAGTGGAAGCAGAGGACTCTCAAGGCCTCACCACCATTTGGCTCTGTGATACTGAACAAATCTTAGGCATTTCTGAGCACTAGTTTCCAAACCGAGTGAACATTTTCATCCAGCAACAGGCTGGAATTCTTGGTTCCCTGAGAGGACCTTGAATAAGGACAGAGCCTTGTGAGCTTGGGAGATACTAGGCAGGAGTTAGACATGAGGCTGCATACTTGGTTCCTATCTCCAGAACCCAACAGAGATTCACACACACAGACAACAGGCATCATAAGATAGAGATACGGAGGAACACACACAGACCAAGCCTGGGCTCAGGAAGCCTGATATACCCAAACCCTTCACACACATGTGCACATACACACTTACTCCAGCAGCCCCTTCACCACATCCACACAGCGGGACAGTGTCAGGGAGGTGGCCGAGGCAGACCTGAGGCAAATGAGAGACTGCTAAAGGCCTGGCCAGTGGGTAGTCAAGCAGCAGTCATTCATCCCGGGAGACCTGGAGGCCTGTGACTTCTTGAGCCTGGAACCAAGAACTTGACCCCTTGTAAACCAGGAGAGGTGAGACCTGGACCAACCCAACAAGGTCGAAGGACCTGGAAATGGGTAACTCCCCGAGTTTCCACCATGATGACAAGAAATGCCTCACCCCAAGTAAGTTATCACCAATAAAAACTCCTAAGAAGGGCTGGGAATGTGGCTTAGTGATACAGTGCTTGCTTGTATGCATGAAGCTCTTGATTCAATTCCTCAGTCCCATATAAACAGAAAAAGCCAGAAGTGGCACTGTGGCTCAAGTGGTAGAAAGCTAGCCTTGTGCAAAAGAAGCTCAGGGACAGTGCCTAGGCCCTAAGTTCAAGCCCCAGGATTGGCCAAAAAAAAAAAAAAAAAAAACTCCTAAGAGACTGGGCCAACCACTAAGAGGAAAGTGAGAGGGGCTCTCCTGGCTGAAGCAGAAGCCCCAGCTCACCTAGCAGCCCTAGAAATGCCCAAGTAAGGTTTTAGATGGCAAAAAAACTTTGGGAACCAAGTCTTATTACGCTTCTGCCCAAGGTTCCTTCAGCATCTCAGGGCCTGGACACTGGGACTTACAAGAAGAGCCTTCAGGCTAGGGAATGGGGCCCAAAGGGGCAGCTTTAATGGCAGGCAAATCAAGGTAAGGGGGACTGAATGGAGGGGCACCCAAGGACTCAGAAGTGTGAGCTCACCGCTACACATTCTCCCATGTCCATGCACACCTGTGCTTACAAATACACATGCCTGTGACCCTGATTCCTTCCTAGTATCACCTCTTCACAAGCCTTATGCCCCACCTCAGAGCTCAGGTCCTGGGAAGGAAAAGGGAGAGGGCTCAGTGACACTGACCCCAACTGGCTCCAGGCACTGGAAGTCGTACCAGTCAGCCTCTCCCCAACCCAACAGCAGGCCCCAAGATCCTAGAGGAAGACTGGCAGTTCAGAGCTCTGGGACAGCGGCCACCTGGATTCTCACCTGAAGGGCCTCTTCCATTTTTCACAAGCCTCCCTCTCCAGGGACTCGGGCTCAACTGCCTGAGTCTCAGTCTCCTGTCTGATTCCATCTCCTAAGGTGTCTGGGCTCCTGAGAAAGAAAATGAGGCTCAGAAAGGACAAAGCATCCCACCAGCCCTCCTCCCTACCCTGGTATAGGTCAGGGAGGTGTGAGTGTCCAATAAGGGGGTGCCCAGCAGGCCAGGCAAGCTGGCTCTTACGACCACCCACCTCCAAGAGTATCCAACAGGGACTGCGGGTGTGCACTCGGGTACACGGATAGCAAGGGCCAGGGGGAAGGGAGGAGAGCAGCATAGTTCCCCTTACAAGGGTCAGACCGGCCCCTCCTCATTCTTACTTGCTGATGCTCACAGTCCTCTTGGCAGCCTTCTTCAGCTCCTGGGACACCCGTGCCTGGTGGGCTCTGGCAGAGAGAAAACCATCCCAAAGGCCGAAAGTGACTCAATGAAGTGGACTCGAGATGGCCACGCCTCCCCTCCTTAAGGCCAGGGAGAAGCCAGACTCCTCCCACAAGAAGCAGGTCTGCCCCTAGGAGGCGGGGCCCCAGCTCCCTCACCGCTCCCGGCGTTCGTTGCGCAGGTTGCGCTCAGCTGCCGCACGCGCCTTGCGCTGCACAAGCCTCTCCAGTAGGTCGCGCGCCTCCTCCTGGAGCCTGCGCAGTGCCGCCTCCTGTTGCTCCGAGTGCGCACGCAGGGCCTCGTAGGCCGATCGCAGCGCTGCGTTCTGCGCACGTTGATCCTCCACCTTCAGGGCGTGTTGTGCCCGAGCCTCCTGCAGCAGCTCCACGCGGGCCTCCAGAGCCGCCAGCCTAGGGGCAGGGGCGGGGATCGGGGTAGCGGGGCGGAGGGGCCTCAGGAGAACAGCGACCTTCTCCATCCCAACTAAGATCCCAGAACTGCATGGTTCTCATGGCCAGCAGGTAGTAAAGGGGTTTCCAGTCAAGCCTTCACCCACCTTGGCTTCCACTGACCTTACCCACATGCCTGGGGAGCATCTGGGGATGTGGGGCAAGTCCTTAGGCACGCACTATACCCTCTCCCGGGGCAGGATGGCCCTGAGCCTCCCAAAAGTGAGCTGCTGCGGCCCCCTCACCTGCCCTGCCGCTCCTCCAGCTCTGACTGCATGGTGCCCAGGGCTGCACTCTTCTGCACCACCTGGTAGGCCATCTGGGGAGGAGGAAGGACGGACAGGTGAACTCTGGCGCCTCTGTGGCTCTCTAGCCCTTGGGGCCCGAAGAGGTTGGCAGCACTGAGCCTGCCACCCTACCCCTGCCATCCTCTTTCTGACAAGCTAAGACTCCCATGGGTTTAAGATACTGCATAAGGTTTTGGGATCTACATCTGAAGTCTGCTTCTGCGTTCTGAGTTGTAATGGTGCCAATTGTTTTCTCTGTGACCATGGGGGGAGTTATTTAATCTCTGAGCAAGAAGAATTCTCACCTGGAAACTGGGAATGAGTGCTTATTACTTCCTAGAGCTATTATGAGAAAGGATGTGTCAGATAGGAGGAAGTGCTCTCTAGCACTTATAAGTGCCATGCTTTGTTCTGAGCACTCTAAACACATTAACTCTTTTAACCCCCAAAATAGCATAAAGGGAAGCACTACCATTCTCATTTTACAGGTAAGGACATGGACACAGAGATTAAGTACCTTGCCCAGACTCACACAGCTAAGTGGCAGGGCTGATAAATGAGCCCAGGCCAGTAAGTACATTATGCTTCATGCAAAGCACCTGTGGTCTACAGGATGGTTTGGTGCTTGTGATCTCTACTCCCCACCTCTCCAGCTACTAGCTTCCTCCACCATCCCTGACCCCCTGTCTGCCCAGGCACAAATCTCACAAAGCAAGAGCACACAAAAGAAGAACAGGGATAGTCTTTGGGGGTGTAAAGTTCAGGTTGAATTCTGGCGCTGCTCCAACAGCCCCAGGGCTGGGTAAGGGGAATCTCTGTACCCTGCTTTTCAACTTTCTGCAACCAAGAGCCAAGAACAGGGAAGACCATAAGGAAGAATTCCAACTTCTTTCTTTTGGTACTGTGGGAGAGATAGACTCTAAGCCAAGGCTACACCCATTAGTGTGGAAAGAAGAACCAAGAGCTACAGACTAAACATCTCTAGCCCAGGAAATCACCAAGGCTGGAGGCTTTTGTTGCTAAATTGTTCCTGACTCTTTGTCATGATAAGGCAGCTGCCCATCTATCTGGAGACTACTGTCCAGGCTTAGGGCTTGGGAGGCACCTGCACCTACAGAGTGGACACCTACTTTGTAGTTGCTCAAGTTATTACATTCATCATTCATTTCTCCACAAACTAATCCTTGCTTTCACTTCCTCACCTGACGTTTGCTTTCATTTATGCTATGTCATTCCATACTTATTTGATACTTTTCAAAATTCAAGTGATACATGTAGAAAACAATTTGAGACTACAAGAGGCTAGGGCTGTTGGAGGAGGGAGGGAGTATGACTGAAAATGGGTGGGAAGAAGGGGATCTTGAGCATGACACAAATGTATGTATGAGATCATGCCACACCATGGTCAAGTTGCAGCCATAGAAAGAAGCTCTGGGGAAGAGGCATTAAATGGAATTCATAACCCAATGTCACATTTGCATGGTGATTTGGACAGCTGTAACTAGTCATGTATTTGCTTGACCATTGGCCTCCTCTTGTGGAAACTCCCTAGGGGCACATCTTGTTTAAGGCTGCACTTCCCATTTTTCTTTGAAGCTATCAATTGTCAATAAACAATGAAAGAGTGAACAGAGATCATGGAAGGTGAATTGTAAGGGTGGAGGTTCAAATCCAGGTTCTTCCTGTCTAGGCCACAAGTTTTCTCCTCTACAACTATAAAGCTGAGGATAATTAGCTGAGAATATGCTTAGCCCCAGGCCTGCAGTCTACTTTTGGTGTGGTGTTGGCCATGTTATGGGGAGGGGGTGACTTAGATGGCATGCTCAAGAAACTGAGCAAGAGTCCAGAGCTCAAAAGAGAAGACTGCACTGGATATGAGAGTCAGCAAAAAGAATCCCTAAAGTCCCCTATCACAGCCACTGAGCCCACCCACACTCAAGAACACCTGTTTGTAAGGGATGAAGCCAGAGAGGAGGGGAAGAAGGCACTGATGGAAATTCAGAAGCAACAGCCACAGAAATGAAAGGGAAACTGAGAAACACAGAGAAGGTCACTTGCCCATGGACCACATGACCAGTAGTCATTTAGTCTGCAAATGTGTCTCGAGCATCAGCTGCTTCTTGAACCTGGAATCAGCTTGGCAAGGAATGAGGTGGTGAGTCATAGAGTGAGGAGAACAGGCTAAACTATCTGAAATGAGGAACAGGCTCCGGGACACTTGTACTCCTTAGTCCCTCCAGCCATCCTTGGAGCCCACTTAATCCTAGGCTGCGGGAGAACTCTGACTCCTGCCCAGTTTCAAGCCAAGACCTGATATACACTAGGGAATCATAACTCAGTGCCTGCAGCACTAGATTCAAGAAATGTAGCAAATGAGCCGGGCGCTGGTGGCTCATGCCTGTAATCCTAGCTACTCAGAAGGCTGAGATCTGAGGATCGCGGTTCAAAGCCAGCCCGGGCAGGAGAGACTGTGAGACTCCTATCTCCAATAAACCACCAGAAAACCGGAAGTGGCGCTGTAGCTCAAGTGGTAGAGCTCTCACCTTGAGCTGAAGAGCTAAGGGACAGCGCCCAGGCCCAGAGTTCAAGCCCCACAACCGACCAAAAAAAAAAAAAAAAAAAGAAATGTAGTAAATGTAGTGAGTGTGTACCACTTGCTTGCTGGCTTCTTTGGACCATATCTCCCTGCCCCATTCTCTGAATGAGTACAGCTTACCTCACCACAGACCAGCTGGAGACCCTCTTCTTCCTCCTGCCACTTCAGCCTCAGAGCGGCTAGTGATGAGACTTGGTCTGAGTCAGGGCTTGACTCCTCCTCCCCGCCAACCTCCCTGTCAATCAGAGTGGTGCTCATAACTCCTCTACTCACCCCAGCACCCAAAGGCCCTCCCAGGGGTATTCCACTAAAAGCCTGAAGAGCCATTAACTTTTTCCTGGAGAACGCAGAGCCTGGAAGCCAAAGAAAAAGCAAGTCTCATCAATGAGCTGCCCATGACTTTTCTGCTGAAAGACTACTCTGACTGTAAGTTCCCTGGCCAAAGACCCACCTCAATAAGCACTGACCAGGGGCTGGGAATGTGGCTTGGTGGTACAGTGTTTGCCTAGTATGCATGAAGCTCTGGGTTTGATTCCTTAGTACCACATTAAACAGCAAAAGGCGGAAGTGATGCTATGGCTCAAGTGGTAGATTGCTAACCTTGAGCACAAAAGCTCAGGGACAGGTCTTGAGTTCCAGGGCTGGCAAAAAAAGAAGGAAGGAGAAGGAGAAAAGGAGAAGGAGAAGGAGAAGGAGAAAAAGAAGAAGAAGAAGAAGAAGAAGAAGAAGAAGAAGAAGAAGAAGAAGAAGAAGAAGAAGAAGAAGAAGAAGAAGCAGAGGCAGCAGCAGCAGCAGCAGCAGCAGCAGCAGCAGCATTACTACATTACTAGCTGGACACCAGTGGCTCATGCCTGTAATCCTAGCTACTGAAGAGGCTGAGCTCTGAGGATTGCAGTTCAAAGCCAGCCTGGGCAGAAAAGTCCACAAGACATTATCTCCAATAAACTACTCAGAAAATGCTGGAAGAGGCACTATGGCTCAAGTGGTAGAGTGCTAGCCTTGAACAAAAAGCTCAGGGACTGCAGTCAAGCCCTGAGTTCAAGCTCCAGGACTGGAAGAAAAAGAAGAAAAAAAAAAAAGAAAAAGAAACAGCATGGACCAGCTAGATGTGGTGAAGCACACTGTAATCTGAAGACTTAGGAGGCAGAGGCAGAAGGATTGTGAATCTGAGGCCAGCCTGGACTATATAGTGAAACTTAGTCTCAAAAAAAAAAAAACCCAACCCATTCCCTAGTTCTTAATATCTTCACTCTTTTTTTTTTTTGGTCAGTTGTGGGGCTTCACCTCCGGGCCTGGGCACTGTTGCAGAGCTCTTCAGCTCGAGGCTAGCGCTCTACCACTTTGAGCCACAGCACCACTTCCAGTTTTCTGGTGGTTAATTGGAGTCTAACAGACTTTCCTGCCTAGGCTGGCTTTGAACCATGATCCTCAGATGTCAGCCTCCTGAGTAGTTAGGATTACAGGTATGAGCCACCAGTGCCCAGCACTTCACTCATTTTTTTTTTTTAATTCGGTATATTTACTTATTTATTTTTGGTTGGTTGTGGGGCCTGAACTCTGGGCCTGGGTGCTGTCCCTCAGCTCTTCAGCTCAAGGCTAGCACTCTACCACTTGAGCCACACAGCGCCACTTTCGGCTTTTTCTGTTTATGTGGTGCTGTGTTATGTGGGCCTGATGCACGTAAGGCAAACATTCTACCAATGAGCCACCTTCCCAGCCCACGTCACTCATTCTTTAAAACAGTAGCAAGACCCTTTCTGTAAGCATCAGGTCTAGTACAGAGAAGTGGGATAAGACTAGGAAGGGAAAGAGGGGTACAGGTTTGAGAGAGGAAGGAGAGGGGCAAATGCAAAGGAGAAGGATGGGAGAAAGCAGATGCTAAGCAACTGGCTTAGGAGGAGCTCAAGGGCTACCTCCCCTCACCCACTCCTGAGCAGTAGCAAGAGCCAAGAATGAACACAGCGCTCAAAGGCTCTCTCCCCTCACCCACTCCTGGGCAGCAGCCAAGGGCCAAGAATGAACACAGCATAGGCAGCAGAACCAGGACCAAGCACAAGTACCCCATTGTGACCACTGATATATACACTCACCAGGAGCCCTGATGGGTACTAGGGGTGACATCATTTGGTTGTGGCTGCAGCTTCTCTGAGAAGTTGGCTAATAGCTCGGCCTTCTCTAGGAGATGATTATCTGAGGGTACAAGAGGGTGGGCATGGGCAGAAGCAAACACTCTTTAGCAGAACCCTGGCATACCTTTGACTGGAGGGCTGCAGGGCCCAGAGATGGTGAGAATGAGAGAGTTAGTGGGGGATTGGCTCTTGCCCCTTGCCTAAGGGCTAAGTTGGCAGTTCTACGGGACCTTCAGCCCTGGCACTGCCTCTTCATAGCCCGGGTCCCTAGACCCACTCAGAAGAAGAGGGCTTGCTATCCCAGAAACAGAAGGCCCACAGAACACAAGGAGAGTCCTGAAGGAAGCTGGGAGACGGAGATAGACTCAACCCAGGTGAGGCAAGGCCTCACCTCCAGACCGCAGGGAAACAAAAGGATCCAATTGCCCAGGGCCTTCAGTAAGTCACTTCCTCCTGAGTGGCCTAATTTAGCAATAAAGTAATCCTAACTTCCCCAAGGTAAAGTCTCCTCAAGTCAGAGTAGAAAGTCCTTGAGCAATATCCAACAGATCTTGTTATGTTTGGTGGTTTGACCCTTAAATACCCCCCTCCCACCCCATCCACAGTTACTTCCTCTTTTCTTACAACTTCTACAGCAGGTTAAAGGGGTAAGCCCAGACAGTTCATCAGCAATCTTCTCATAGGGTGGTACCCTGACTATCACCTTGCCTAAAGTCTGGTTCCCCCATAAATCTTCCTCCTTAGCAACCAAGACACTGCTTCCCCCTCCCACCTTGCAAATCTAAACAAGTCCAATTATGCCTAATGGACAAGAAAGCTGAAGCTTGGGGCTATGAACTGCTCAGGTTCACAGAGATGCCTAGAACTAGTCCAATTTGAGCAGTCTGGGTCTCTCCAAACCCTCAGACTTTCAGCTCCTAAAGATAGGGGCTTAGGGTGACTCCTCCCTCAAACTAGGTAGCTCTGTCCATCTCAAATAGTGGAGAATGAAGCTGCCGCCTTGGAAGTGTGAGATTACAAACCCAAAAGGAGAGAACCAAACCCTGGAAGGCTGTAAAGAAATTTCTCAGGATAAGAGCAGATTTGTCAGCTAGGCACCGGTGGCTCACTCCTGTAATCCTAGCTACTCAGGAGACTGAGATCGAGGATCATGGTTCAAAGCCAGCCTGGGAAAGGAAAGTCTGTGAGACTCTTATCTCCAATTAACCACCAGAAACCCGGAAGTGGTGCTGTGGCTCAAGTGGTAGACTGCTAGCCTTGAGCTGAAGAGCTGAAGGACAGCGCCCAGGCCCAGAGTTCAAGGTCCATGATGGGGGGAGGAGGGGAGAAGAGGGCAGATTTGGTTGTGGGGTCACATCAAAATTATTCCCCAGTAGGAAGCATCAGAGATTAGGTTAAACTTTAAACTCCAAACATACTATCTCAGGTGACTGGTGGCTCCACACACAGTTGCATACCTGTTTATCCCATTTTGAACCACCACACTCCTTCTTGGCAAACTCCCCCAGAAAGACCTATGAGAGGGAGAGCCTGGCTTCCCAGATAAGTCAGATCCCCAGTGAAGCTTGGACCCCTCAGGCTGGGGTATCCCCTAGTACAGAAGTGCTGCATGAACCTGCATCAACATCGGCAACCAATAGCAGACCTTGAAACTCAGAGGTTCGCCCACAAGAATAGGCCCACGAGTGTCTGCTAAATACACCGCTAACTTCACGCAGGCCCTACCCTAGGGGCAATGCAAAGAGGCACAAGAGATGCTGCAAAGCCCACACTAGGGAGCGAACTTGGGTCTAAGATGCTCAGCTCATAGGAGGAAGCACTGAACCTTGAGACTAAGTAGAAGAGTCTCTCCAGCCAAAAGGGGTTCTAAGCAGAGCCTGGGTTGGAAGGGGCAGCAATCATGGCCAGCAGGAAGTGAGGTCAAACAGATGGGCTCTAGGCCCAAGGCCTCGACAGCGAGAAGGCACTGGTGCACTTGGGTGGCAAGCCAAGTAATGGGACAAAGCCTCTCCCCGAGCCCAGGCCCGCCAAGGAGCACTCACAGGCCGGCACCAGCTCCAGGAAGAGTGCCTTTTGCGTGCGGTCCCGTTGTCGCAGCTGCCGCACGATGTGGCGTTTCCAGAGAGCTGCAGGGGCGCTGGGGTCGCTGGACCCGGCCATGGCCGCTACCTCCCGCCCAAGCCTCAGGGCCGAGAGGCGGGGCGGGGCCGGGGCGGGGCCTCCGGGGGACTCCGTGACGTCACGAGCGGCGGCGGGGAAGCCCCGGGCGACACCAAGAACACACGGAGGTGGCGTGGGGCGGGGAAACACGTGGCGAAGAGCGGCCTCAGGGCCCGTGCCGCTGTGATTCCTCCAAAAGGTTTACCATGGGGGCTCGCCCTCCTGTTGCCATTATGGTTGCGAAGCGGGGACCAAGGCTGGAGCCCCTGGGAGCGGTTCCCCCTCCCCCCGCCCGCCGATTGGTGCGCTCCAGAGGCGGGGCCTCGGGGTCCGCCTTTCTTAACCCCGCCGAGCGGGACTGGAATTCAAAAGCGTAGTTTCTAAGACCCGGAAGCCAGCAGCAAAGAGGCAAGGGAGGCTGAAGAAATCCCACTTTTCCTCCGTGTATGAGAGGGGTTAGTAAGGTCCAGAGAAAGGAACGACTCTAGGCCATGGTGGGAACAAATGCAGAAGTTCTGTGACATAAAAATTCCCAGGAGGCCTGGTGCTGGTGCCCTGTAATTGTAGCAACCCAGGAGGCTAAGATCTGAGGATCACGGTTCGAAGCCAGAACTGGAGCTGTGGCTCTAGTGAGCACCGGCCTTGAAGCAACAATATTAGCTCTGAGTTCAAGACCAGCACCAATAAGTAAATAAGAGAATTCCAGTACTCCAGAAGCTTAGGCAGAACCACCTTCACGCATTGCTGGAAGTTTCAAAAGCTAACAGTCACATAACCTTGTAATGAATTACAAGGTATATTCTCATAAGAATCAAAAGCAGGAACTACGAACACCCCTGTTATGGCAGAATTATTCAATATACAAACAGTAGACGCTATATGCTTTTATCAACAGATGAATGGATAAAACTGAATACACAAAATGGAATATTATTCAGCCATTAAAAATAATGAAGTTGTTGCTAGACACCATGGATCATGCATATAATTTCAGCTACTCAGTGGACTGATATCTGAGGATTGCAGTTCAAAGCCAGCCTGGGCAGGAAAGTCCATGACTCTTATCTCCAATTAACCACCAAAAAGCTGGAAGGGGAGTTGTGGCTCAACTGGTAAAGTGCTAGGCTTAAGCAAAAGAAGCTCAGGGACAGTGCCTAGGACCTGAGGTCAAGTTCCAGGACTGGCACACACGAAAAAAGAATGAAGTTGTAAACCAAGCATGATGATTCATATCTGTAATCCCAGCCAAGAGGCTATATCAGGAGGACCCAGGGTCCCAGGCCAGCCTGGGCATCCTAGCAAGACAATGACTCAAAGAAGAAATAAAGGGAATAAAAGAGAGAGAAGGCCAGGCACTGGTGGCACAAGCCTGTAAACCTAGCTACTCAGGAGGCTGAGATCTGAGGATCACAGTTTGAAGTGGACCCTGAGATGGGGCCCAAGCTGATAAGATTCCATTTTGAACTTGGGATTTTAGACTCTATGGGCCTAGTTCCCAGAATGAAAAAAAAAATGCATCTGGTCGCCCTCCCCTTAACAACCTAACCCACCCTTGATTGTTCAGTGAAGGATTGACTGATAAAACAGATAGGTTGTAATCTGGTTCAAACTGGCGACAGCACCCCCTTACAGTAAACTCTGCCTTTTGCGCATACTTACCTTAAACTCTGTCTTTGCATGTGCTTACTGCAAACTCTGCCTTACACGATGAATTTGTGTGCCATTTAAACCAAAAGTGATAAGGCTGGTTTAAACAGCCATTATGAGACAAATTGTAACTCATTGACCACCTGTGTGTGGTATGGTATGACTGTACAATCCTTTGTGTGTGTTACAATCTCATTGGTCACCTGCTCTTGATCAGGCTCGACCTCATGAATTTTGCCTTTAAAAAACAAAGTACTTGGGCCACTGGGGGTCACAGTATCAGCTCCCCAGCCTGTGCTGGGGCCCTGACCGGTCAGTGTAGGAACCTTCTCAATAAAGTTGCTTCTTTATTAACAACTTTGTTGTGGTGGGCTCTGTCACTCCGGATGACTAGGTGGGCTTGCCTGCCTGTGTAGGGGTCTTCCCACTACAGGTTGAAAGCCAGCTCAGGCAGGAATGTCTGTGAGACTCTTATCTCCAATTAACCATCAGAAAACCAGAAGCAGCACTGTGGCTTAAGTAGTAGAGTGCTTGCCTTGAGCAGAAGAGCTGAGGGACAGCACCCAGGCCCTAGAGTTCAAGCCCCATGACCGACAGAGAGAAACAGAGAGAGAGACAGAGAGAGAGAGAGAGAGAGAGAGAGAGAGAGAGAGAGAGAGAGAGAGAGAGAGAGAGAGAGAGAGAGAGAGAGAGAGATCTGAGGATTATGGTTTAAAGCCAGCCCAGGCAGGAGAGTCCAGGAGACTCTCTCTCTAATTAACATAAAAAAAAGGCAGAAGTGGCGCTATACCTCAAGTGGTAGAGCACTAGCCTGAGCAAAAGCAGCTCAAGCACATTGCTGAGGTCCTAAATTCAAGCCCAGGACTGGCACAAAAAAGAGAAGAAAGAAAACAGGCTTGTACTGTTTACCAAGGATTCGGCGAAAGCAGAAATGGAAAACTATTGTGTGATGAAAGCTGGAATATGTAAAGAAATCAGTGTTCTAACCCAATTAGCCATTGATTACCAAGGACAAAAACATAGTCTAATGAAGTCAGGTTTATAGACACAGGTGATCAGTAGAAGAACTCTGAGGTGTCCCACTAAATACAAAGAAAGAAAGTTATTACAGGCTCTGAAAGTGGGGTGGAAAATAGGTGAAATTTATGTTTTGTTTTGCTTGGCTCTCATTGCATAGCCCAGGCCAGCCTCCCAAATGCTGGGATTACATGTACTACTATACCCTGCTTGCTTTTTTTCTCACGTTTTCATTAATTTTTTTTCATTTTATAAATTTTGTAATTTTGCTATGTAACGTCTTTACACATTGAAGTCCCACAACTAGACCAAAGTTAAACTTGGATATAAAATTCATTACTTAGCTCCAGACAAGTTTCTGCAATCCTTAACCAGCTTCAGTTTCATATAAAAACAAGCAGCAGTAAGTGGCGCCCTCTAGAGCTGATACTCTTGTTTAGGCCCTGGATGCCAGGACCCTTTGCCCAGCACTGGCTATGACTTCTGTATCTTGGATGTCAGGATCCATAGTGCTTGAGAGTTGAAGCCAGTGTTCCAGCTTCCCCTGCCCTGCTCCCCCCTCCCCCAGAGACAGAGGCTCACAGTCTTTCTTATTCCTGGTTTCTCATCACTTAAAACTATGCTGCCAGCATGGTGATTGTTGCCACTTCCATTTCATCACTGCCTTTTATCAGGGTCTATGTCAGGGTTCTATTGCTAATGTTGCAGCAAGCAGCTGTGGTTGTCTGGTATCTTCCTCAAGTAATTAAGAATATTCCAAGCAGCCAATTCTGGCATGAGGGTAGTCCTACAGAATGCTTGCCTGATAGTCTTTCCAAAGCAGCCAGAGAACCAGGAAATGGTCTAACAACTGTCAATTATGAAGTTAAATCATACCAGCCCCCAACATCACAGCTTATTTAAAGGAAAATTACAGCTTGCCAGTCATATTAACAGTGTTTTTTTAACAATGCTCTGACAATGTTTGACTCTTGCTCCCGAGTTCCTAGGGGAGATGAGTCTCTACCATCTGTTTCCATTATGACATGTTATAGCTGCAGTATGTCCTTGGGAAGAATACTATTTCCTGCTAATTTTACAACTGACCTTCTCTGTGTCTGTTATTCCAGACTAATGAACAGCAAGGGAGATGTTTATAGTCCAAACCAATTTTTTTAGGTTTCAGGAGACAAACGATGGAGAAAGAATCTACAACAACTAATGAGTTGTGAGTTGACAGAAGAAACTGAAGTATGAACGTTATAAAACAAGGGGGTGTTATTGTTAATGTTGAAAATAGAAATGTCTAGTTTACTGAGCTGTCCAATATGGTAGCCCCATCCACAGGTGGCCACTTAAATTAATTTTAAATGTTTAAATTAAAATTTAAAATGCATCCAATTAAGTAGGAACTTACACAGGACAGGCAAGTGTTCTTCCACTGAGCTACATGTCTACCTCTTAGATTTTTTTTTAGTGTGTGTGTGTGTGTGTGTGTGTGTGTGTGTGTGTGTGTGTGTGTGTGTGTCCTCGTACTGGGCCTTGAACTCAGGTTCTCAGGCTCTCACTTGGCTTTTCCACACAAGGTTGGTGCATTACCACTTGAGCCACATCTCCACATTTTGCTTTTTGGTGGTTATTTGAAGATGAAAGTTTCATAGGCATTTCTTCCCAGGCTGCTTCAAACCTTGATCCTCTGTTCTCAGCCTCCTGAGTCCTAGGACTATAGGCCTGAGACACCAGTATGTGGCAACCTTTGGCACTATCCCTGAGCTTTTTTGCTCAAGGCTACCATTCCACTACTTGAGCCACAACTCTACTTCTGGCTTTCTGATAGGAGTCTCACAGACTTTCCTGCTGAGGCTGATTTCTAACCTTGAACCTCAGATCTCAACCTCCTGAGTAGCTAGGATTACAGGTGTGAGCAACCTGGGCCTGGCAAAACTCCTTGGCTTTTAAGTAGCCCAGGCTAGCCTCCCACTCTCCTTCCTCCTACCTTCACCTCCCTGCTAGTACAGGTGTGCAATGATAAAAACTTCTTCCTGGCATTTAACCTCTTGTCAGGTGTTCATTAGCCAGAGCCTGGTTGCTGCCATATTAGATGGTACAGATGCAGAACATTTCTTTTAGTGGTGAAAAAACGAAAGTTCCATTTAACATCAGTAAAATAAGAGGCTTAGGGTTGTGGGCATATTCTCTCCAAAGGGTGATAGGGAGAGACTCCTGTGCAATGTGCAATCAACCAATGAGTAGTATTGCTTCTTAGACACAAGCCCTAAAGATGCCCCTGCGTTCTTAGGCTAGCCACGTGTAACTCAAACGTAAGGGCCCACTCCTAGGTTCAGAACCCTTGCTCCTTTCCTAGCCAGCTCGCTCTCTTTTCCAAACTCAATCTCCCAACATGCACCGCGGGCCCTTCTGCCACTCTGACCCTTGGAATTCTGGGGAACGTAGTTTCTTTGCGATGTTCCAGCCCCAAAGACTTCGTAGCCACGGACTACAAAACCCACGCGGCATTGCTCTAGTCGTTCCAGTGGGATTTACCGCGGGCTTGCGGTTTGTGTTTAGATAGATTGCAGAACGGGTGGCCAAGACTTCATGGACCCCTGGCTGAGAAAGAAGCTGGAGTCCGTTGGAGGAGATGGGGGTGGCCGCGCTGTGCCTCCTGATGCTCCTCGGACTGCTGCTGCTCCTGGGCTGAAGAGATGCCTCAATGCATACGGAGCCAACCCCAACATTGACACGCACCGCTGAGGCCGGCAGCAGCCTTTTGGGGGTTTGGACTGCCTGAAGACGACCGCTAAAAGCCGGAGCCCGGGGGCGGCGTGCCTGACAGCGAAGCGCATGCGCAGACTCAGGCCTTGTGGGCTCGGTAAACATCTCAGAGCGCCTGCGCGGCCAGAGAGCTTGGGATCAACTTATGGGGACACCCCGGGGAGATAACAGCCTTCCGTAGTAACAGGCTGGTCATTTTCCTGTGGGCCATTTTTCTCTCCTACGGTTTGCAAAGCACAGCCCTCCTCATTGCCTCTCCTAATTCGATCCTCATTCAGGTCAGAGAAGGGTATACAGATGGAATCAAAGCATTACTGAGGATAAAAGACCAGAGACCCAGGAGGATTCGAGGACTAAAGCCCAGCCTCTGCTTCTGACTTGCTGTGTATGACTTTGGTAATTGTTTCCTTGGGAAATAGAATTGGTTTATAAGTAGGATTAGATAGTTGGGAGGATCAAATGAGATCCAGGGATGAAAACAAAATTCCCAATCAGCCTATAAAGGCAAAAGATTATTATAGTCTGGTCATTGCAGACTGAGAGACTCATTTCCTCTTTCTGCAGATTGCAAACCTGAGGGCCTCAAAGTGGAAAGGGACTGGCTCCAGGTCTCAGTGTGGGAACAAGGGTTAGAGTCAAGCCCTCCTACCTTTGGGCCTGGCTACCTTCCTTGTACCTCAAGGACCAGTATCTGTTGGATGTAGGCTTATAGAAGGACTGTACCTAAAGGACCTGGGAGAGGCACTGTTGCAATGGAGGAAGGCCTTGCTCCATGAGATGTACATGAGCAGCAGAAATCTGAGGAGATTCTGGAAAATTCTACAGGAAGAGAGCTGTACAGGTCCTACTTCTTAGGACAAGGGTTCAAATATGACAGATAAGGGGTCAGTAGTAAGGGGACAATTTTTTTGGGGGGGGTCCAGTCATGGGGCCCGAACTCTGGGCCTGGGCACTGTCCCTCAGCTCTTCAGCTCAAAGCTAGTGCTCTACCACTTGAGCCACAGCGCCACTTCCAGCTTTTTTTCTTTTTGCTTATGTGGTGCTGAGGAATCGAACCCAGGGCCTCAGGCATGCAAGGCAAGCGCTCTACCACTGAGCCACCTTCCCAGCCCCTAAGGGGACAAATTTTGAATGGGGGAGTAGCATTGGACTCTCTGAACCTAGGAGGCACAGGTGCTCAGGTGACTCTAGCTGGGGCTGTGACCATGGGAGGAAGTGATAGTTGGGCTGACCTGGGTAGTGAGGAAAGGAAGTGGTGTATGTTGAGCTGAGGCCTGAGAGCCACTGGAACAAGTAGTGAGATAGCACATGGTCATACCCTGCCACCTGCAGGTCCGTGTAGCTGTCCTCTTGGGAAGTGAACTTTTCTCTGTCCTTTGTTGTTGTAGGGCTAGACTATATGCAGATGTTTCGGGAGTGCTTTAGAGGATCTGGAAGCACATAGCAGGAGAGGCTGGGAGACCCTGAGGTCTGATCGAGGTGGGGCCTTCTCAGAAATCAGGAAAAGTGTTTGTAGAAACTGAAATCCAAAGTCCTCCTCACCTCCAAATATCTTATTTTTTAACCTTCACTTAGCATTTCTGTTTTTCAGCCAGGGAAACTGAGGCTAAAGAAGGAAAAAGGACTTTTTTAAGAACACACAGGAGCTGGGATAGAACTGGAATGAGATAGTGATCTTTCCATTACATGGAAGTGACAGACCATCTTCATCAAACATTTATTGAGTGTCTAATGTATACTTTGAGAAGTGCTTTCTTAGGGGTGGCAAATAGAAGCCAGCATAGCTGTCGGACCTGGTTTTTCACCATTCACTGTCCCTTTCCATCTGAGCCTTCCAATTGTCTGAGGGGGTTGCAAGATTTATCCTGGGCTGTCTTGAAGTGTAACTGTAAATTAAATGAATTAAGACCTGTCTAGTGCACTGAATAGCACCAGGCATGCAGGAAGAACTAAATAAATGCTGGCCATCATTGTGGGGAAGACAGGTTGAAACAGGTTGTAGACGGGGTTCTGCTTATCTATAATATCTCTATGTCATACTCCCATGCTTACATTTCTGGGTGACATAGGCCCCATCTTCTCTGGCATGGGGAGCCTAGCAGGGAAGAGATGTTTCATGTGCTGACAACTCACATGCACAGCATGGTCAAAGTTAGGGTGGCTTGCCCCAAGTTGCATATTATAGTCCTGGGCAGACCAGAACTAGACTTTGGGCTCATTCCGGCCCCTTCAGAGTGTGACATTGTCTGTGACTCTTCCTTCATACTGGGCAGACGTCCAGGAAGGCTTACTGAAGATCCACAGCCTGTTTCCCTGAACAGGAGTTGAGGTAGGAAGGGTGGTGTAAAAGTGTGGAAAACAGGAGTCACTAGATATCAGATACCTCACCTCTAGCTCACTGCATTCAAAGATAGAGACAAAACCCAGTAGTAATTTCAACTTTGGTCCAAGCCTCTCTAATGGAAGTCTGAGTCAAACCCTTTATTTACAGAAGCTTAATAAGGTAACTCACAGGGAGCCCCCCATAAAAGAGGGAAGAAGTGTAGTCTAGAATCAAGACTTCTCACTTCAATGAGAGCCCTGCTTGGTAGTCTAGGAAGAAAGGGCAGTGCTTGACTCCACCTCTCCTTCCCCCAACCATTACCGTCCTGCTGGAGCAGGGCTATTGTGGCCACTCTGGTGCATGAGCTCTTGTTGGAAGGTGTGGGGAGAGAAGGGATTTGAGGTTAGAAAACTATGAGACTTGGTAAGAGAGAAAGCCCAGGACTAGCTTGGGCACATGGGAATGGGAATTCTGGGGCTTTACTAATCAATCTGAGGCAGCAAAGGGTAAAAATACCGTGGGAGCACACTCCTGGAGGAGGGAGCAAAGCAGACTCAGGATGAGTCATGGAGCCAAGTCCTAAATTTAGAAGGTGCTGAAGGAGGCAGCCTCCCCGAGGGAGGACTTGGAGATGCTTGCTGACCCAGGGTGCCAGGACTCAGGGTAGGAAGGAGTGGTTGGCAGGAGTCCCCAGAACTGAAGTGCCCATGGCAACTAAATCTATTCCAGGCATGGAGTTTTGACCATAGAATAAACTTTAACCCAGAGAAGTCTTCAGCCTCAGAGAAGCCCACCCACAGCAGTCCTTCACAGAGTGAGTCCTGAGAACCAGCCCCCCTCTTTCCCCCACCCACCCCCGGGGTGGGACAGCTCAGAACTGGCTGCCTGGGGCTGAGCGTGGCTGGGTTCTCTGTGCCCTGCTGCTGTTCCAGCACCCAGTAATCCCATGCTGAGGAGGGGGCTGTGTGGGCACAAAAGGCTAATGCTATTGAGCCCTCCCAAATAGGGGGACCACCAGGCCTTTGGCAGTTCTTTCTGGAATGGAAGAAGGAGGAGGACAAGATGCTACTCTACCCATCTCTTCTTCACTCTCAGTTCTTCAAGCTCCAGGTTAACTCAGGTCAGGAGGAGGAGGAACAAAGGAGGCCCTGCCTTGTGGACAGATGCCAGGCCTGGGGGTAAAAAGGCTCAGGAAACGGGAACTGATGACAGTCATGGCATTTATTGGGCACTCGTGATTGGCCAGGCACTGAACTAAAGCGCTCTACAAGCAGTAATTCATTCTGTTTCTTGTAATGATGTACATCCTTTTAAGCTACCCATCTTAGAAGTGGGACAACAGAGACAGAGATGTTAAGTGAGTTGTTTGAGATCATACACTGAGTATGAGGTTCTAACCCAGACAGCCTGGCTCCTTGACCCTAGCTATTTTCCTGGACTGCTGAGCTAGCTGGGTACTTTACCTCATCTGCCCAGCCTCCCTCCCATCCTTCTCAGCCCATCCTCCAGTCCTAGTACACTGAACACTATAGGCTTCCCTCTGGGCTTTGCAGGGCTTTGCTCTCCAGGACACTCCCAGGCTGGGGCATGGGGGTAAGAGGGGAGTCTAATCCACACACAGAGATATATCCTGGGCCCTGCAGCTGCAAGCTCTGTAGATTCCTCCTGATCACCGCCATGCTGACAGGAGAGCAGGCCTAGAGAAGTACTGGTAGGAGTTCTTGAGCAGAACCATAGGACTCGTCTTCAGTCAGGTCCTTTTTTTTTTTTTGGGGGGGGGGGTCCGGTTGTGGGGTCTGAACTCTGGGCCTGGGCGCTGTCCCTCAGCTCTTCAGCTCAAGGCTAGCGCTCTACCACTTGAGCCACAGAGCCACTTCTGGCTTTTTTCTTTTTGCTTATGTGGTGCTGGGGAATCGAACCCAGGGCCTCATGCATTGCAAGGCAAGCACTCTACCACTGAGCTACCTTCCCAGCCCTTCAGTCAGGTCCTTAAACCTGGATGCCACTCCATCCCTGCATGCTGAGACTCTTGCAGCCCTGCTGCCTGCAAAAACTCAGTTCAATCCTAGGTTCTTTTGCTGAGTCGATGCAGCCTTCCAGGAGCCTTGGGATTTCCTGTCAAGAGACACAGATCCAATTGCTGTCTCCAGGCTCTCTCCTGGGTTCTGTGCTCAGGCTGGGTAGGAACTCCAAAGCCTTAGGCCCTGACTCGTGACAGTTTTTACTTCTTAGAACTAGGGAGGGCCTCTGGAGAAAGCCCAGATCACCCGCTGTGTGATGGTAGAGAACAGGAGTTGGTCCCTCAAGGTAAGAGGTACCTGTGAGTGTTCGCTGGCCTGAATACTGAGGTTGTCCTTGGAACTACCCATGGGTATAGCCTGGCCTGTCTATATCTATAACACCAGACTGATGGGCTCTGCTCAACCCTCTGTCTAGTGGTTGTGGAGACAGAATGTGTGCAGAACCCTGCACACACGTGTGTGTGTACATATACACAGGATAGCTCATGCCCCACAGTGATGTGTGTGCAGTGCACATGTTCCTCTGTCACAGCAAGTGCCTGAAGTCTCTGTGGGAACTGGTATGTGACTCTGGTGCCTCAATATTTGGTAATACGGATGTGGCAGAACTTAGGATGGGATGTGCCAGATTCAGGTGAGATACAGGTAAAAATGATTAGTGTGTCAGGCATGGTGGTATTTACTTGTAATCCCAGGACTCAGGTGGCTGAGGCAGGAGGTTCAAGAGTTGGAAACCAGCCTGGGCTACCTACAGAGACTGTGTATCAAAAAAAAAAAAGCAGGTGGGGGTTTAGCTCAGCGGAAGAGCGCCTGCCTGGGGAGTGCAAGGCCCTCAGTTCAGTCCTCAGCTCTGGAAAAAAAGAAAAAAAGCTGAAAAGGGAAAGAAAAAGAAAAAATAGCTGGGCATTGGTGGCTCATGCCTGTAATTCTAGCTACTCAGGAAGCTGAGATCTGAGGATCAAGGTTCAAAACCTGCCCAGGCAGGAAAGTCCATGAGACTTACTTCCAATTAACCACCAGAAAACTGGAAATGGCACTGTGGCTCAAGTGGTAGAGCACTCACTTTGAGCTGAAGAGTCCAGGCCCACAGTTCAAGTCCCACAACCAACAAAAATAAATAAATAGGGCTGGGAAGGTGGCTCAATGGTAGACTGCTTGCCTAGCATGCATGAGGCCCTGGGTTCCATTTCTCAGCTCCACATAAGCAGAAAAAGCCGGAAGTGGTGCTGTGGCTCAAGTGGTAGAACATTATCCTTGAGCTGAAGAGCTGAGGGACAGTGCCCAGGCCCAGAGTTCAGGCCCCATGACTGACAAATAAATAAATAACATTATGACATGTCAGAAATTTGGATATCACAAGACCGTGTTTTTCTTATTTGTTTCTTGTTTTGTTGTGGGGCTTGAACTCAGGTCCCAGGTGCTGTCCTTGAGCTCTTTTGCTCAAGGCTAGTGCTCTCCTACTTTGAGCTACAGTGTCACGTTCAGTTTTCCATTGGTTAATTGGAGATGAGTTTCAGACTTTCCTGTTCAAGCTGTGATCCTCAGATCTCAGCTTTCTGAGTAGCTAGGATTACAGGTGTGAGCCACCAGCACCTGACTTATCCTGTGTTTTTATCTGGCATCTTCACTCTGTGCTGTGTATGACCATGTGTCATGCTGACCTGTGTCAGGCTGGCCATGTATGCGATGAACATAGTTGAGTATCTGTCTGGGACTGTGACAAGACATCAGGGTATTGGTATGTGTCTGTGACAGTGTCACCAGGAGTAAGGAAATGGATCCTGACTGACTGGGTTAGTGGCTGTGACTTTCTGAGGCTCTAACAGGAAGGTTTGAGCTGTTTGCTCAGTGAGGCCAAAAGGACCAATTATGAGACTCACCCTGGGTAAACAGTTAGATCCGGGACCACGTGGGGCCAGACCATAGCTCCTACTGCCACTGTAAAGGACATATCTCTTTCAAGACCAAGCCAGCCTTGAGGAAGTCAGCATGCCCTAATCCTTCCTGAGGGCTGATAGAACCTCCTTTCCACTGTGCTGCTTCCTGGTGACATCACACAAGTCACATCCTATCTTCTAGAACAGAGCCCTCAGGATACTGCCCAGTTGCCCAGGGCAACCTGGGAATTGCTCCACCCAAACTGGCAGGCAGGGTTACCACTGTGGAGGGGGCCGGGGAGAAGGGGCCAGTGTGACATCCTCTCATCTCCCAGAGGGGAGACTGAGGCAGCCACACAGCTGGCTAGATGGTGAGTAGGTGACCTAAGAACTTGTCCACCCCTAGCTGTCCAGAATACTGGTTGCTGACAGAAGGTGGTCACTTGCTATAAGCCTCGTAGCAAGTACAAGGGGTGATAGGGGGAATAATAGGGGGAGAAAGAGCCTCAGGTTAGAAGCAGGGAGACTTGGGTCTTCATCTCTGCTTGTCTTTGCCAGCTGGCCTTGGTTTCTCTCCATGTGTAGCAGTGAGCCAGTATTCTGAGGGTCTTTAAATCTGGTACTGAGAGTTGAACAGTGTTACGGACCAGGCAAGTGCCCTGCTTCAATAGCTATTGGGGGAAAATGTTGTGTGAAACTTAGATACCCTTTTGGGCTCCCCATACCAAGAGGTCTCCCTAAGGGCTCTGGCTTGCTGTGCGATTCAGGGCCCTCCTATGGCCTTTAACTGCTCTCTCTACACCTTGGGTAATGATTCCTCACACTCTAGTGAGCTTCTCAGCTTACTAGGCACCTTCCCATATACACACTAAGCTTCTACACACACACACACACACACACACACACACACACACACACACACACACACACACACACACACACACACACACACACACACACACACACACACACACACACACACACACACACACACGCTATGCCAGCTTAGTGCTGCCTTTTTCAGGACTAGGACCTGGACAGGAACTAGAACCAGACCTGCCCAGGGGTTCACAGAGGCATCTTATCCACTTCTCATGGACAGACTAGGCTCTTGAGCAATGGGCATAATGAGCTAATGAGTGTGACAAGTGTCATGTTTTTCTAGACTTTTCTGTGGTCAAATCTTTTTTTTTTTTTTTCTGGTCCTGGAGCTTAAACTCTGGGCCTGAGCACTGTCCCTGAACTTTTGTGCTCAAGGCTACCTCTCTACCACTTTAGCCACAGCTCCACTTCTGGCTTTTTGTGGTTATTTGGAGATAAGAGTCTCATGGACTTTTCTGCCTGGACTTGGCTTTGAACCAACATCCTCAGATCTCAGTCTCCTAAGTAGCTAGGAATAAGGGTTTAAGCTACTGACACCAGGCTCTGTGGTCTAATCTTTTATGAGAATCTTACCAATCCCATTAAGATGTTACCTTAATTATTTGTTTTTGAGCTATACTTTTCTATACTTTTCTGGACAGTGTATTCCTTGCTTCTCTATCCCACTTCATTATAGTTTGGTGTACCTATCTGGTGATAAGTTTGGTAAACTGGAATATATGCAACTCTTCATTACAGTAATTCTTTTTTTTTTTAATCGGTCGTGGGGCCTGAACTCTGGGCCTGGGCGCTGTCCCTCAGCTCTTCAGCTCAAGGCTAGTGGCTCTACCACTTGAGCCACAGTGCCACTTCCAGCTTTTTTCTTTTTGCTTATGTGGTGCTGAGGAATGGAACCCAGGGCCTCATGTATGCAAGACAAGTCCTCTACCACTGATCCACCTTCCTAGCCCATAATTCTTATGGTATAATATTATTTCAGATATGGAAACAGTCTCAGAGACACCATATCTCCTGCTTCTGATCATATAGCTAAGAAGGAATAGAGCCAGGATTTGAACCATGGTCCGTAGCTAGGTTGTGGCCAATTATAATTCTACAGATTCTTTCCCTAGACCTTTCCCTACTTCTTGATTTCACTCCAAGCTGCAGGCCTTATCTCTGCTGCTCAGGGTGTTTGGAAAGAGGAAAGGGATCTACTTTGTCATTTTCAAGAGGCTGACAAAAGGCTTAGAGCCAGGGACACCTTAATTCCTGGGGGAGGGAGGGTTGCAAGGGCAAAGTAATAGGGATGGGGAGATATCCTCTGCCTGTCTGCTGGCCAGCTAGCCTGGTCTGAACTTAGACCCAAGGATCAGTCCAAAGGATTCATTCTATGTTCAGAAGTGAGTGATAGTTTGGATAGGGCCTTCCTGGGGTTCTTTCTGTCCCTAAGGTCAGTACTGTAGGGTGGAAAGTTCCTCCTGTTAATTTGCCTTCCCAGCCACCCCCTGCTGTCACCTCAGCCTTATCTTTTTCCCCTGGATTAGACAGTTAAACACGAGAGGTTTAGTATCCTGTTGCCTACTAGCTGTAATATATGTATTATTGGGACCTGGCAAAGGCAGGAGCCACTAGGCAAGTGCTCTTTCTTTGCTCTTTTCCTTATGGATTATCCCAGAGGCTACAGTTTACAAAGCAGGCTTTGGCTCTGCTATGGGCCCCTTTAGGTCTTCTGGGAATGATGGTGTCAGCTAGAAGCACTGAGGCCTGGGGAAGGCAGTGATGTGCATTTAGTTGGACCAGTGGCAGAGGAAGCAGATGAGAAAGCCAGAGCCTGGGCCTCCCAAGCTGACAGCCCCTCTGCCACCTACTCATTCCCAGACACTTCTGAAAGAATGTGAGTTGAAAGGGTGTGTGTGTGTGTGTGTGTGTGTGTGTGTGTGTGTGTGTGTGTGAGAGAGAGAGAGAGAGAGAGAGAGAGAGAGAGAGAGAGAGAGAGAGAGAGAGAGAGAGAGAGAGATTATCTGGCTGTACCTCCCACACTGCAGATGGGAGACCTAGGGAACTAAGTCACTCAAGCCACATGAGAACCTGCCTGCCCCCCATTTTACAGGACTCACTCTGCCCTTCAGAGACAGTTTACCATCATGGCTCCCTGCTAGCTCCTGTGCATTTTTAGATTGGTCTTGATTTACAAACTTCTCAGAGCTCTAAGCACTTCAGGAAGAAACACCTCTATTTGTGATTCCACCATGCTGACTCCTCATTTTTCTCTTAGCACCTGTAAGAAAGCTGTTCCCCCCCCCCCAGAATTCTGGATGATGAAGCTAGGAGGTACCTTCCTTCTGTAGATAGACCTAGAGAGTAGAGGGCAGAAGACACAGCAAGGAGCCGTGGGTGGAGAAGGCTTAAAACCTGATCAAGACAGGGTCAGTATAGAAAAATAGTTGGACTCTGTTAGCTGCCCATCCAGAGGAAGTTATCATAGGTCCTCCCTGTGGCCTAGGGCCAGTGATAGGGATAGGTCGCTACATTCCTACTGGCCTGGCCTCAGAGAAGTTGAGCTCCTGGATTTACACAGAGTAGATGGACATAGAACTGGCACTAGGACCCAGAGGCCAGGGGTTCCCAGGCTTGAAGGAGTGATTGAAGTGCCCGGTGGACTTATCCTCCCTCCCCCTCCTCCCCCCCACAACTCTCCCTGCTCCTCCTCCCCCCTCCCCCCCCCCCAAGCTATCGAGCTCAGGTCAGCTCTTTCAGAGAAGGGACTTAGACAGAGCTCTGGGGTTTGAAGCTCTTGGGAACAGTATTCTAGTCCATGGGAGGGGCCTGTGTGTCCAGGTGTGCTGAGACCAAGTGGCTGTGGACAAGGGCTAGCTAGAGTCAGGGACTGAAGGAGTCTTGGTTAAGGCTCCCAAGTGGAAGTGAGACTGGAGTGAAGATTTTTTTTCCTCCCCAAGCCAGGTGAGAGCCTTGGAGGTTGGTAGTCTTGGCATACCCACTGGGGAAAGGGTAGGGTGTAAGCGGACATGTCTGAGTTGCTGTGGGCTGTCAGCCTTGCAAGTTCGTTTCCTGATGAAAGTACGCGTGTGGGGATGCCCACCTTTGGCTCTCTGGAGTGTTATGGAGATGGGTGTGTGAATAAATAGGCTGTTGAAAAAGTGAGTACCTGAGAGGGTGGGCTCACAGTCAACTTCCAGAGTCCCCCTCGAGCACCTCTTCGTCTTTCCCCTGGGAGGCCTCTCCGCCAGGGCCACCGCGCACCCCGCGCCCAGTCCTAGCCAGAGGGCAACAACCCCTGCCGGACTGGGACCCCTCCCGGGGCGGCCGGGGGCGGGCGCTAGGACCCGGCGGGGTGGGGCGGGGCGGGGCTCGGCGCTCCATCAGCTTTACCTCCGCAGCCTGGAAAATACCGAGCGGGGCGGCGGCGGAACCCCGGGAGCCCTCAGCCCAGCCCGGAGGGAGGCGGGCGGGAGGGGGCGCGCGGGGCGGGGGGCACGGGGCGGGGCCGGGCGGCGGGACCCACTGCTCCTCCCCCCCCCCAGGGCCCCCGCGCGGCCCCCGGTCGCCCGGGCAGCGGCGGCAGCAGCAGCGGCAGCGGCGGCGCTCGCACCCCGGCCCCGGCGGGCCCCGGCGGAGCGGCGGGCACAGGTGAGCAGCCCGGCCGCGGGCGCCCCTTCCCTTCCCCCCCGCCGCCCACCCGCGCGCATCCCGCGTGCATTCGCGCACCCGCGCCGCCGCCGAGTTAGTTGGGCCGGTCCCAGCGCACTCCAGTCCCGACGGGGTCCCCGCGGGCCACCTGCACCCGACCCGCAGCCCCCCCCCGGGAAGTGTGGGGTCGCCCCTTGAGGGGTGGCCCCGGAGGCTGCCCCGTCCCCGTCCGCGGGGGTTGTGGGGACAGCCCTTATCTCGCTCGAGTTTTCCACTAGTCCAGGACCCCGGGCGGCCCCACCCGCGCCCCCCGGCGCTCTGACTCGCGTCCCCAAACCGGTCTTGCAGGTCCCAGGAAGGTGGCGTCAGCATCTGCTGCAGCCGCGTCGACGTTGTCGGAGTCTCGGCCGAGGACCCAGGAAAGCCGGACTGGGACCAGGGCCCCGGGCCTCACCGCGCTCCCCATGGAGAAGCCTGCAGCCTCCACAGAGTCCCCAGGGCCTCGACCAGTCCTGGGCCGAGAAAGTGTCCAAGTGCCGGACGACCAGGACTTCCAGAGCTTCCGGTCCGAGTGTGAGGCCGAGGTGGGCTGGAACCTGACCTACAGCAAGGCCGGCGTGTCAGTGTGGGTGCAGGCTGTGGAGATGGATCGGACTCTGCACAAGATCAAGGTAGGGTTGCTCTACTGCACCTGCGGCGGCGGCCACTGCACCGTACTGCCTCGGGTGACACCTCCATCCACCTGGGGCGGGGGTGCTCTGGGTCCAGAGAGGGCTGCTGAGCCAAGCCCCCGTCACACAGATGGGCCAACTGAGGCCTGGGGGAGGAAATGTGACTCATCTGGCTCTTCAGCTGAACCAAGTCATGCCTCTGTCTGTCTGGGGAGGGGAGGCTTCCACCAGAACCTCTATACGTAACTCATCCACCTAGCCCCTTGACTTGAGTCAACTTAGGCAGAGACTGGACGGATGCCTTTTTCTCCCTAATTCTTGATTCTCTGCCTGACTCTCTCCTACCTGACTCTGCACCCTTCGGTGCCAGAGAGCTGATTTCTCCTGCCAAGTCCCGCGTTCTTCCCTTCCCTCCCCGACAGTTCCCCCATTTCCAAGTTTCCAGCATCTCCAAGTCTCCAGCAGGGGCTCAGTCAAAACTGGCAGATAACTCAAGGGAAGGGCTTGGATGTAGCTAACCTCACACTGGGCCAGGCTTGGGGTAAGCAGGCAACCTGGGGTCAATGAAAGCCAGCTTAGGGAGTAGTTGCAGATGATATCAGCCCCTCACAGCCATCTCCTCTCTCAGGCATGACAGGGCAGGTACAGCGTTTGATGGCACGAAGGCTGGTGAAGCCTCTGGTCTAGGGATCTCAATGGCTGGCCATGACACATCTGGCATTGCTGGGAGTGCCACATTTCAAGGGTAGAAGATTCCTGAAGAAGTCTGTCCCCTAGCCGCCCTCTCCTGCTTATGCTGTCCTCCTGGAGCATTGAAGGGGATAGGGGATAGGGGATGCATTTCTATTTCCAGAGGCCAGGACACTGGACTCCTTAGAGTCTCCTGCCTGGGGCTTGGTTTCTGACTTAACTTGGACATGCTGGCCTCACACCGGGATCCTGGGTCTCTGACCTTTCCCCTCTGACCCCCTGCCTTTCCATCTCATTTTGCCTTAATCATTTACAGCTTTGTCCATCTATCCCCAAATGGTCTAGCCTGCTCTTTCTGCCTTCCCCATCCCCCTCTGTGTCTCTTTGTCTGTATCCCAGCTATCTGACTCTGGGTTGACATGTACAACTCCCCCGCTGGGTCTCTGCCCAGGCTCAGCAGAGGCCTTTGAGCCTGAGCTTCTCTGAGGCCTAACCTGTGTCTGAACCCCAGCAGCAGAGAAGGGAAAAGCAGTTGATAGTTCCAGCTTGAGCCCAGGGGACAGGTCTTTTCCTCCTCATAATGTCCAATAGGGAAGGAATGTTGTTGGATAAGGAACAAAGTGAATGGAAGGTGAGCAATGAGCTTGGCTGTGACTGGAGAAAGGCTTAAGGCTGGCAAGGGGTTAGGAAGTGTAGTTTCTCCCATGGAGTTGGCTCTCCAAGGGGAGGAAAGGGGAGCTTGCTTCCACCCTCTGTCAACAGGGCAGAGCCGACTTCTCCATCTGGCTTGGTTAATGAATAAGCTCAATCCAGCCCATGATGGGAGTCGGCCAATGTAGGGGACCAGGCTGCTGCAGACCCCTGTGAGAGGGGGTCTGACTTGGGATAAAGGGAACTTGAAGAAACTCCTGGGGTTTGTGGGCTTCTGGGCAGGGTGTATACCTCCTCCCCCCCGCAACAACCAGGACCACAATTCCCTTTCTCTTAGGCCAAGTAGAGGCTAGTGCCAGGTCACCCCACATAAAGCCTGTTTACTATCCTCTCCCCTCACTTGGTGTACTGATGAGTATAGTGAGGGTCAGGGCACAGCCAGTGACATATCTAAACCTCCAAAAAGCAGACCTAGGGCCTAAATGAGTTAGCCTTCTAATTCTCACCCTAGCATTTACTTTTATACTGATGCCACTCCCAACTTTGTTTCCCATAATAGAGGAGGTGAGCAAACCCTAGGCATAGGAAGGAGTTAGGCTATGGACATCACTAGGAGCAAGATTCCTAGACCTGGGCCTCTCAACATAGTAGATAGAATTCTGGGAGATGGGTAGAGACCTCTGAGCTTCCTGTCCCACGATTCCAGGACTCTCAGGTGCCTAGAAGCTAATCTTACTTCTCCTAAAAGCACTTGCTCCAAGCCAAGCATTTTCTCCCAATCATCTAATTTACCTTCCAGCCAGTCCTGGGCTAAAGTAGACTTGTCTCTCTTGTTACAGACAAAGAAACTGAGGTAGAGAGAAGTGATGGTACTTGCCTAAGGTCACACAGCAGCTCAGGCAAGAGGGGATAGAACCCAGGCAAGCCTGGCTCCTGGCTCCAAAGTTCCTGTCCCTCTCTGCATGAGTACACATCCTTAGGCAACATTGTGGCCTTTAACCCCATCAATAAAGCTTTGAAGGCATGAAGGACTTGATGTTCTTATCATCCTATTCTTGTTTGATGGATGACAAAACTGAAGCCCACAAGGGGGAGTGGCTTGCCAAGGTCATAGAACAGGTCAAAGGCAGAGTCCCAGATGTTTGTTCAACTTCTGCCCCTTTCTCTCCCCTTCCCTCCCCTCCATCCTGCTCCAAAAAATACTCTGTGCTTGTGACTGGGGGGAGAGGTCCACCTACTTATTTACCTGATTGATTCCCTCCTCCTCTTCTTACGCTTTCTCCAGAAGTCCCTGGAAGCCTCCGTGGTTCTGGGCTTAGCAGTCAGAACCACGACAAAGCAAAGGGGCTGTTGGCAGCCATCTTCAACCTTTTCCCTCCCTTCTGGCCCCCAGCCTGGCTTGGCCTCAGGCCTGCACTATGTTCTGGACAGGAGATAGATACTGCCTCCTGAAAGTAAATATGGATTCTGGGTACAAAGCAAAGGACAGCTTAGAATCTGAACCCAGGCCTCCCCAAATCCAGGCCTTCTTCTCCATAGTGCCATTATTGGGGTGACACATGGAAAATGTGTCATTCAACCAGAGCCAGTTGGAATACAGCTCTGCATGTGGTGTCCTTTCTGTTTTGTGTGACCTGGGTACATACTGCCCGCTCTGGGTTGCCTGTCCACCTGCCATTGGGCCCCCCTAATTCCAAAGACATCTGAACTCAGTGCCTGTGCCAGAGCCCATGAGAAAGATGAGGAACAGGAGGATGGATACCATATGACGTGGCCTGCCCAGCTCTGCCCTGGATACCATATGCTGAGGTCTCCTGATCTGCTGCACACCCATCGCTGTGTGTGGCTTACCATGTGAGAAGCAAAGGCAAAGACCTGAATCCTTCCTCAGTTTTCAGATCTTGGTTGAGATGGGACAGATAATTCCAGGTGGCCCCTGACGATTGCACACAACATAGGTTCATTGGCAGCCCACTGAGACAGGAGTAGGCTGGGATGGCAGGAGCCTTGAGGAGGGGGATTGGGGGTAGAACAGGTGTAGGAGGTCTCTTAGGGGACTACAGTATGACTGAAAACCTGGGGGTTCTCTTGTTGAAGGAAGCTGAGCAATGGGGACCTGTCTCATCTGACTTTCTTTCCCACAGCCCCTCTTCTTCCCCTTTGGCAGAAGCTCTAGGAACTCTGTCCAACCCTTTCTCACTATCCACTTGCCCTGCACCACAGGACCCCTGTATTCCAGGCTGCCATACCAGTGCTTAGATCTTACTCCCTGTTACCCCTCAAAAGCTCATTCTCTACCCCTGCCCCTGTGACATTCTCAGTAATGTCTGAGGGCCCTTCCCATTCATTTTTCCTTCTTCTTATTTTTTTTTTTCTGTTCATTCATGGGGCTTGAACTCTGGGCCTGAGCGCTGTCCCTGTGCTCTTCAGCTCAAGGTGAGCGCTCTACCACTTGAGCCACAGCACCACTTCCGGTTTTCTAGTGATTTATTGGAGATGAGTCTCATGGACTTGCCTGCCCGGGCTGGCTTTGAACCCCGATCCTCAGATCTCAGCCTCCTGAGTAGCTAGGATTACAGGTGTGAGCCACCGGTGCCTGGCCCCTTCCCACTCTTTTTTTTTTTTTTTAATTTATTTTTTCCCTTCCCACTCTTTAATAGCCTCAAAAGTGTTCTTGGAAAATGGGGGCAAGGCCAGGGCATCTTCTGAATTCTTTGCAACTGACCTGTAGGGTGGTGGCACTCATTAGCCCCATGTGGTAGATATAGAAAGTGAGGCTCAGAGCAAGAGTTTACTTGTGCAAGGTAAAGCTAGAAGTATCTGGAGCTGGATGAGAAAACAGGACCTTGGGCCACCAGGGCTGAGTTCTCTCAACACTTTGGCCTTGTTATTAGCACAGTTTGGACCTTTTGTACCTAGGACCCCATGGAGTTTCACTGTCTGTCCTTGTCTCCCTGTGCTGTGTCATTGTGGGAGGGCATCCTGGAGTGGACCCAGCTGGGTGAGAGCCCAGTCCTCACTATGTGACCTTGGGGGTCACTTCACCCTTCTGGGTCTGTTTTCTTATCTGTGGTGACAGGGGTGGGAGTTAGTCCGTGTTCACAGCCTCGAACTGAGTAAGTTCTGATCCTGGCTTGGCCTTTGTTCCCTCTGGGACTCAATTTCCCTATTTCTAACAGGAAAGTGTTGGATAGTTTTCTAGAGACTATGGTGGTTTCTAGAGACTGTCTTAACCTTAACCAAGAACAGAAGAGGATTGCACTGATGGGTACAGGGTAAGGACAGATGGCGAAAGCCATAATAGTGTTTCAGCAAGGAGGCTCCTAGATGGGGACTTAAATCCAAGATTAGGCCCTAAAGACTTCTATCCTGGCTCTAGCTCAGACTTGACAATGGAGACAACCAGAAGAAGGGGTTCCATAACTGTCCTGGGCACCAGGCTCCTAGAGAGCAGGTACACTTCTGGTGGTTAGAGTCCAGACTATAGAGCTCAGACACTGGAAAGGTCAGAGGTGACTGGGGGTGTTGGGGAGGCCTTCCTGGCATATCATATCATTGGGTATGAAGATATGGGAGGAGTATAGGCTCTGAGGCCAGGCACTAGTGGCTTACACCTATAATCCTAGCTACTCAGGAGGCTGAGATCTGAGGATTGTGGTTCAAGGCCAGCCTAGGCAGGAAAGTCCATGAGACTCTTATCTCCAAATAATCACCAATAAGCTGGAAGTGGAGCTGTTGCTCAAGTGGTAGGGTATAAACCTTGAGCAAAAAAAGCTCAGGGACTGTGCCCAGGTCCTGAGTTCAGCAAAAAAATAAAATAAAATGAAAGAAAAGGAGCACAGAGCTAGGTGCTGGTGGCTAATACCTGTAATCCTAGCTATTCAGGAGGCTGAGATCTGAGAATCAAAGTTCAAAGCCAGCCGGAGCAGGAAAGTCTATGAGACTCTTACATCTAATAAACTACTCAGAACAAGTTGAAGTGGCACTGTGGCTCAAGTGATAGAGTGCTAGCCTTGAGCAAAAGACAGAGCCCAAGCCCTGAGTTCAAGCCCCAAGGCTGGCGCGCGCACGCGCGCACACGCACATGCACATGCACGCGGTGCTGTGGCTTGTGCTAGCCTTGAGCACAGAGAGGCTCAGGGACAGAACTCAGGCTCTGTGTTCAAGCCCCATGGCTGGCAAAAAAAAGAAAAGAAAAAAGCACAAGATTTGAATGCTGCCCCATCTTAGGCTCAGCTTCCTCATCTGTTAAACATGGGTAGTAATTCTGGCAGGCCTGCCTTCCGGGACTTCATTTGTTCTTTCATTTGTTCAGTGAGCACCCTGATAGCCTCTCTCTGCCTGACTTTGTGCTCAAGGTAGGAGACAGCAAGGAATCAGACCCTACCATCAAGGAGCTCTCAGGTGGGTGCTATCACAGGAGCCATGGAAACCCGGAAGGGGCATCTAATCTCGCCAGCTATAGGGGCCAAGGAAGATTTCACAGAGGAGACTCCAGGGATTCCTTTGGAACTGGGTGGAGAATAAGGAGTACAAGTCTAACGGCATCTAGATCCAGAGTGTTCCATATAGAGAAACAGCAGTGTGCCGGCTCTGAGGTATTTGGAGAGCTGTGGGTGGTTGAGTTTAGGGGCAGGAGGGGATTAGAATACGAAATCAGAGCCCCAGGGCAAATTGAAGAGTTTGAAAGACTTGGGGTACCAAAGTCTTAGACAAAGATGGTTGGGGAACATGCCTTTGTGAGCCTACAGCAAAGCAGAGGCTGTAGAGAATCACACTAAGGAGCCACATCCAGAGAAATTTAGGAAGAGCTGTCAAGCTGATTCCATCAAACTATGCAGTGTGCAAATTGTGAGGTGTGCTGCTTGGGCTGTAAGATGGTAGGGATGTACAACCCCCTGGATCTACCTTGGGAGTGGGTGGAGGACCCCAGTGCTGTGGGGAGCCCTCAGTCCCCTGTCTGGCTCTGGGCCCTCCACACTCAGCTCCCCAGGCTGTGGCTTTTAAACTTTAACGAGCCTCAGCTCAGTTTCCAGCTGAGAGTCTTTAAAGTTTCAAGAGATGAGAGAAAGGAGTGAGTACTGGAGACAGCTGGGTTTTCTTTCTTCTTTTGCCTGTCTCCATGCCTGGCTGGACCACTTGGAGCCAAAGCTGTAGGCACAATGACCCCTGAGGCTGACACTCATGGGGATCTGGGGCCTTGGACAGGCTGCTCCAGATTGTTCCCGAAGGGTCAGTGGCCATAAGCTTCGTTGCCAGGTTGCCACCAAGTATAGATGGGGATGGAAACCTATTCCAGCCCTCACCACACTGCACACCTTTACCACGGACCTGGACAAATGATTGCTATTCCCGCAACAGGTGATTCAGCAAAGCAACTTGAACCAGGAGTCTGGCTAGAAGTGTCCCCACTCCCCTGGGTGCTTTTTATGCCACTCTCCCCTACCCCCACAATGCTCAGGCTGTCCTGCGTGTTCTGGAGCCCTCAGAGATTCAGAAATACAGTCATGGAGAGCCTCATGCCAAATACAGACTCCTCTTACCCATCACTAAATGGAGCCCCATGGCAGTTGGCATTCTTTTTTTTTTTTTTTTTTTTTTGTCGATCGTGGGGCTTGAACTCTGGGCCTGGGCACTGTCCCTCAGCTCTTCAGCTCAAGGAGAGCGCTCTACCACTTGAGCTACAGCGCCACTTCCGGTTTTCTGGTGGTTTATTGGAGATAGGAGTCTCACGGTCTCTCCTGCCCGGGCTGGCTTTGAACCGCGATCCTCAGATCTCAGCCTCCTGAGTAGCTAGGATTACAGGCGTGAGCCACCAGCGCCCAGCTGCAGTTGGCATTCTTTCCCGGGGCTTTAGCATACCACTGCCTTCCTGCCTCTCAACCTATGTTCCCTAAAGGGGTAGATATGCTCCATCCTGGATATTTATCTAGGATTCTTATGTCTTGGAGCTAATGAACAAAATCTGCATATATAGAAGTAGAGGGTGACTCCTACCTCAGTCTCCCCTGTGATGCCTTGACCACTCAGTCTCATTTTTTAGCTTTTTTTTTTTTTGTCAGTTGTGAGGCTCACACTCTAAGCCTGGAGCTCTCCAGCTCAAGGAAGTGCTCTCTACCACTTGAGCCCCAGCGCCGCTTCCAGTTTTCTGAGTGGTTTATTGGAGATAAGAGTCTCATGGAATTTTCTGCCTGGGCTGGCTTTGAACCAGGATCCTCAGATCTCAGCCTCCTGAGTAGCTAGGATTACAGGTGTCAGCCACCGGCACCCGGCTCATTTTTTAGCTTTCATGTCACTGTGTCCATCTGTCACTGGTTCCCTGAGATCCCCCTTTCACAATCTCCTAGACACACTCAACTCATCTGTCTTTGGATCCTTTCAGATCTCCTGGGACCTAGAAGTCTTCAAGCAGAGGCCTGATAGCCAGAGGGATGGATCTCTCTTATATTTCTTCAACATTCACTCAGTCAGTCATTCATGCACACATTATTGGGAATATACCATATGCCAAGCATTGTCACATCCAGGAATTTAGCACCAAACCACACAGATCAGATACTGCAGTCATTGGATTTACATCTGATAGGGGGGAGCCAAGCAAAACAGAAGCAAACAATTAAAGAAGCAACCAGATGGTGGTTATATGTATGTTATAAGGACAGGATTGTGTGATGGGAGTAGGAGATCCCAGCTCTAGTTTTCTGTGTGTGGCATTGATCTGGGTGGTTGTGTGTGTGATGGTGTGTGATACCTTCAGCTGGCTAGACTGAGTTCCCCATTGGCAGGTACCAGGTTCTTCATCCTCTCTTTTTTTGGGGGGGTCTGGTCATGGGGCCTGAACTCTGGGCCTGGGCACTGTCCCTCAGCTCTTCAGCTCAAGGCTAGCGCTCTACCACTTGAGCCACAGCTCCACTTCTGGTTTTTTCTTTTTGCTTATGTGATGCTGAGGAATCGAACCCAGGGCCTCAGGCATGCAAGGCAAGTGCTCTACCACTGAGCCACCTTCCCAGCCCACCTCATCCCCTCTTTTCCTGCCTATTTAGCATCCCTGAGCAGGCACCTGACAAGGCTCAGTCAGTCCATATTGAAGGCATCAGGTGTGCCTATGGTTGTGTCTGTGCCTGAGTCTGAGACTGTTTCTGTGTCTAGCGTTACTCTGTGTATGTGAGTCACACCCCCTCACTGCAGGAGCAGAGTTGTCTATGATCCAATTATGTCTCCTCAGCTGTCTCCTGGCAGCTCCACCCTCTGGGCTTAGCTCTGGCTCTGCCATGTTTTCTCCTTCTAGCCTCTGGGCCTATCTCTGAGTTTCAAGGTCTTCTTTTTGGGTGTGCTTCCTATCTGCCCTAATGTCTACACTCCTCTTCTTTCCTTTATACCTTCTAACTACTGTACCAGACACTGTACTGGTGCTGGGACCTGGAGATGGATTAGACTTGGGCCTTGCTCCCAAGAGACCTGAGCCTGGTGCAGAGATAAATGGAGAGAGAGGCTGCCCCTTGAGAGAAGTACTGAGACAGAGATTTAGGCTGAGGGAGACCAGTGACAGTCTGCATGATGGTGGGGAAAGGAGCTTCACCAGGAGATGTTGGGTGGGCGCCAAGGGCCAGGCAGGAGACAGGAAACACTCCAGGTTTGTGAGTTACTCAGTGAGGTAGGCTTTCCCCGGGCAGGGGTGCAGGGCTGAAGCTGAAGGAAGAGAGATGCAGAGGCAGGGGGCAAGGGGAGGAAATTTTGGGGTTTGGACTTTATCTTGGGGGATGGAGGGTAGGGAGAGTGGACTTTCAAGCTGGCAGTGTTATGATTAGCTCTGGGTTTTAAGCAGCTCCCTGGTTGCAGGGAACTAATGGACAGGATGAGTCCAGAGCCATGCCAAGGTTCTAGGTATGGGAAAGGAAAGGAAAAGGCATGGGAAAAAGAGACTATAGTGCACTGTACAAAGAGAGCTCAGAGGCCTGAGAGCTTTCCAGCATGTGATGCCCAAGAGGCTGCTGAAGATGAAGTCATTTGCTTGCTTGATCTTTGGCGGGGGGGGGGGGGGGGGGGGGCATCACTCACTGTGGTCCCTGAAGCCTTGGGAGGTATTCCCCATCTATATTGATATCCAGTGTTAGGTCTGCCCCTGACTGGTCTCACTTGTTCCTCCACCCCCAGGTTTTCTTCTAGATTCTCCATTCTGCCTCTCTCAGCTCTCCCTCCTCTCTCTGACTCCCTACTCCTTCCCTAGGGCAGCATGAGGAGGCAGGTGGACCAGAGCAGGTCAGCTTCTGTGGGCAAAGTTGGATATTCATCACTACTAGAGCTGGGGCCTGCTGCCTGACTCAGAGAGGCTCCTGGAGACTGGAGGGAGGGAAAGATCATGGCAGAGCAGGAATGAGTCACTCAGCTCTGGATGTAGAGCAGCAGAAGGGCCCTGCTGGTCTCCTCTAGGAGCTCTGCTTGGAGAGATGTGGCAGGATTTCCACTCCAGATCCCCTTCCCTTCAGAAGAGAGGGCCTTAGAAACTGTCTGGACATTTTGTAGGTGGGAATACTGAGCCAAGGGTTCAGAAACGAGACCTTGAATTGAGCTCACAGCACATGCACTCTGTCTTTCCACGCCGTGACTCCCAGGCAAAGCCAGCCCTAACATCCCTTTCCCATTCTGTCCTGCCCTAAAAGCCTTTTCATGGGTGCCTCAGGTGTAGTCCTTGTCTGGCCAGGGGATGGCTCAACCTTCTTGGTTCTAGGGGAGCAGACTCCCGGGAAGATTTTGGGTCATATTGGTTCCTGGCTGATTCTGAGCCCCTGTTTACTAAGGGATGTAACCCTTCCTCCTCCCAGGTAATGGAATTTGATGAAGCTGTCAAACCCCTATCATAGCACAGAGCCTGGCACAGAGCTGGCACCCATTAACACTTGCTGAATGGATGAGTGAACGGATGAATGAATGAACGGTTTGGCATGCCCAAGGGACAGCTCTGTTTCCACCTTATTTTTGTTCATTCACTGACACTCAGGTTACCTGTGTAGCTGTGTACACTACCTCCTTCCCCTGACCAGTGGCCGTTTCTAGTTTCCAGACATGTGCCAGCCATTCTGCCAGAAGCCTCTTGCCCCTCTTCCATTTGGCTGCCACTTGCTCTCCTGGCCATCCTTAAGGACTCAGCTTTGATGCTTCTTCCTGAACCTGCAGCTCTTCTTCCTTCTGCCCCTGCTGTGAGCTTACAGGGCTGTCCTCGCTTGTGCAATTCTGCTTCACCTGTGTCCTCTCTGGCTCCCACTCCCAGCACAATGCTAACCTTGGGCACAACTCAGTGGCACTCAAATCCAGCCAGACTCTGCAGCAGACATTTCTTTTACCTGGCTGTCTGTGCAAGTAGTGTCAGGGTCTCTCTGTGCTGAGCCTAGGCTTTCAGTTCTAGGAAACAAGGACTTGGGGACTTAGAAAACATTTTTCTGTGTATGTATGTGCTGGGCCTGGAGCTTGAATTTAGGAACAGGCATTGTCCCTGAGCTTTTTTGCTCAAGGCTATTTAATTCTACCACTTGAGCCACAGATCTACTTGCAAATTTTTAGTGGTTAAAAGTAAGTGGAGATAAGAGTCTCAGAATTTCCTTCCCAGGCTGGCTTTGAACCTCAATCCTCAAATCTCAGCCTCCTGTGTGGCTAGGATTACCAGCATGAGCCACCAGTGCCTGGCTTAGGCAGCACTTTTAATTAGAAAAGTGTGTGCATCTGTGCAAGTGTGTATTTAAAGACAGGGACTTCTTATGTAGCCCAGAATACCTTTAAACTCACACTCTTCTAGTCTCAGCCTCTTGAGTGCTAGTATAATAATGGTTCTCACCAAGCCTGGTAAAAGTGTATTTTTTATATCTTGTATAATATGTGTTGTAGCAACAGTAATGGGAATACAAAACTGAGAGTCCAGGTCTGTGCCTGTGCTCTCTGTTACTAGGGAGGCTGAAATCAGAGGATTTCTTGAGCTCAGGTGTTTCAGGCCAGTCTGGACTACATAGTGAGACCTCTGTCTCCTAAATAAATAAATAAAGCCAGGCACTGATGGGTCATAACTGTAATCCTAGCTACTCAGGAGGCTGAGATCTGAGAAGTTTGAAGCCAGTCTAGGCAGGAAAGTCTGTGACACTCATGTCCAATAAACTACTCAGAAAAAGCCAGAAGTGGCACTGTGGCTCAAGTGGTAGAGCCCTAGCCTTGAGCAAAAGAAGCTCAGGGACAGTGCCCAGGCCCTTCTGTCCCAGCACACACACACACAAAATGCATTAAAGGCTGGGAAGTTGGCTCAGTGATAGAGTGCTTGCCTTGCATGCATGAGGCCCTGGGTTCAGTTCCTCAGCACCATATAAGCAGAAAAAGCCGGAAGTGGTGCTGTGGCTCAAGTGGTAGAGCACTAGCCTTGAGCTGAAGAGCTGAGGGACAGCGCCCAGGCCAGAGTTCAGACTCTACTATTGACCAAAAGAAAAAAAGAAAAAAAAAAAAAAAGGAAAAAAATGCATTAAATAAATAAGTAATAAATTACCTAGAGCCATCCTTCCCTGATTAGAAACTTCTACTTAGTTACTTCCAGTTTCTTTCAGATAATTTGTACATAGTTATTTTGGCTTTTTTTTTTTTTTTTTTTGCTTTGGTACTAGTCATGGGACTTAAACTCAGGGCCTCAGCACTGTTCCTGAGCTTTTTTGCTCAAGGCTAGTGCTCTACCACTTGAGCTATAGCTCCACTTCTGGCTTTTTGGTTGTTAATTGAAGCTAAGAGTCACACAGGCTTTGCTCCTTGGGTAGCTTTGAACCTTAATCCTCAGATTTCAGCCTCCTGAGTTGCTAGGATTACAGATGTGAGCCACCAGCTCCCAACAGTACATAGATGGTTTTTTGTTTTTGTTTTTATTTTATTTTTTGCCAGTCCTGGGGCTTGAACTCAGGGCCTGGGCACTGTCCCTGAGCTTCTTTTTGCTTAAGGTGAGCACTGTTTATGTGGTGCTGAGGACACAGGGCTTCATGCATGCTTAATAAGCACTCTACTACTAAGCCATATTCCCAGCTCCAGTACATAGTTTTATATTTGTTTGTTTGTTTTTCAGTACTGGGATTAATATTAAGGGACTTTCACTTGCTAAACTAATGTTCTACCACTTGAGCCATGCCTCTAGTCCTGCTTTTAAGTTTGCATCTGTAGATGTTTCTCAGACTGCTGGAGTTATTATTTTATAAACATTTCTGGAAGCTGCTCCCACTATGCCTGTTCTAGGTTCTGAGGGTACAAAGCTGCCTCTATTATGACCCCTGCCTTTGGAGGGGGCACTGCCCCTGGCAACTCAGCAGCCATCATTAGGATGATGTGTCATTCTGAACCCAACCTGGCCTACAGATACTGGTGGTCCAGGTGGTTCTTAATATAATTTTCTAATTATGAATGCAATAATATATCCATGAATAGTGTAGCAGAACTTTTTTTTCTTATTTTACTATTTCTTGAGTATAAATTATGAGTCAAGGGGTTCTGGGAACTGACTTGAATGACACATTTTTATGATTTTTTTATAAACATTTGCCAAAGCCAGGTAGGTGGCATATGCCTGTGATCTTAGTGCTTGAGACTGAGGATCTCAAAACAGTATTACAGTTTGAGCTAGGCTGGGCAACCTATATATATATAGATCAAAATTTTCCATCCAAATTGTTTTCTAGAAAAGTGGAACTGATTTTTTTCTGCAACTATGTAACATTCTTTGTTTTGTTTTTGTTTTTTTGAGGATTGCTAGATATTGAATTTGGGGCTTGCATATACTAAGCATATTCTACCACTGAGCTACATGCTTAACCCTCAATGTCTGGTGTGTGTGTGTGTCGGGGGGGGCGGGGGGGAAGAGTGGTGTTTGAACTCAGGACCTGAGCTTGCTTGCTTTGCAAAACTGGTGCTGTACAACTTGAGCCATGTTTCCACCTGGTGTTTTGCTAGTTATTTTGGAGATGGAGTCTTGTGGATTTCTCTGCCCAGGCTGGTTTCAAACCAAGATTCTAATGATCTTGGTCTCATATATAGCTAGAACTTTAAGCATAAGCCATCAGCACCTGGCTGAGAACAATTTTATCATAATCTCACAGCACTGGGTATTTTCTATATTCCTGTTAGTTTACTAAGTATAAATTGATGCCCTAGTTTTTAAAGAATTAAATTTATTTATATTTTTATTTCTTGAGATGGAGTCTTGCTGTGTTTTTCCAGGCTCAAATAACCCTCCTGCCTCAGTGTCCTGAGGAGCTAGGATTATAGACACTAATTGTGTCTAGCTAATCTTCCTTTCTTTGACTACGAGAACTAGCAAAGATCATAAAGCAAATTCCAGAATCTCTCTGCCTTTTACTATTTCTAAGACACCCCAACCCCTGCATCCTTTTGTAAGAGGAGGATGGTATCAGTAGTGGTATCCCCTAAAGGAGAGAAATTTATACTCTAAGCTCTTATCTGTGCTGTGGTCCACAGGCCATGGCCCAGCATCCCAGCATCCTCAGTTATAGAAGCTCACACAGGTACAGCCTATCTGTTGGCTCACTTCTCCATCCCTCCATCCAGGTAGCTAGTCTCAGTTGAGTACTTGCTATGTGCCAAGATGAGCTAGGGGCTATGGTACTGCAGGAAAATAGATGCCATGGGTGTGTGCCCAGTCTAAACAACTTAGGAACAGGACAGGCTTCCTGGACAGGTGGCAGCAGGCCCGAGTTTGAAATCACAACAGGTAAGGAACCACTGAGGGGAAGTTCTTTTTTTTTTTTTTTTTTTGTCGGTCGTGGGGCTTGAACTCTGGGCCTGGGTGCTGTCCTTCAGCTCTTCAGCTCAAGGCGAGCGCTCTACCACTTGAGCTACAGCGCCACTTCCGGTTTTCTGGTGGTTTATTGGAGATAGGAGTCTCACGGTCTCTCCTGCCCGGGCTGGCTTTGAACCGCGATCCTCAGATCTCAGCCTCCTGATTAGCTAGGATTACAGGCGTGAGCCACCAGCGCCCGGCTCTAAACACTTTTCTCTTTTTTTTTTTTTTTTTTTCTGGTCGGTCGTGGAGCTTGAACTCTGGGCCTGGGCGCTGTCCCTCAGCTCTTCAGTTCAAGGCGAGCGCTCTACCACTTGAGCTACAGCGCCACTTCCTGAGGGGAAGTTCTGGGGAAGTATTTGGAGCAGACCTGGAGGAAGTTGTGTCTCAGCCACCTGTCTTGGCAGGATCCATTGATATCTTTCTTCCACCCTCTCCCCCTAACCTCTAATGTCAGTGCCCTGGAGCAGTAATTTTTCTCCTAGGGAAAGGAAGAAGGGGAAGGGCCTTGGGAATCTTGGAGGGTCCTGGAAACTCAGAGTCAAAGGGCAGATGCTCCTTTAACTCAACATCAAGGGGTTTCTGGGAGGACACTAGGTCTCTGAATAGTGTACCTAGCTGGCCTGTGCATCTCAGACCTTCCTTCCATGGTCCAGCATGGTGAGAGCAGGGCCTGACTGCAGGTTGGAGTGGGTGGATCTATGCAGGCCCTGGTATGGAGGGCTGTGCACTCCGCCTGCCCCCCCACCCCCCGCCCATGTCCACCCATACTCCCTGTGGTATCTTGACATTTGGAGATTGTCATTGTATATCTCACCTTCAGGGATTAGCAGGGCCTGGGAGGTTTGAGACTCCTGCAGCCTGGGCAGGAGAAGGGCACCTACTGCTCAGGGCTTTATGAGGAAGTCTCCTTTAATCCTTACAGTGTCACTTCCAGGGATGTTTCATTCTTGTTTGACAGATGAAGACACTGGGATGTACAACTCCTGTCCTTTGCCCAGCATAAGGCACACAGCCAGGACATAGCAGGACAGAAACTTGTCTCATACAGACAGACCAGAGTTTCTGGGTTAACTATGCGCCTGGAGGCTTGGCTGGACCTGGCAGGGCAGTGTGATAGCTGGAGGGTTCTCAGAGGGCTCTCAGCATAGAACCCAGTGGTGCTAGCTTTCAGGAAAGCTGTCTTTGAGGCTACTGAGTCTAGTCATTGAGTCAGGGACTTTGTTCAGAGGAAGCATCTGTGTGCTGAGCCCCACTGAATTCAGTGTGCACTCTGTAATAGCCACCAGTTAACCAAGACAGCCTGCAGTCACCAGCAGGTTTGGTTTCCCTGACACTTTGGAGTCAGGAACACATGTTAGTTCTGTGGCCTTAGCCCATTGTTTATCTCAGTTTCAGCACCTCTAAAATGGAGATGGTGATTCCCACCCAGATGTTGGGAAGGTAAGAGGTGATGTCTGCAAAGCAATACTGTGGTACATTTGATGTTTGGTAAATTTCAGCCTCCATGCGGTCCAGGTGCTCTTGTCACCATTGCAGGGTGATGAATTGATCAGTGACTCAATGATCATTGTGGTATTGGGGTTGAATTACTGATTGAGATTGTGACTGATTTGATCTTTTGGGCCAAATTCCCAGTTGGATAACTTTCCTCTCATTTGGGTCTGATTCTGTTGGTGATTGGTGATTCTGTTGGTTGAAGGTGATTGCTCTGCTGAAATGCTTTGGATTGAGAAGTTAGCACAGCCTGGAGGATATTTTTCTCCTCTGAGTCTGTTTCCCTAGCAGTGATCTGCAGAATGAAGCTATCACTCCTGAAATTGGAAAACTTTGGGAAAATCCATGCCTTATAAATCCTATGGGCAAGGATACTGAGGACCCCAGGGGAGGTTTTAGGGAGATCAGACTTGGATCTTGGGTTAGACCTGGGCCTTGGCAAATAGGGCCACCTCTCCCCAGCTTCTCTAATGCTGAATGGGGAAGACATCCCAGAGGAGCTCAGGGCGGCATGGAGAGAGGTGAGGAGAGGTGAGGCAGCATGGAAAGATGCAGCCTGAGCACTGGAGCTGCTCTGTACTTCTTTGTCTAAGCCTCTGGCCTCCTTCTGCCTGAAACACTCTTTTCTGCTCTTTCATTGGCTTGGTTACTTGGGCCCTTTGTATCTGTGACACTAGCCTTAAGCGAAAGAAGCTCAGGGAGGGCTGGGAAGGTGGCTCAGTGGTAGAGCACTTGCCTTGCATGCATGAGGCCCTGGGTTCGATTCCTCAGCATCACATAAGCAAACAGAAAAAAGCCGGAAGTGGCACTGTGGCTCAAGCGCTAGAGCGCTAGCCTTGAGCTGAAGAGCTGAGGGACAGCGCCCAGGCCCAGAGTTCAGGCCCCACGACCAGACCCCCCCCCTCAAAAAAAAAAAAAAAAAAGAAGCTCAGGGACAGTGCACAGGTCCTGAGTTCAATCCCCAGGACTGTCACAAAAATAAGAGGGTTGGGGAGAGGGTACCAGGGCACAGTATAAGAAGGGACATGCTAATTTAACCTTAGTCCTTGCTAGTGTGGAAGAATGCATGGCTACCTATGGAGGGCTGCCAAACAGTAACAGCTATTATTATTATTATTGTTAGTAGTAGTAGTAGTAGTAGTAGTAATAGTAGCATTGCCAGTCCTGGGGCTTGAACTCAGGCCCTGGGCACTTTCCTGAGCTGTTTTTGCTCAAGGCTAGCACTCTACCACATGAGCCACAGCACCATTTCTGGCTTTTTCTGTTTATGTGGTACTGAGGAATTGAACCCAGAGCTTCATGCATGCTAGGCAAGCATTCTACCACTGAGCCACATCTCCAGCCTCTTAAATTTTTTTATTTTTTATTTTTTGTCTGTTGTGGGGCTTGAACTCTGGGCCTGGGGACTGTCCTTGAGCTCTTCAGCTCAAGATGCATGCTCTACCACTTGAGTACAGTGCCACTTCCATCTCTAAAATTTTTTTATTTACTGAGTTAAATCTTGTGCCCAAGGCAAGAGCTGGGCTTGTTTAGTAAGACTGTCTGCTTTAAAGACTGCATGAGTCTCTCCTGACTGTCTTCCTTGCTTGTCCAGTCCCTTCTGCCTATAGCTCTGTGACCTTAGGATGCTGGGAGACTAATACCCAGAGGTTCTGGACAACGCTATGCCAATAGGAATCTTCATGCCATGGATATTTGGAGAGAATGGAGTGCTGGGACACATCCTGTGGTGACAGTTGCTCTCCCTGGGGCCCTAGTTTTTTCAGCTATAAAATGTCTCTATCTAGACTGCCATAACCAGACTTTCAGGCTTTCTAGGTTTATGGAGCAACTGCCTTCAGTCCCAGCTTCCAGGAGAAACTCCCAGAGACCAGACTGATGAACTGACTAGCCCAGGGCCCAATGGCTGTGGGTTCCCATCACAGGCCTGCCCTCAGTCTGCAGTGACTCAGCCTTACCTCCTCACCTGCTCTTCCAAAGCCTCTTAGAATTACACCTTTTGAGGTGTGATGACCAGCCCCAGAGCAGGAACAAAGTACAAAGCAGGATGTAATTTCCTCCTCTTACTTGGCAGTTGACATTGTTCCTGCCTCCTGAGGGCTGTGGAAAGAGCTTGGGCTGGAGCCAGAGGCTGCCCACTAGCTGAGGATGCCTGTTAACACTCTCCTGAGTGACCTGACCACTAGGCTTACCTCAGCTTCCTGGGCTGCAGCAGCCAAGATTCTCACCCAGGGTCCTGCTCTAGCCTTTCTCCTTGAGAATCTATCCCTAGTTTGGGGAAGCTTTTAAAGTTTCCTTTTTTATCTTTAAAGATAAAGTGCTAAGCAATGTTAATGCCCCAGGGGTCCCACTGGCTTGTGGCTCTGCTTACTTACTGTCTGCTGCCACAGAGCCACTACAGTTCTGATCTTAGAGTGTAGGACATAGGTGTTGGGTGGGATAGGCAAGGTCTTTCCTTTCTAGTGAGAGAGGGGAAAGAAGGTGGGGAGGTAAGTCTGACCTGAAGGCAAGGCACAGTCCTAAGTTGGAGTGTCTAACATAGAAGCTGAATTGTGTGGTCCTTTGTCATTCAACACTCACATTTCTTTCAACATTCAGTGATAACATTTTCAGGAACCAAAGCTACCTACTCAGGTAGGTATAAAAAAATAAGTGGATATTTGATTAGGAATGCGGTATTTACATTGGTCTAAACTGGACTTAGAGAAATCCTGGTTTCCTCAGAAGTACTTGCTGGTTAGTATGCAGAAGGGCAGGTTTGCATGTCGAACAGCACCTGTACCTCTCCATTTGGCTGCTCAAGAAAAGGTTGTTGGCTACTCAGGAGTCTGAGCTTGGAGGATCCAGGTTGAAGTCAGTCTGGGCAAACAAAGTCCTTGAGACTCATATCTTAATTAACCGCCAAAAAGCTGGAGCTAGAGCTGTGGCTTAACTGCTAGAGCTCTAACCTGGGGCACCAAAGAGCTCAGAGACTGTGTCCAGGCCCTGAGTACAAGCCTCAGGATTGGCATGCGCGCGCACGTACACACACACACACACACACACACACACACACACACACACACACACACACACACATACACACACACACACACACACACACACACACACACACACACACACACACACACACACACACACACACACACACACACACACACACACACACACACGAAAAAAATTAAAAAGGTAGTTGGGTGGTTGGGATTTGATTGTCCATTCCTATCTGGCCTCTGCTGACTTTTCCTAACCCACTTTGCCACCACCAAATCCTTCTGGTCACTTTATCCACTCATTCACTTTCTCATTAATTCCTGTCTCTATAGTGTCCTTGACTTTCATGGTCATGATGCTTATAAGCTAGTTCTGTTGTACAGTGGTTTCCAGTTGGACTTTGTCTAATCTTTTTTTCTTCCTTTTTTCCTTTCCTTTCCTTTCCTTTCCTTTCCCTTCCTTTCCTTTCCCTTCCTTTCCTTTCCCTTCCTTTTTCCTTCCCTTTCCTTCTCTTTCTTTCTTTCTTCCTTTCTTTCTTTCTTTCTTTTTTCTTTCTTTCTTTCCTTCCTTCTTCCTTCCTTCCTTTCTTTCTTGCTGCTTGCGTTTGCTTTCCTTTCTTTCTTTCTTTCTTTTTCTTTCTTGCTGCTTGCTTTCCTTTCTTTCTTTCTTTCTCTCCCTCTTCCTTTCCTTTCCTTTCTTTCTTGCTGCTTGCTTTCCTTTCTTTCTTTCTCTCTCTCTCTTTCTTTCTCTTTCTTTCTTTCTTTCTTTCTTTCTTTCTTTCTTTCTTTCTTTCTTTCTTTCTTTCTTTCTTTCTTTCTTTCTTTCTTTCTTTCTCTCCCTCTCTCCCCTTCCGTCTCCCTCCCTCTCTTTCTCTTTTTCTCTCTCTTTTTTAAAAAAAAAATTTTTTTATTGTAAAGATGCTATACAAAGGGATAACAGTTACATGCTTGCTTGCTTTCTTTTTGTTGGTCATGGAGGTTGAACTCTAGAGCCTGGATGCTGTCCCTGAGCTCTTTTGCTCAAGGCTAGTGCTCTATCACTTTGGGCCACAGCTCCATTTCCAGTTTGTTTAGTGGCTAATCGGAGATAAGAATGTCAGGGACTTTCCTGTCCTGCTTTGAACAGGGATGCTCAGATCACAGCCTCCAGATAGCTAGGATTACAAGTGTGAGCCACCCATGTCCCGTATAATGTTTGTTTAAGATTGATGTTATAAGACCTTGGGGCAGATATCTCATAAACAATACCTGTATTAATTTCATTGCATCCTATCAGTCAAGACCTGGTTGTCACTTGTCCGGTTACTAATGATGTTCACTATGATCACTTGATTGAGGTAGTTTTTTTTGCCAGCCTTCTCCACTATAAGATTACTTACTTTCCCTTTGTAATGAGTAAGTATTTGATAGGAAATTAGTTTAGAACAATGTAAATACCCCATCCCTAATCAAACATCCACTTTTTTTTTGGTCAGTCTTGGGGCTTGAACTCAGGGCCTGGGCACTGTCCCTGATTAACACTCTTGTCACTTGAGCCACAGCACCACTTCTGGCTTTTTCTCTGTATGTGGTACTGAGGAATTGAAGCCAGGGCTTCATGCATGCTAGGCAAGTACTCTACCACGTAAGCCATATTCCCAGCCCCCCACTTATTTTTTTATATCTGCCTAAGTATGCTTTGGTTCCTGAAAGTAGCATTATTTTAATAAACTTGTTCCAAATTTAGTCCATGGAAAAGTGACCAACTGTCCTAGTTTGCCTAGCACTGAGGTTTCTTAGGACTTAAGAGTTTTATAGGCTGGGTACTGGTGGCTCATGCCTGTAATCCTAGCTATGCAGGAGGCTGAGATCTGAGGATCACGGTTCAAAGACAGCCCAGGCAGGAAAGTCTATGAGGCTCTTATCTCCAATAAACCACTAAAAGATGGGAAGTGGAGCTGTGGCTCAAGGGGTAGAGTATTTGCCTTGAGCTGAGAGCTGAGGGACAGCACCCAGGCCCAGAGTTCAAGCTCCACAACCGACCAAAAGAAAAAAAAAGTTGTTTTTTTTTTGGTTGTTGTTGTTGGTCATGGGGCCTGAACTCTGGGCCTGGGCACTATCCCTCAGCTCTTTTTTTTTTGGGTCCGGTCCTGGGCCTGGGTGCTGTCCCTCAGCTTTTCAGCTCAAGGCTAGCGCTCTACCACTTGAGCCACAGCGCCACTTCCGGCTTTTTTCTTTTTTTTTTCTTTTTTTTTTGTTTTTGGTCGGTCGTGGGGCTTGAACTCTGGGCCTGGGTGCTGTCCCTCAGCTCTTCAGCTCAAGGTGAGCGCTCTACCACTTGAGCCACAGTGCCACTTCCAGTTTTCTGGTGGTTTATTGGAGATAGGAGTCTCACAGTCTCTCCTGCCCGGGCTGGCTTTGAACCACGATCCTCAGATCTCAGCCTCCTGAGTAGCTAGGATTACAGGCGTGAGCCACCAGCGCCCGGCGACCGGCTGAGGAATCCAACCCAGGGCCTCAGGCATGCAAGGCAAGCGCTCTACCACTGAGCCACCTTCCCAGCCCCTCCCTCAGCTCTTTAGCTCAAGGATAGTACTCTACCACTTGAGCCACAGCACCACTTCTGGCTTTTTTTGCTTATGTGGTGCTGAGGAATCGAACCCAGGGCCTCAGGCATGCAAGGCAAGCACTCTACCACTGAGCCACCTTCCCAGCCTCCCTAAAAGAGTTTTATAGCAAATTGGGAGTTCTTGATAAACCCAGGAGTTGATGGCAAATCAGTAGGAGCCCCTCAGGCTGGCTCTCATGTCTGCTGGACAGGATCACTGTCATTCTTGGAGTGCTTCTTTTCTTCTGGGCATAGTAAGCTGTTCCAAGTGCATCCTATGCATTCTCTGACCTAGCACTGGAATGACTCCTTTCTCCAAGAAGACTTAAGACTCAGGGGCCTTTTGATTCCAAGATACACCACACTATGAAAACTTGAGCCAGATGGACTCATTCAGCCTCCTTGCTTGCTGTACTCATGCTGCTTCTGGCCCTTGGCACTGGCTGCTCTCTCTGCCAGGGTTATTGGCACATACCTTCCCTCCTAGATGGCCCTTCTCCACTGAACCTGATCCTCATACATCCCAAGGAGTTACACTGGACTTTTTGGGGCAACTTCTCATTTCCAAGCAGTTTTCCTCCTTCACCTGGAAGCCTAGGCTTCAGATTTCTCTCTGATTCCTCTTGGCTTGGAAGACAGAGCTGAAACTGGGGGCTGCTGGTTCAGTGATGGGTTTTAGTCACACCCTTTTCTAGGTCACACTTGGCAGGCTTTCTCCCTCTCTCTTGCTTGGTTTTTTCCTTCCTTCCTTTCTCCCTCCTTTCCATCCTTCCTCCCTCCCTCCCTCCCTTTCTTTTTCTTTCTTTCTTTCTTTCTTTCTTTCTTTCTTTCTTTCTTTCTTTCTTTCTTTTCTTTCCTTCTTTATTTTTCTTTCTTTTTCTTTCCCTCTTCCTCTCCCTCTCCCTCTCCCCCCCTCTATTTCTTCCTTTCTTCTATTTATTTTCACTTTTTCGTGCTGGGCTTGAACTCAGGGCCTGGACACTGCCTTGATCTTTTTTGCTCAAGGCTCACACTCTACCACTTGGGCCTCAGCTGTTCTAATGACTTTTTAGTGGTTAATTGGAGATAACAGTCGTAAGTACTTTCCTGCCTAACATGGCTTTTAACCTCAGTCCTCAGATCTCAGCCTCCTAAGGAGCTACGATTACAGACATGAAACACCAGCACCTGACTAAATTATATTTTTATTGTATTTAAGTAGTTGTACAAAACTTAAAGATAATTTAAAAAAAACTTGGAATAAAATAAATAAAAAAATTTTACACTAGAAAAAAAGTAGTTGTATAAAGAAGTTACCATTAAACAAATCAGTTAACTACATGAATCTTGATTGATGTCACCCTTTTCATCATTCTTGCCTATCCCTTTCAATTTTCTTAATTTTTATTTATTTATTGCCAGTCGTGGGGCTTGAACTCTGGGCCCTCAACTCTTAAGCTCAAGACTAGCACTCTACCACTTGAACCACAGCACCACTTCCGGCTTTTGCTGCTTATGTGGTGCTGAGGAATCAAACCCAGGGCTTCAGGCATGCAAGGCAAGCGCTCTACCACTGAGCCACCTTCCCAGCCCTTAATTTTTATTTTTAGTCAGTCCTAGCACTTGAACTCAGAGCCTTAGGCACTGTCCCTGAGCTTCTTTTGCTCAAGGCTAACACTGTACCACTTGAGCCACAGCACCCCTTCTGGCTTTTTTATTTATATGGTACTGAGGAATTGAACCCAGGGCTTCATGCATGCTAGGCAAGTACTCTACCACTAAACTACATTCCCAGCCCAATTTTCTTAATTTCATAGGATATACATTGAATATTATAACAGTTCTCCCCCTCCTCCCTTTATTTATCCATTTATCTGCCCCTTCCCCTTGACTTTCTTTTCTCCTTCCTTTTTTTTCTTTCTCTTTTACTCTGTTCCCCCACCCCCTCCCTCTTCTTCTTCTTTTGGTGCTGGAGACTGAACTCAGGGCTTTGCATATGCTAAGTGCACACTCTTCCAGTGAGCCCTACCTCCAGTTTGAACTTTAGTGTTTTGGGGTTGTGTTTTGGTTAGTTGTAGGGCTTGAACTAAGGGCAGGTGCTGTCTCTGAGCTTTTCATTCAAGGCTAATGTTCTACCACTTGGAGCCATAGCGCCACTAATAATTTTCTGGTGGTTTATTGGAGCTAAGAGCCTCACAGACTTTCCTGCTTGGGCTGGCTTTGAACTGTGATCCTCAGATCTCAGCTTCCAGAGTAGGAGGATTACAGGCAAGAGCCACTGGTGCCCAGATTAGACTTCACTTTCTTATTTCTAAAATAGGACTAACCCCCTTGAACATTACTGTAAAATGAGGTAATGTTCCTAAAGTATTAGGTCTAATACCTGGTTGTATGGTCTCCCACTATGGCTTCTGTTGGTGGTAATGGGATATGAACTGAGGGCGGCCTGCTTGCTAGGTAGGTACACTACCTCTGAATCACATCTTGGGAGAGTTTTTATTTAAAAATTTCCCTCTCTTGTGCTGGGAATGTAGCTCAGTGGTACAGTGCTTGCCTTGCATGCATGAAGCCCTGGGTTCGATTCCTTAGTACCACATAAACAGAAAAATCCGGAAGTGGTACTGTGGTCCCAAGTGGTAGAGCACTAGCTTTGAGCACTAGCAGCTTAGGGACAGTGCCCAGGCCTAGAGTTCAAGCCCCAGGACTGGCAAAAAAAAAAAAAAAAAAAAAATTCCCCTTCTCTGTCCCTCCCTCACTCCCTTCCTGTTACTTTTTAGTGGTACTTGGGTTCAACACACACACATTTGTGCTTGCTAGTCAGGTGTTTTACCACCAGAACCACAGTCCCAGTCCTTTCTTGTACCTTTTCTAAGCATACATTTGTTTTCCTAAAATGAGATGGAGATTATATTCTACCTTCCATTTTGTTACCTGGGTTTTCCCTCCGCCATTTTGTTCCTGCAAAATTTCAGCACATCGAATACTCAGATCACTCAAAAATGTCCTTAGAGGTGGTGTCCAGATCACTATGCAATCCAGGCCATACTTTACATGTGGTTGGTATATCCTCTTAGACTCTTTGTCTTGCCAAGTTCCTTTGTTATGACCTTGACCTGTCAACGTGAAAGTGTCCTGTGAAGAGAAGGGGCCAGTAGAATGTCCCCATCTGGTGTTGTCTGATTATCCTCTTGTGGTGTCACATAGTTGGTTCCTCTTTATTTTCTGTGATCTGAAGTTTGTGTAGGGCCTGATGAGTTTCATGTTATTAGAATCCTCAACAGGTGTGGCTTGGCCTTGCTGTGGGAGCCTGTCCCCATCATTAGGATTGAGAAGGGAGGCAGTGCAGCTCCTCCCTTATGTGGTTGCATGTCTCTCTTGTGAGTGCAAAGTAATATATGTGGTTTCCTTGCATTGCCTGAATGCTCTTTGAGACACCTTTATAGAAATCTCATCCATTTGCTGAGGGCAACTTGATCTTGGGGGTTGGGCTCTTGGGTGAAAAAAAAAAAAAAAGAAATCACAGAACAACATTGAGTTTCATCTTTCAGAGTGCATGTCTAGGGAAACCTGGTCCTGTTTTTACTTACATTCCAGATATGTGAGCTGGGTTAAATTCCAGCCCTACTGCTTACCAGGCTGTGGGCAACTTATTTAACCTCTTTTAGCCTCAAGTTCCTCCTTGGGTTTCTCTTTGGTAGAGTTGTTGAGAGGGAATATTACAGTAAGTGAAGCTAATATGCAAGGATTATGAAGTAGGAAGATACTAATGATGGTTTTTTTAATTACACACAAACATACACAACATGCACACACGTGCACATGCACACACATATACACACTCAGAGGGCAAGCAGTATAGCCAGGTGATTAGTACTAGGAAAGGAAAGAAACCATGTATTAGAGTATTGGTTTTTCATTTCTGTTTTCATTTAGCATATATCAGTCCCAGGGTCCATCTGAATCAACTGCAAATTTCTTCTTGGGAGGAGCCACAGGGGTCTAGGAGAGCATCTATGTAGAGAATGTATGGGAACAGGGACAGTCTACCTGGGAAGGTTTCTGGAGGAGGGGCTGGTGCTGTATATGGATGGCTTCAGAGAGTGGCTTCTGGGGGAGCTGGACCAGGCTTGTGGTTAAGAAGTGAGTCCATGTGGGCTTCATAGCTCTTGTTCCTCCCCTTCTTTCTTCTCCCTATACTTCTATAGGGACCCTCTGGTCTCCTGGCCAGATTTCTGAACCATTTGTGACCTTGACAATCATTGTCTGTCTGCAGTGCCGGATGGAGTGCCATGACGTGCCAGCTGAGACGCTCTATGACGTCCTACATGACATTGAATACCGAAAGAAGTGGGATAGCAACGTCATTGAGACTTTCGACATCGCCCGCCTTACTGTCAATGCTGATGTGGGCTATTATTCTTGTGAGCAGGCACAAACATCCTCCTCCCCACTTCCCTCCCTGAAGCCCTCTCCATGGCCAACTAGCCAGAGACCAAGGCTATCCTCTCCTTGGGGCACACCGATGGGTGCACTTACCAATATGCACACACATGTTCACAAAGATGTACCTCGCACAAACACAAGCACACTCCATATGTCCACACCACAGCCACATATTCACACACATTTACACACACAGTCCCAATAATTCTGTTCTTCTCTCATATACAAACAGACCAGATCAGGTGTAGGCTATGTGAAGTTGTGAGGAGGTATTAAAGGCAGGGCTTCTCTCTGCTCTAGTTCCAGCTGTGGGACTGTGGTGGTGGATGCATCTGTTTGGATTAAGGAGTAGCTGGCAGTTAATTAGGCATCTCCAAATCTTTTCCTCTGCTATGTACAATGCTCCCCTTCCCCCCAAGCCTGCCCACCCTGCAGGCAGGTGGGCCTGTGGTCTGGCTGAACTGTCCTTGCCCTCCACAGGGAGGTGTCCCAAGCCTTTGAAGAACCGTGATGTCATCACCCTCCGCTCCTGGCTCCCCATGGGCGCTGATTACATCATTATGAACTACTCGGTCAAACATCCTGTGAGTAGACCTGACTTCTTTGCTGGGTGGGCAGAGGAAGGAGCCAGGCAGGGCTGGGCTATGGCTGCCACAGTGACTTCTGATTGACTTTGGGGCAAGCACAGTCCCTCTGGCCTTCAGTTTCCTTCTACAGTAAGGATAATGGGTTCTGTCTCCCTGCTGGGGCTCTCAAGCAGATCAGGAGAGGCAGTGTGGGCTTCTCAGGTGAGGGGGTGGGAATGACCTGACTGGTTTACTGAGTTCTGGGATGATACTAGCCAGGAAACTGGTAGGAGACAGCAGGATCCTGTGGCTCTGCCTGAGGAGGGGGCCATGTTGGGAGGACATAGCTGGTCTGGGTCTGGGTTATGTGTCTCTAAATGCTCTTGAGCTTTGACCCTAGACTGGCACTTTTTCGAGAAAGCAAGATAGGGCAAAGATGACTTGGTCCACTTCCTTTTTCCCTGCCCCACCTCAGGCCTGGCCAGAGGATGTGAACTGTGTATATATGCATGTTTGTGCGTGCATGTATCTATCACAAAGACATTTTGACTCTGCCTGCACCTGAGCCATTTCCCTGTGCCTTCCATCCCCAGAAATATCCACCTCGGAAAGACTTGGTCCGAGCTGTGTCCATCCAGACGGGTTACCTCATCCAGAGCACGGGGCCCAAGAGCTGCGTCATCACCTACCTGGCCCAGGTGGACCCCAAAGGTGAGGGCTTCACGCTAGCAGCCTGTCATGGGATCCTTCCCTGTACCCTAGGGGATGGGTTTGATTTTTAGGGATCTGGAAGGCCATCTGTTAGGAGTGGTTTTGTATTGGGAATGTCCCCATCCAAAGCCAATGATTTGAAAAGAATTGGCAGAGTTGGCAGCTTGCGCCTCTGCACAGGCTTAGAGCTTTCCTCATGAGCTCTAACATCTCCTACACAGATCTGCTCCTGCTCACTGGCTGCTTCTCCTTGATCAGTCTTTTCTGCTCTCCTCTCTTCCCATCCTGGAAATCCCAGGCCTGTTTTCTCCCTCTTGGGGGGGCTCATCCACTCCCATGACTGCTCTGCAGTTGACCACAAGTCTCTGTCTGCTGAGACCCAGACTACTGTGGCTATCACATCCTAGATATATGTCTACCACAGGATGTCTCTGAGGCACCTGTGACATACTATCTCCAAAGCTGAACTCCTACCTCCTGCTCTGGACCTGCCCTTTCTCCTGAGTCTCAGCCTTCCAGTCACTCCCCACCAAGCACCTGTGGTTCAGCACTTTTCCTCAGCTTCCAATGGAGTCCCTGATTCTTCCTGATTTGCCCTCCAATATCACTCCTGGCCCTATCATTTCCATTTGCAGCTACCTAATCTGTCTGAAGCTACTGGAGAATTTTTTTCTAAAATGCTTATTTCCTTATGTCTCTTACTTGCTTAAAATGCTTCTATGATACTTCATTGTCTTTGGAGTCTACTCTGAGCCTCTGCCTAAGTCTTTCAACCCCTCAATATCTGTATACTTTCTCATTCTCATTCCCTCAGCTAGCTATCTACACCTCTGCTCCCTCCTCAGCCCTCCAAGACTGTGTCAGGTCTCCTCTCTGTCCCTGATCCCCAAGGGAATGAGTCCTGCTTCTTGCACTGTAGACTTATTTTCCCTTCCAACAGAACACCTGGCACAGGCTGGACCCCAGACAATGAGTTCATCTTTGAATTCCCAAAGCTAGTCCAGGATGGGGTGTTACAGCGAATATGGACTGAGTGAATTGGTTGAGTGAATGGCTAGAGGCTGGTTAAGTCTTGAATATCTTTGCTGATCACACCCAGAGACCAGTGGGCACAGTGCCCCAAGGCCAGAGCTCCCTGGCCTTCATTGAGTGAGTGCATTGGGTATAAGACCCAGGTAGAGAGACAGGTAGTGAGCTGAACTGTGAATTTCAGGTCAGACAGGCTGGGGTACTTAGCCTAGGGGCCTGTGTAGCTGGGGAGGGGGTTTAGAAGGAAAGTCAAAAGAAGGGCTGAGCCAGTCACGATGGAGGAGTTAGGTATGAGAGTGGATAGAGGCAGCAGGGTAAAGTTCGTTGGATCAGAATTACAACTTACAAGTAGCCAGGATCACTTGAGACCCTGTGATTTTCTTCCATGAAGCTCTGCAACTCAGCAGAGGGACAGTGGGGACAGAGTTGAGCCTGAGGACCTCATGTAGGAAGGAGTAACGAAGACACTCCTTGTCTTGAGAACCATCTTACCTCTTCCTTGGAGAAGATGGCTTCATTGAAGCCCAGGCAAAGGGTGGGGAGGGGAGGGATAGGGCTGGATATCTGAGGCCACCTCTTCCTTTTCTCACCTCCTACCCTTCCCTGCCCCACAGGCTCCTTACCCAAGTGGGTGGTGAATAAATCTTCTCAGTTCCTGGCCCCCAAGGTGAGTTGCCTTGGGACTTTGAGCTGTCTGGGTTGGGAAGAGGTTGGGGCTGGCTCTGGAGCCAGGGGGTGGGGCCAAGGGTGGAGACCAGTTATAGGCAGAGTTAGAGAATGAGGTTAGGCCCCAATCAGGGTGGAAGTGGAGCTGAAGCGGGGGATGTGTGGTTGGGATGGGGGAGTGGCAGAGAGCCCTTGGAGGGACCTGGGGAAGTGTGGGTTGTCCCAGCTGTCCCTGACACTGCGTGCTGGGTCTGCAGGCCATGAAGAAGATGTACAAGGCGTGTGTCAAGTACCCAGAGTGGAAGCAGAAGCACCAGCCGCACTTTAAGCCCTGGCTGCACCCGGAGCAGAGCCCATTGCCCAGCCTGGCCTTGTCAGAGCTGTCGGTGCAGCATGCAGACTCGCTAGAGAATATCGACGAGAGCTCCGTGACAGAGAGTCGGGAGGAGCGAGTGGGGGGCGCTGGTGGCGAGGGCAGTGACGATGACACCTCGCTCACCTGAGCGCTGCCCCACTGCGCCTGCTGCACCGAAGGAGACTGGACTGGGGCTGAACCTGGGGCACAGAGCCTTCTGCACTTCCTCCCCTCCCCCACCCCACTTCCTGGGGGCTCTGGGCTCAGGCCCAGGTGGCACTGCGGCCTGGCTGGACACAGTCCCAATAAACGATCCCACAGCCTCAGCCAGCTCATCCCCGTGCCTGCTTCCCACCTGCTCTGCACTGTGCTGCCCTGGTTTGAGGTTCTGCAGTTGTTGCCTTAATGTTATTGGTCTCCTGGCCTCCTATCCTTAAAGTGCCTCCTCATTTCACCATGTGTAGCTGGGAGAAGGGGTTGTCCTCTTCCTGACCTTTGTCCCTTCCTCCCTGTCCAGTAGCTTATTCTTATCACCCACTTGTTATTGTTGCGTGCTCACTTTGTGCTTTAAGCCAGGCCCTTTGGCTGCCTTACTCTGCCTTCTTGGAGGGTGGAGGTTCTACTGTAGGATCTCTGGCTCAAGGCCCTTTGCTTCCCAGCTACGGACTAGGCATCTGACCCTCTCCCCCATCCTGGGGAGGGAGGTGGGGTACAGTTTCCTCATGAATGCAGTGCAGGCCAGGCGGCAGGCTCTTAAGATTTACATCCTTCCTAGGTTATATAGAATGCCTCAGGACTGCGTTAACATAAACAGCAGAGCCCTGGATGGATGCCAACTCAGTCCTCTACCTGGCTGCTGAGATTTAGAGGGAGGCCTGGGCCACCTCTGGTCTTTGTGGCCCCTTCTACTCCCCCAAATCTGCCAGATCCAGAATTTGGCCTTGGACTCCTTGGGGCCAAGAATTTCTCCCCAAGTCTGACTTTAGCCCAGCCAGCAAAAGACACAGTCTACTCAGAGCTAAGTCTTTCCCAAAGAATAGATGAGTGGCCAGTGAAGTGAGTGGCCAGGAGATTCTCTCATTGTGATGGATTTCTAGTGTTACTTTGCCCAGTGTTCTGCTCTGTCACTGTGGGCAAACCTGGAAAGTTCTTAGAGCCTCATTTTCTCATCTATTAACTGGAGTGATAATTTTTACCTTTAAGCAAGTGTGAGAATTGTGAGCAAAGGAATAAATTGCCCAGCACTAAGCCTGGCATTTATTAGATGCTCCGATTAATGACACCTTCCCTCTTCTCAGGGGAAACCCTTAATCCAACTCGGTGAGAGTTATTTTTAAGAAATACCCACTGTGCATACGGAAAAGTAGGATCTCAGAGAAGGGCTGTTCCTAGAAGTGGCTTGGATATAGGACCCAGAGGGCCCACTGAGCCTGGGGCCCTCATCTCTGCATGTGCTGGGAAGAGAGGTAAAAGTCTAATGTTCTCTAGAAGGACACGTCCCCAGCACACAGAGGAGGTGGACTCAGTGGGAGAAATGGGGTACCCTCCAAGAATGTGGTTCAGCAGGTCTCCTGGGGGAGGGGCCACCAGCCAGGTTGTCCCAGGTCGGCCACGCCCCATTCGCCCCGGGATGTGTGCAGTTCACTCCTCCTGGGGGCAAACTCCCTAGAACAGGGGTGGCCAGGAAGGGAGACTCTTAGAGAGTTGGAGACTCAGCAAGAGGGTTGTGTGTAGGGATTGTGTGTGACCTAGGTCTCTGGAGATGGAGGAACGGGGCGGGGGTGGGGGGGAGAGGGAGCAGGCTGAGACTCACGGTCCAATCCGGTGGGCAGACAAGTCAGGAAAGAGGAATCTGCGAGTGTGACTAGGCCGGGGGCGGGGCCAGGGCCGGCTCCGGCCCCGCCCCGGCCCTCCCCGGGACATCACGTGGGGCGGGCGGGCGGAAGCGTCCCGCGGGGTGGGCGCGCCGGGTCGGTCCGCTGCCGCGGGGTGGCACAGGCGGTGTGAGTCAGTAGCGGCGCCCGGGCCCCGGGTCCCCGCGTGGAATCTTCGCTCGAAACAGGTCAGTGCGCCTGCCGGGGGCCACCGCGTCCGCAGCCGTCCCCCCCGTGGCCAGGTGTGCCCTAAAGTGTCCCCATTCCGCAGAAAGGAAAGGCGAGGCTGCGCGGCCCCACCGCGCCTGGCGCGGGGTCATGCTCTGCTTGCTGGGGTGGTGGAGGTCGCCCCGACGATGAGCCGCCGGGGCGGACCGGAGGGAGGAGGGTGAACTGGCGGACGCTAGCTTCCGAAGAGGGGCTGCGCCCCACTGCCCTGCGGCGGGAGGGCGCTCGGGCTCCGAGCCAGTCCACCTAGAGCGCCTTGCCCTTCTCACCTGTGACCTGAACCTCCCCAGCCCCTTGGTCCCTGAAACCCTAAGGGATCTGCAGAGCCCTTGACCCCATGCCCTGGACCTAGGGCTCCAGTGACCTTGGACAAGCTACTTCCGGTCTCTACACCTCAATTCCACATCAGTAAATGGGGGCATGGCCTCCCAAGAGCCTATGTGGCCCAATTGCTGCGAAAACATGGGGTGTGTTCACTGAATGGGGTCAGGCTGGAGTGGGTGGTTGGGTCTGAAGTGTGCCTGTGTGGGCTTAGAGTATAGGATGTGTGTGTGTGTGTGTGTGTGTGTGTGTGTGTGTGTGTGTGTGTGTGTGTGTGTGTGTGTGTGTGTGTGTGTGTGTGTGACTGATTTCCCAAGGTGGGGGTGTGTGTGTGTGTGTGTGTGTGTGTGTGTGTGTGTGTGTGTGTGTGTGTGTGTGTGACTGATTTCCCAAGGTGGGTTTTGCTTACTGGGAAACTGATCTCGAGCCTTCAAGGTGGACCTCTGCCTTAGACCTTTCTCCAAATCTGGTGTTCCAGGGAGTTTTCCCTTATCCAAAGACTAAGGTGTGTGTGGGGAGTGGACTAGGTACTTAGGGAGAGATTTGACTACACAGTAGGGTCTCAGACTGAGACACTTGTGATGTCTGCCCATGGACAGCCAAGAGCTCCCAGCTCTGGAGACCTCCCAACAGGATCATTACAGGGTAGAAGGAACCCAACAGTGTCAGAGACAAGTAAGGCAAGTATGGACCCGCGGGGGCCCAGGGAGGAAGAGATGCCTTGGTGGTTAAGTGGCAGTGTACCATAAGGGCAGGGGCCTCCAGATGATGGTGTACTTCGTATAAGCGCCATGGAGGGATGGCAAAGAGATGAGTATGGCTTTAAGGACTGGCTGGGGAATGGTGTGCAGAGAACTCATCCTTGTGTCCCATGCTGGCTGGGGATTGTCTAGACCCTGCCCTGGAGCCTGTGCCTCCCCATTGGCCACTTGCTTACTGAAATGGGAGGGAGGTGTCCTAGGCAGACTTCTGGTGACTGGTGAGGAGGAGGTAGCCTCGTTGCCTAGGCTGCATCTGGGCATTCAGGCTTCCAAATTCTGTCCCAGCCTCACTCCCAGCCTCATCCCCACAACCTGGGCTCCAACTATTGCTTGTCTACACCTCAAGACAGCCTTTGGTGTAAGTTGAATGTACCTCTACCCTCAAGCTAGTTCCCCATCCAAATCCTCAAGTACATTGGCACTTTTAGGGTTCAGAGATGGTTTATTTCTTGCCTCTTCTTCCAACCTGCACAGCTTTGGAAGGGTCTCCTTGGAGGTCTGCAGGAGGTCCTGCAGAGGGCCATAGGATCACCTGGGATCTGGGGCCTGAAGTCCTAGGATAGCCACCAAGCACTCTGCATGTTCCCATACTTTAAAGAGCTTCCATTTTCCATCTGTAGGGTGGGGTGATAAGACCTAGTGCACTGAAGAAAGACTAAGCTGGGGGCAGGAATCCAACTAAGTCTTTCCCCCAGCAAGTGTTGGGGAAAAGAAGGCAGAACCAAGGGAAAGGACGGTTGAGGGGACAAGTGGTGGCTCAGAGTATTGGGACTAGTGGTGGACTGGGCCTGAACATCAGTTGGAGGGAGGGGAGTCCCCACTGTTCTCTGGGGGCCTCTCTTCTTCTTACCCCAGTCTCTCTTGGCTGAGCTCAAAGCCAGCCGCCAGTGCCCAAACAAGTGGCCTCTGTTCCCAGGGGAGGGGGAGGGGAGGCGGCCCTGGGCTCCAGGCCCGTCTGTCCAGCACTGACCCTGGCCCCCCGCCCTTCGCTCTCAATCTTAACCCTTAGGGGCCTGGATGGGGTCCTGAATTGCTTGAGAGCTCATGGTCCTTACTCACCAGCTGTCTCCTTCACCCTACTTTAGACTCCTTAAGGGTTCTGAAGGGGATGTGGTAGGAAACCCTCCCTGAGGAATAATGTCCGTTCCTTGGGCAGCTCCTGAGGCCAGACTTGGCTCCCTTCACAGCCCTGTACAGAAAGGCATTTAGGGAGGGGATCTATGCTAAAGGTCGGAGTCAGAAGCTAACATCCCCTCCAATGTTCACTCCCCACAGAGTTCAGGGTCTGCAGCTGACTCAACAACAAGGCCCTTAGCTCTGATTCAGAGAGAATATGGCATCTTGTCAACCTTCCCTCTGCTCTGAGCTGGCACTCTAGACCTGTACATTCTAACTAGGGCTTTGAGGAAGACAGTCCCAGCTCAGGAAGGCAGAGTTGATGTGGGGCCAATGTGTATGGCTTGGCTTTGCATGGCCTTTTGGAGTGTTTCTCTCTCTCGTCCTGTAGGTCATAGTTCATAATTAAGACATGATTACTGAGATAGAGTGATTGAGAGGGGATAAAGAGTTGTGACTAGTTCAATAACAGTATCGTTTAGTTTAGTGTGATGAATGATTATTTAATTGTAGTAATAGTAACAGCAGTAGCTGTTGTTACTTAGAAGCTTATGTGTGAGGCAGTGTGCTAGATACATTTTGCACTGATGACCCCCCCTTCCCCCAAAAGCTGCCCTATTGTCATTTGAGAAACATCTATTCCCAGCCCTGTTCCTCAGGCATCCCTTTCTCCCCACAAGGCCCAGAAAGGGCCTTTGAGAACAAAGAGACAATAGTTGGGTGGTATGAGTACCGTTCCTATTTGCAGATGAGGAAACCGAGGCCAAGGGGTTAAGTGATTTGCTGGGGCTCAGTTGTTCTTTAGATTTGTGCAAGTACCCTGAGTACTGGGAGGCACTGCAGACAAGAGATCCAAACTTAGTCTGGCTCTGGGAACTTGCCATTGGGTCACAGGCAGAGACTGGAGGGCTGCTTGGTTGGTGACATTGCTTGTGATTAGCTGTGGAGTCAGGATGCCTAGGTGACTCTGCTTGCAGATTGGACAAACTGCTCTGGATTCCAGCTAAAAAGAGCCCAGGTCTAGGGGTGAGCACTTCCCAGAAGCTCATTTTCTTATGCTGTCTCTCCTGGCTTTGGGGGATGCAATGATTCTCCCAGATCCCATGGTCTATAGAAAGGTAAGGAACTTTCTGTGGTCTTTGAGCTGAAGAGTTAGGAAGCTGAGATGGGAACCCAGGCCTGGTCACAGCCCCCAACAGCTTCCTTTAGATACTATCCATACTGCCATGTCCCAGATTTTTTATTTATTTTTAATTTATTGTTATTGGGGCTGGGGAGGTGGCTCAGTGGTAGAGTGCTTGCCTTGCATGCATGAGGTCCTGGGCTCCATTCCTCAGCACTACATAAGCAGAAAAAGCTGGAAGTGGCACTGTGGCTCAAGTGGTCGAGCACTAGCCTTGAGCTGAAGAGCTGAGGGACAGCGCCCAGACCCAGAATTCAGGCCCACGACCAGCAAAAAAAAAAGAAAAAATATTGTTATTATACAAGTGTCCCAGGCTTTTAATCCCCAAACAAACCAGGAGCCAGCTTAGGATGCCAGGGTCTGCCACAGAGCAGGGGTAAGAGTGACTAACTGGAGGATTTTCAGAGCCAAGAGGCTAAGGTGTAGAGTCTACCACCTGTGGCCAAGTGTGTGCGGCTCTGGGCCAGAGGGTCCCAAGGAAGTTCAGTGATCAGATTTGTCCTGGGGGGATGTGCCAGAATCTTCCTCACCATCATCTTCATTTCTGTGAGGACAAAGGTATAGGTGGTTGACATGACCTTTCATGGGCCACTCCTGTTACAATCCAAGACTGGATAGGGAACAGCAAATGGAATCTTGGCTGTCCAGGAACCTTGGGATAGCCTAGTCAAATCCACCTCATTTAGTTAGGCTGGCAGTGGATAGATAAGTCCCCCACGATAGGAAACAGTGCAGGGCTGAACTGCTACTCCAAGTTAGCCCCTTAGGTGCCTGCATCTCCTCTGCCCAGTGTTCTTACTGTCCTGGAGGAGCCTTCTCCACCCCGGGCCCATGAGCCCCAGATATGGATAGCACAAGACCAACTAAACTGGGCAAGTGAGGGGAGAAGGAGGTGGTGAGGGAGGGAGGTTTTCCACCTCCCCTACATTGACTGCCAGGTTGTTGAAATTCTGAGTCTGGGATTTGAGACATGAGAGAGTCAAGGTGTTTTCCCCTAGGCTTTGTTGTGCCTGACATTCTTGGCTTCTGAATTTCTGAAAATCCAGGTTCCAAAAGCTTAGATCACCCCCAGTTGCCAATGAACCTGAGCATCCAGGCTGGTGCTATAGTAAATAGCTGGAACTATACCGAGGCTTAGAGTTTGGTGAATTTCTAGGAAGGTCTGAGGCCCCACTGGCCTTGTGGCTCTGTGTTCTCTGCACCTGCCATATTGGCACATGTTCTACACTTCACTTTCAGAGTCTGTAGAGCAAGCTCTACAGTGGTAGTCCTGAAAGCTCTGGGGCTTTGGGTGGGAAGAAAGAGGTTAGGCCCCATCTAGGAGCAATGGGAGCATCCCTGTGAAGACCAGTGTACAAGTGCGGGGAGTCCCAGAGAGACTGGTGGCTAAGTGGGTCAGAGAACAAGATTAGGGTCACACCTTGGGCAACAGGCCAGCAGAAACGGGCTCAGCAGACCCAGATCAAGTCTCTCAGAGCCAGATCCAGGCTGGGGGACTCTACAGAGTGGGATGGTAGGGAGAGACATGTATCAAGGAGACTGAGGGGAGACACTCTGCTGCCTTGGGGTCCAGGAGCTGAGCCTCCTTTTCCCAAAGATCCCCTGGCTAATCCCCAGTTCCTAGCCTAGCCCCTTCCTGTGCTATATGCTTCTGTGTTGGATGTGCTCCACATTGGGACAGCCCCCTGATTGCCCACTGGATTGGGGAGGTGAGACCTACCTCTTTTTTTTTTTTTTGGCTGGTCCTAGAGCTTGAACTCTGGGCCTGGGTACTGTCTCTGAGCTTCTTTTGCTCAAAGCTAGCATTTTACCACTTGAGCCACAGCTCCACTGACAGCTTTTTCTTTTCTTTTTTTTTTTTTTTGGGTCCGGTTGTGGGGCCTGAACTCTGGGCCTGGGCGCTGTCCCTCAGCTCTTCAGCTCAAGGCTAGCGCTCTACCACTTGAGCCACAGCGCCACTTCTGGCTTTTTTCTTTTTGCTTATGTGGTGCTGAGGAATCGAACCCAGGGCCTCAGGCATGCAAGGCAAGCGCTCTACCACTGAGCCACCTTCCCAGCCCCCTGACAGCTTTTTCTGAGTAGTTTATTGGAGATAAGAGTCTCATGGACATTCTCGCCTGGGCTGGCTTTGAATTGTGATGCTTGGATCTCAGCCTCCTGAATAGCTAGGGTTATAGGCGTGAGCCACCAGCACCCAGCAAAAGATAGACCTTTATTTATCTTTCAGTTGGTTATGGGGTTTGAACTCAGCCTGGGTGCTGTCTCTAAGCTTTTTTGGGGGGTCAGTTGTGGGGCTTGAACTCTGCACCAGGGCACTGTCCCTCAGCTCTTCAGCTCAGGGCTAGTGTTCTACCACTTGACCCACAGTGCCACTTCCTGCTTTTTCTGTTTATGTGGTACTGAGGAATTGAACCCAAGGCCTTTTGCACACGAGGTAAGCATTCTACCACTGAGCCACCTTCCCAGTCCCTGAGCTCTTTTTTTTCAAGGCTAGTGATCTACCACTTTGAGCCATAGTGCCACTTCCCGGGGCCTGCCTCTTGATAGGCATGCTGGGTAAGGCTTATCCCTACCTGACCCTTAACCCCTTGGTCTCTGCTGGGGACCCTCAGCAAGCTGTTATGCAGTTTTGCAGCAAAAACCTGGCCTGGTTCACATGTTAGGGAATGAGAAGGGACCAAAGGCAGGAGCCAGTGGATGGGGCCCTGAGTCCCACTGGGTAATAGGGAGTTATGGGGAGATCACTACTTGCCTTAGTGGTGGTGGTTGATCTAAGACACTCCTGGGAGTCTGGTGTGGTGCTCACCTGCTTTGGGATCAGTGGTTGGCAGCATGTGAGAGCCTGAGAGCCAGAGATTCCCCACAGTGTTTATCAGGCCATTCCAGCAGGAAGTGGCTGGGGTGTCTCTGAGGTTGGAAGAAGGAGCAGGCCCAACTACAGAGGACTCCAACAAGCCTCAGAACAGACTGTTGGGCTTTGCCCCTCTGGTCTGAACTTTGCTTTGTCTTGTCCAACAACCTCTGTCCCTTTCTTGGGCTCCTAAAAAAGGTAAGCTGGTGTTAGACCCAGACCAAATGCCTCCCAGTACAGGTTGCTTCTCTGCCCACCCCTTCCATGCATGCATGTGTAAGTGTGTGTATGCGTGTGTATGCTCATGCATACACATACCTAGTCCCTCCCACTGCCCATTGTTGCTTGGGAGGCTTCCTGGGAAAGGTTTTGGGTAGAGGAGGGTAACATCAGGAGAGTGAGCAAGCAAAGGCTGCACATGCCAACAGATGTCACGAATTGAGCACCTGCTGTAAACCAGGCTTCAGTTTCCATTCCTACATTTCATATACTTACTGGGCATTTTCTGAACACTGTTCTGACTACTGGAAATACAGCTATAAATAACTGCAAGGGCTATACCTCCCAGTTGAGGTGATCGACATTAACAAGTAGATCTATAAAATAGTGACACATGGGATGCTGAGGAATGAGACCGGAAAATGAGAGACTGACTTGATAGGCAGGGAAGGAAGGCCTTGCAGTTGAGAAAGTTCTTGAAAATATGGAAGGAACCATGCAGTTGTGTGGCCAAGAGTGTACCAGGCAGAGGCAGTTGAGTGTTGGCCCTGAGGCAGGAGCCATTGTTCAGAGTCTTCACATTGAAGAAACATTAAAGTAAGTTGATGAGACGCATAGGGACTGGTCACCCAGGCTGAACGGACCCCATGCCCTCTTTGGTTTTTACTCTGAGGGATCCAGGGTCACTGGGTAGTGAGAGCTGGTTTTAGTGGATCTATTCCCTCCCTTCCTCCCTCCTTCTCTTCTCTTCTTTCTTGTTGGCCATGGAGCTTGAACTCAGGGCTTGAGTGCTGTCTCTCTGAGCTTTTGTGCCCAAAGCTAGCACTCTACCACTTTGAGCTACAGAGCTACTTCCAGTTTTCTGGTGGTTACTTGGAGATAAGAGTCTCACAGACTTTTCTGCCTTGGCTGAACCACGTCTCTCAGATCTCAGCCTCCTGAGTAGCTAGGATTATAGGCATGAGTGAAGCACCTGGCTTGATATCTGTTTTTAAGGTGTTATTTATTCTTCACAAGCCTGCAAAGTAAAGCTCTAAGAATCCTTTTATATACATGAGGAGACTTAGGCTCAGAGCAATGATAAGAATCCTTCTTTCTGCTGCCCATGTGCTTTTTCCCTGCTGTCCTTTCCTGCCTAGGCTCATTCTGCATCTTCTGAAGAGGTGGAGTGGAGAGAAGGGCTCAGGAAGTTCAGACTCTCCTGTGTGACTTTGAGCAAGTTTCTTCACCTCTCTGAGGTTCTTTGCTTGTTCTAGACTATTCTGAAGATTATGAGGCAGTCATGTAGTGGTAAGGGTTCTGTTGGCACAGCTAACAGTGTTCTCAGCTGGATGGGTGATGGAGCGGGAAGTAGGAGTGGGGTAAGGATGCTCTTTGTGGCCCTGAACAAAGTATGCAAGGAGGTAGAACTAGGAACCTTCCCCCTGCCTGCTGTCTGTGTACAGCAGGAAAAGCCAAGGTCATCTATCAACTTGGAGGCCAAAGCCTATGGGCTTTGTCCCTGTCTCCCCTCTCCCTCCTGGCCTGGCCCCTGCGCCAGCCACCCATCCTCTTTCCCCACCAACATAATAGCTTCCCATTTCAGCATGGGCTGCTTGGCTTCTGGCTTCTCTATTCCAAGGGCCAGCTAAGGAGAAAGCTGGTCTGAGCCCTTGTCACCTGAGCCACTTATTCTAAACTACAGAGAAGCCCACTGAGATCCTCTTGTGTGACCGGGTTTTCCATTTTTCTCAGCTCTCCCCTTCCCCATTAAGGTCCGTGCTGTCCCTTGACTGCTCAGGTGCATGATCAGGGTCCTAGCAATGATGGTGCTAGTCACTGTGGTCCGTCCCCTCTTGCTTCCTGTGCTGTGTCCCTACCCCTGTGCACATCAACCCTTTTGTGGTCAGCCAGCTTCCCGTTTCAGACTCATTTAGGCATGCACAACCCCTAGCCTCCAGGGGACAGTGGTCACACAAGAACCTTCATAGAGTCATCTGTGGCACCTCAGGCCTCTCCCAATATATGTGGTAGCAGAGGTGATAGGAAGTCCCTGGTCCCAGGAAGGGTGTTTCTGTGACTGAGGTCAGGCAGGAGGCCAGTCCCCAGCCATGCTGGTGGCAGGTGCCTGGGACTCCACAGGTGTGGGATGTGTGGGTTACCACAAGGTGGGAGGGGCTGAGTGGAGGCTCTAAGAGTGTTGGGGGGAGCAGGGAAGGTGGCTCTGGGCTAGGACTATGGGTAAGAATAGGTAAGCTGTCTGAAGGTTTGCCCATTGGGCCCCACGGTGCTCTTGCCTATAGATGGGGGAAAGGCAGTAGTAGGCACAGGGCCAGGAGTCCAGTACTATGAGAGGTCAAGTGTTGGGGTGACTCAGAGTGCCTGCCTAGCATGTGTGAAAAACCTGGGGCAAAAGATGGTGGCAGGGCAGGTAGGTACAAATTGCCCCCATTTGGGGGACAGATATATAGTGAGGCCACAGATGGATAGTGTGTGACAGAACTTTTCACAAAGCTTTTACACCGTATACAGGAATGTGATTCTAGCACATTCGAGGTTGAAGCAGGAGGATTTCAAGGTTGAGACCAACCTGGGCTACATAGTGATACTGTCTAAAAAGAAACAAAAGCAAACCTTTTTACTCTCAGTTTCATTTATTTGCAAGTGCTGGGCTTCACAGAATCCCCCCTCCTCCCTGCCTGACCCTTTTTTACTGTGGGGCTTGGGCCTGAGGAGACTGGGGTGAGGATCAGAGCTGGGGTGGGGTCAGATGCATGTGGAGTGGATGCAAACCACAAACCCTTTGAGTCTCATGTCTACTACTGGATCTTTGCATTTTCCATCTGGAAGGCTGCTGGCCTCCTGGTGCCTGGAAGGGAGATCTTATTTGATTAACTGAATTTGAGACTCTCAGGAGGGGCTGGTGGGGCAGGAGGAACCTGTAGGTCTGACTCCAGTCCAGTTGGCCCAGGACAGGAGCGGTTTCATTTCTTCTTCTCCTTTCCTTCCCTTCCCTTCCGTGTGATGGTCCTGTGGCTTGAACTCAGGTCTGGATGCTGTCCCTGGGCTATTTTGCTCAAGGCTAGTACTCTACCACTTGAGCCATAGCTCCATTTCTACCTTTTTTGGTGGTTAATTAGAAGTAAGAGTCTCACAGACTTTTCTGCCTAGGCTGCCTTCAAACCGTGATCCTCAGATCTTAGCCTCTTAAGTAGCTAGGATCGCAGGCATGAGTCACCGGTACCTGGCTGGCAATTTCATTTATAGTTCCTTTAGTCATATATGCATATATTTAAAATCATGGTTACCTTATTATTGATGGTATTAGAGAACAAATTGCTGTAACCTCCGTTCTAATGACATCAATTTATTATTTTCCTAACAATAACCATTATTTAAAAATAATAATGGCCATTATTATTTTTATTTGCGCACTGGAGTGGAGGTAGGGTCAAACCCAGGGTTTCAAGCATGCTAGATAGTGCTCTACCATTGAATGATACCTCCAACCTTTTCCTTCTAATTCTGTAAATGATACATAGTTCCATCTTCAATTATGTAAATTATATACAGTTGCATCTTTTAATCAGGTAAATGACATAGTTTCAGAAACTTCAAACAATATAGACATGAAATCTGTAGAAAGTGCAAGTTTCAGCTGAGCATCAGTGGCTCATACTTATAATCCTAGATAGGAGGCTGAGATCTGAAGATCACAGTTCAAAGCCAGCCCAAGAAGGAAAGCCTGTGAGACTTTTTCCCAGTCATGGGCCTTGAACTCTGGGCATAAACACTGTCTCTGAGCTCCTTTTTGCTCAAGGATAGAACTCTACCATTTGAGCTATAGCACCATTTTCAGCTTTTTCTGTGATTAATAGGAGATAAGAGTCTTACCGATTTTCCTGCCTGGGCTGGCTTTGAACCTCGATGCTCAGATCTCAACCTCCTGAGTAGTTAGGATTACAGTGCCAGCCATCAGCATACAGCTCTGTGAGACTGTTACCTCCAATTAACTACCAAACAGGCCAGAAGGGGAGTTGTGGCCCACATGGTGGTGTACTAGCCTTGAGGACAGCTCTCAGGACCTGAGTTCAAGAGTGCACACACACACACACACACACACACACACACAGAGTGGAATCTTTAGAGACCAGTAGTGACGATGAGGGTACTATTCAGTGGTAGAGAGAATACTCTTGCCTAGCATGTACAAATTCCTGGCTTCAGTCACTTACAACACACACACATACACACACACACACACACACACACACACACACACACACACACACACACACACACACACACACACACACACACACACACACACACACACACACACACACACACACACACACAGAGGAGTAGAATAAGGGTAAGGCCTAAAATTGCTACCAGAGAGGTCTACTGTCCCTTAGTCATTAATGTCCTTAATAAAACTTTGGTTTATTATTTTATTAGGGTGATGATCGGGCTGCTGCAAAAATGGCATGCCTGCTTCTCACCAGGTCCTCTGTGTATGAATATCCACATGGTGCACTGTCCAGCAGGGCCAGGTGGATGGGTGGAGTGAGGGCCAGGAGAGGAAGAACTGAGCCCTGCTGTGGATGAGGTCATCAGGCAGGGTGCCAGGTAGGAGCTGGGGTGAGGTACTCACTGGTGGCTAGGAGACCTGAAATCTCTGGAATGCTGAGGGTCCTGACTGGAGCCTGGCTTATAAGCTCGGTTCTAGTTGCTGGCCTTGGGACTCGTACAGGAAGTGACAGCCTTCGCCTGGGAGAACTCTACAGAAAATGCAAGTCTGGCCTCTCGTACACATGTGGTGACGTGTCCTAGTCATCTGTGAGGCAGAGAGGGACAAATGGACGGCCTAGACCATAGTATGACTCTCTTAGGACTCAGAACCAAAGTTGTGGGGCCAGACTGTAGTCTAGACTCATCTTGTACCCTGGGGACAGAGTTCAGGTCTTGATTCAGGAACTGGGCAGCTGAGACAGCTCTTTATGCCCCTAGGCCAGGGGGGGACTCCCACGGCTCCAGGACCCCAGAAGATAGACCCTACCACAGCTGGAGCAGGGCAGGGCATGCCTGGAGCCTGGGAGAGTTATGGGGAAGGAACTTCTTAGTTGACTTGTTTGGGGTAGATATGTAGCAGCTGTTCCTTGAAAGGCAGAATATAGCTTCTTGGTGGGGGGGACGGGCATATCCGTGGTTTCTCTGCCTTTGGTGGGGAGGGTTACACAAGTCACCTTAGAGTTGAGGGAGCTGCCTTTGCAGGGAGGCGGGGGGTCACTTCTGCACCCTCTAGCCTGGGAACTCCACCCTCACTTAGTTCCTCATATCTACAGGAAGTGTCCCCAAGACTTATTGCCCTGTTAGCCTGAGCCCGCAGAGACCTGCTACCGCTCAGGAGGGTGGCAGATGCCCTGGAGGCTGGTCTGGCTTGTAGGTACCATTTGGGAACTGGTGGGGCAGGGTGGAGGTAAGCATGGGGCACATGGGGCTCTAGGAGTTGCTGAAGTTGGGTTGATGATGGTGGGTGGGAGGCTGAAGGCTGAAGGCTGGGCGGAGGGGTGGGGTGGCCGTGGGCTGGGTGAAAGTGGGAGGTACATGTGGTCTTGGTGGGTAGGTTATGGTACAAGTGGGTGGGGTATGGTTTCTAGGCCTAGATGACTGTGTGTTGGTGAAGATCTTGGAGGGCTTTCCTGAGGTTGGAGTGCTAGGGATCCTGTCCAGCTGACTGCTTGGCTGGGAAACTTAGGCTGGGGGCATGGGGAAGGCCATGGAGAGGAAGAAGAGGGGACAAGCCTCAGGACTCTGGTTAGCCCTAGGCCTTCCTCTCTCCCTTCCTGCCCCCTGCAGGCCAGACCAGCCTCCAGGGCATCTGCCACCCTCCTGGGCGGTAGCTGGTCTCTGTGGACTCAGGCTAACAGGTCTGAGGCTTCTCTAGAAGCCAGAGTTGAGCTCTCTGCAGAAGGGTCTGTGGGAGTCACTGGCAGGCATCCTGGCCCCAGGGACTGAGGAGCAGAGTATGGAATGCACTAGGATCTTTGACTGTCCTGACTGCCCTGACTGGGCTGATTCACTCATGCAAAGCAGAATGCAAATAAGGCCGGCCCAGGAAAGAAGGGTCCACCCACCCGGTCAGCAGGCCTTCAAGTGACTAACAGCAGTCACTAAACTCTCTGGATGTCTTGTGTTCCTACTCCACTGGATTTCTGTCTCCCGCTCAGTAGGGTCCTTTCCTGTTCTGGACCTTGCACATTCTGTTCCCTTTGCCTGGAACAGCAGCTTTCTTTTCTTTACCCATCCAACTCCTAGGAAGTCCTCACAGCCTGGAGCCCTCTGGAGAGAGATTGCCCTCACACGGCTGCCTAGAGGCAGTCACATGCTCTTTATACTCCAGCAAGTGACTTGGGTAAGTCCCTACTTCATGCAGGCCTTGGGATTGGCCTGAAGATGAGCCAGGTGGAGGTGGGAATAGAACGGGCTGGCACATGGTGGCACTTAGGAGATGGAAGAAGCTCAAGTGCACCTGTCTCTGGGTTCAGGCTCTGGGTCATTCTGCTGTTGGTGTCACTAGTCATATTGGGTAGGGATGCCAAGAGGGAGTTGTCAGGCTGGGACAGAGATGAAGTAATGAGAGTTAAACCCTTGGGGTCGAGATAGTTACTAGAAAGTTGAAAGTTTTGGATCTAGGAAGAGGGACTCAAGCCAGACCTGAAGAAGGACTGTTTAGCAAGGATTGGAGATTCCCAACGATCTTACTTAACCTCCGGACTGGAGACTCGGTGCCTTTGTGAGCAGAGTCAGGCTGTGGGCTCCATTGTGGAGAGTAGAGGGGACTTTCAGGATACAGGCAGAACATCGTGGGAGTTTGCTGAGGGTCAGTCACTGAGGCCTTTCTGCAAGAAGCAGCCTGGAGCAGATGCCTGAAGGGGAGATGGGGGTGGTTTATTTACTCATTGTCAGCAGACAGTTGACAGTTTCGGGGCTCCCCATATGCTGTGTGTTGGTGTAGGAAGTGACAGGGAGGGAGTTGTGGACGGAACATGTCACTGAGCATTTGGGCAAGTCACTTCCTCCCTGAGGATGTTTGTTTCTTCACCCATAAGTAAGAGGCAGGGCTGGACCAGCTTGAAGGGCATGTACGGAGCCAGGGGTCCTTGAACACACTGGGAGCCCCAGCAGGCTGTTGAGCAGGGCAGAACTTCAACTAGACTAGTAAGAGAAACAGAGCCAGAATGATGGGCAGGGTGAGAGAGGAGGGGGACCTATTCCTCAAATGTGGCTGTGCTGTCCCAACAGCACAAACCCTCCCAACTGCTGGGATCAGCCCCCCTGAGGTGGTGGACTGGGAGGTTGCATAGGAAACAAGGACTTCAGCTTTAAATCAGGGATGAAGTAGAGCCTGGGATGCATTGGTCCAGGGTGCAGAATTTGAAGGCATATCAAAAAGCTTGGTTACCAAGGCATAGAATATTTTAATGTCAAAATTAGTGCAAAAAATCCACAGTAAATCTTTTTTTGGGAGGAGGTGTGGCGGTCGGTCGTGGGGCTTGAACTCTAAGCCGGGACACTGTCCCTGAGCTCTTTAGCTCAAGGTGAACGCTCTACTGCTTGAGCACCACTTCCAGTTTTCTGGTGGTTACTTGGAGATAAGAGTCTCCTTGACTTTCCTGCCTGGCTGGTTTTGAACCACGATCCTCAGATCTCAGCCTCCTGAGTAGCTAGGATTATAAGCGTGAGCCACTGGTGCCTGGCCACAGTAAATTTTTAAAAACTCAGTTTTCAGTAAAGACAAGACAGTATTGATGATACATTTTCAGCCTCAATAGTGTGCTGCTTCAAACCTTGTATGGAGCTACCTTCTCCAGGAAGCTTCCCCTGATTATAGCCCGATGAAGCCCCGCCCCTTATCCACCTCCCTAGTTGTTTTCACTGGCTGATGCTGTTGATTCCCTCCAGTGTTAGGTTCCTGGAGGCATTGGGTTTATGCTTCTAACTCCTTGAACAGGGCTGATCCAAAGGTCAATGTTGAATCCCAGGTTCTCTGACCTTATCTAGCTTCCTGTAGTACAGGAATAGGAAGTTGAGAGAAGCCCAGTAGAAACCCAGCTCTTCTCTGGGGAAGGACTAGTTTCCTGTCTCCTACCTCTGGCCCGTCCAGTAGAGTGGTTGGGACCATCATCAAGCAAGCTTCTTGTGTTATTCTCTTAGCCTTTAGCAGGTGTTCTGTCATACTTGTTCTTGAATTTGAGAGGAGCAAGGAGGGTGGTTCAGGGCTGCTCTGCCCAATAGGAGTACAGTGAAAGGCACAGATGTGATATAAATGCACTAGTAGGCACATTGAAGAAAACAGGTGTGGCTGGGGGCATGGCCCGGTGGTAGGCACTTGCCTAGCATGAGCAAGGCCCTTGGTTTCCATCCTTAGCATGAAAATAATAAATAGGTGGACAGATAGATAAAAGGAAAGAAAGAAGAAAAGAAGAAAAAAGGAGAGAAAAGCAACAGAAACAAGTATAGTTAGTTTTAATAATGTTTTAACTCAATATCTACAATATTGTGGTTCATCATATAAGCAATACGAAAAATTTGAGATATTTTACTTTTTTTTTTTGTACCAATTCTTCAAAATCCCAGGTGTTCAAAATCTAGTGCATCTTATTTTGGGGTCTGCATCTCAAATGTTCAAATTTTGAACTGCTAGCTGCTTTGTAGACCAGGCAGGCCTAGGTTGTATTTCGACTTTCTTCCTAGCTTACATATCTATGCTTTAGACCAAGTAGTTAGCCTCTCGGTGCTCTACATTCTTTCTGGTAAAACAAGGAAAACAGGCCAGGTGCTGGTGCCTCATACCTGTGATCCTAGTTACTCAGGAGGCTGAGATCTGAGGATCAAGGTTCAAAGCCAGCCCAGGCAGGAAAGTCCATGAGACTCTTTTTTGTTTGTTTGTTTGTTTTTTGGTCAGTTGTAGGGCTTGAACTCTGGGCCTGGACACTGTCCCTCAGCTCTTCAGCTCAAGGTACTCTACCACTTGAGCCACAGAGCCACTTCTGTTTTTTTAGTGGTTAATTGAAGTTAAGAATCTCCTGGACTTTCCTGCCCAGGCTGGCTTTGAACTGTGATCCTCAGATCTCAGCCTCCGGAGTAGCTAGGATTATAGGCGTGAGCCACCATCACCTGGCTCATCTATCCCCTTTGTATTGCCTTCCCTGGGCAATCCCCACCAGCTTTCCCAGTGAATTATCTGCCACTGGTCCTAAACAGTGCCAGAAGCCTGAGTCCTAAGTCCTTGTAGTTTTATTTATTAATTATTATGTTATCATTTTTTAATGGTAAGAAAACTTGGCAGAGCTTTATTGAGTAAGCAAGCAAGCAGTCAAACAGACAAGCAGAAAGGCAGAGGTACACTCTAACAGAGGGTGGGTTCTCTCTAAGGGAGAGCCCTATTATTATTTTGTGTATGTGTTTATGTGTGTGCTAGTACTGAGGCTTGAATTCAGGGCCTGGGTGCTGTCCCTGGGCTTTTTTGCGCAAGGCTAGCCAGTTCCACTTCTGGCATGTTTTTTTTTGGTGTGTGTGTGTGTGGGGGAGTGATTAATTAGAGATAAAAGTCTCTTTCTAATCAGGGCTAGCTTTAAACCATGATCCTCAGATGTGACCCTCTGAGTAGCTAGGATTACAGACTTGAGTCACTAGTGCCCCACTCCCGAGTCTTTTTAGTACCTGCATGGCCCCCACCTTTGGCAGGACTGTGTGGCTGCCTAGAGTCCTGTGTGGTCCCCAGAACCCTTTTCCTTCCCTCTCTTCCTATTCCTCCGCCATGCCTGTCCCTGCTTTTTTCCCCTTTTCTTTGGCTTTCCCCATCTGTCTGTCCTTCACTTTCCCCGACCTCTTCCTCCTCCTGCATCCTGGATGCCTCATAGACTTTGCCCCCCATCTCTGTCTCTGCAGCTTCCACCTCAGGCCAAGATGCTGAGCCCAGTGGAGTAGCAGTGCCTCTAGGAGGACCAGGCGGCCCTGGCAGCCCAGCTGGTGAGTGAGGGGCTGAAGGCAAGTGCTGGGCTGGATGCAGCAGCCTCTGCTCCACGCTGAGATGGGGGGTTCAGAGAACTGGTCCAGGGAGCTTTTGAAGGTCTCTCCTTGCTGGGTCTAAGAGGACAGGGAAGAGTCCTCAGGCTGGAGTGGGGGTGTCTATCCTTGCTTGGTGAGTTGTGGTCCCTTTCTCATCCCCAGGGTTTACTCATTCTCTGCCTCCTTCCCTCTTTCCTTTCCTTCCTCCCTCCCTACCCTCTCATCCTGGGGCTTGAACTCAGGGCCTGGGTGCTGGCCTTCAGCTTTTGTGCTCAAAGCAACCACTCTACCATTTGATCCACAGCTCCACTTCTGGTAAGTTTGTGTGTGTGTGTGTGTGTGTGTGTGTGTGTGTGTGTGTGTGTGTGTGTGTGTGTGTGTGTGTGTGTGTGTGTGTGTGTGTGTGTGTGTGTGTGTGTGTGTGTGTGTGAAGAGTCTCAGACTCTCCTGTTGGAACTGGCTTCAAACCATGATCCTTATATTTCAGCCTCATGAGTAGCTAGGATTACATGCATGAGTTACCAGCACCTGGCTACTTACTTAATCTCTTTAAATTTTCACCTTCCTTCCTTCCTTCCTTCCTTCCTTCCTTCCTTCCTTCCTTCCTTCCTTCCTTCCTTCCTTCCTTTCTTTTCTTTCTCTCTCTCTCTCTCTCTCTCTCTCTCTCTCTCTCTCTCTCTCACTTTTTCTGGAGAAAATATTAGAAGATTAAAAAGAAGGAAATAGTTTACAGCTGCCAGTTCTCCCCATAGGCAGTGTCTAGTTTTTCTTCTTAGAAAATTCTGGGTATGTATTTGTATATGTGTCTACCTATAGTTTTCTTTTTTCTTTTTTTTTATTGTAAAAATACTGTATAGAGGGGTTACAATTACATGGGCAAGATATATATATTTTTTTCTTTTCTTTTTAGAAAATACGTTTTAATATATATTTTTCTTTAACCCAGTTTTCTTCACCTAACTTTTCTACATAACAATGTCTTTATTTTCAATTTATACAAACTCTAGATCCTGTCAGTCTTAAACCAACTCCAATCCTTGGTTTCAGTTGGGGAATAACATTGGAATTCTAGTTCTTTCATGGAAGAGCTGGTAATTTATAATGTTGAGGACCACTATATCCAGATCATTGGATGTGTTTTTATTTCTACTTTCCTTTGGCTCTCTCAGATAGCTCTGTTGTTATTATTATTTTTAATTTGCATAATTTAAAATTTAGGTGGTAGAAAAACAAATCCAATATCATTCTCTCTCCCTTACAGGGGTGGATTTCCAGGGAAGCTGGAAATCTGCTTAATCTGCTTGAGCTCCTTTAGGGTCCAAAGAGGGGCTGGAGCAATGTGCATGTGGTGGTGTGGTTTTGGTGTTGTTTTATTTTTGTCATATGTTTTGTGAATTTTTAAAAAATAATATATTCTTGTGATCTGGTTTACCAAAAATGGCATGTAAATTGTTTAAGCCTCAGGCCCCATGAGTTCAGTCATCAGGAGAGAAGTACGTGGTGTAGCCTGGTCTCTCAACCCTCTTCAGATGTTTTGTTGGCATTTAACAATACATACTAACCCACATTCTCCCGTCTCTCTTCAGATGTGCTGTTTACATTGTATAGTGCATACTGGTCTACACTCTTGTTAGTTTTTTTTTTTTTTTCACACAAAAGGCAGACTGTTAGAATATCATTCCATACACAGCTTCCTCCTTTTTTAATGATTGCATGGTGTTCTGTTGTATGACTACCCTGTAATTTAGTTAACTATTCTTCAATGGATGGACATTTTGGTTATTTCCAATCTTTTGTTATTCTTTTTTTTTTTTTTTTTTTTTTTTTGTCGGTCGTGGGGCTTGAACTCTGGGCCTGGGCGTTGTCCCTCAGCTCTTCAGCTCAAGGCGAGCGCTCTACCACTTGAGCTACAGCGCCACTTCCGGTTTTCTGGTGGTTTATTGGAGATAGGAGTCTCAAGGTCTCTCCTGCCCGGGCTGGCTTTGAACCGCGATCCTCAGATCTCAGCCTCCTGAGTAGCTAGGATTACAGGCGTGAGCCACCAGCGCCCGGCTCTTTTGTTATTCTTGACAGTATAGTAGCTAATAACTTCCTATATTTGTCACTTCAGAAACTGGCCAATAAAACTGCAGGATCATTGCCCACAATCCGCTATATATTTTCAGACTTGTTGCTGTTTGGACATCTGATAAGTGGGAAGAAGTATTTTGTCTTTGTCTTTCATTAATTTCCTTGTCATATGTTCAAAGACCATCTATAGCTGGACCCTGGTGGTTCATACCTGTAATCCTATCTACTCAGGAGGCTGAGATCTAAGGATCATGGTTCAAAACCAGCTGAGGCAGGAAAGTCCACAAGATGGTTTTTTGTTGTTGGTGGTGGTGGTGGGTAGTCATGGGAGTTGAACTCAGGGCTTGGGTGCTGACCCTGAGTGCTTTTGCTCAAGGTTAGATCTCTATCACTTTGAGCTGTTTAATCAGAGATAAGAATCTCATAGACTCTCCTACTCAGCTGGCTTTGAACCTCAATCCTCAGATCTCATCCTCCTGAGTAGCTAGGATTTTAGGTGTGCGCCACCAGTTTCTGGCTGTGAAACACTTATCTCCAACTAACCAAACAAAAACCAGAAGTGGAGCCATGGTTCAAAGTGGTGGAGTGCTAGCCTTGAACAAAAGAGCTCAGAGATGCTACGTGGGCCCTGAGTTCAAGCTCCATGACTAACAACAACAACAAAAACAGACTCACCTATATTTTCCTTTCTGTGAATTTCATGATTCATATTCTTTGATCATTTTTCTGTTAGATTATTATTTATGTCTTTTTTCTAGGTGTTTTCCAGCTTTCAGGAAGTGTGTAGGATGAGATTTCCCCAGGCTGTCATTTACCATTGCTTGGCCTGTGGTGTTTCCAACCACATAGGATGCTTGATTTTTATGGACATGTGTATGTTTCATGATGGAGACACAGTCTGAGAAATGTGTCATTTGGCAGTTTTGTCATGTGTGAATTTCAGATGTGTACTTATACAAATATAGTCAGTCACTCCATGTGGCTTATATTGTGTGTGTGTGTGTGTGTGTGTGTGTGTGTGTGTGTGTGTGTGTGTGTGTGTGTGTGTGCGCGCGCGCTAGTACTTGGGCTTGAACTCATGGCCTTGCATTCTCACATTTTATCTCATGGATGGCGCTCTACCACTTGAGCCACACATCTAGTTCTAGCTTTTTACTGGTTAATTGGCAATAAGGGTCCCTCAGATTTATCTTTGAGAATAGCTTTACACATTCTCAGATCTCTGTCTCCTGAGTAGCCAGGATTACAAGCCCTCTTAATACACAGTCAAAAGATTAAAAGCATAACAGACATTCATTATCATTATCAAGTATTAGGTACAGCATCACCACATGCAGGTGAGTCATGAGCATATCACACCATGAAGTTATAATGGCTGTGATGCCATTAGGCAGTAGGGCCTTTTCAGCTTATTCATTTTTATTTTTGGCAGTATTGAGGTTTGAACTTGGGGCTTCATTCTTGTTAGGCAGGTGCTCTACCATCAAGCTACACTAGTCCTTTTCTGCACTGATTATTTTAAGGTAGGGTTTTCTGTTTTGCCTGGCCTTGTGTCTAGACCATGATCCTCCTATTTTTCTCTTCCTGTTATAACTGGGATGACAGAAGCCACACTATGCCCAGCTTCATCTACTGAGATGGAGTTGCACTAACTTTTTGCCTGGGGCCATGAATCTCCCAATGCTTAGCTTCCCATGTAGCTGGGATGATAAGTGTGAGACACTTGTCCTATTATAATCTTAGGGGGTTGTTATCGTAATAATGATGTGCCCATTACATAGTCATTCTTTCCTCCTTCTCACCCCTCCTCCCTCGCTCCATTCATGCCTCTCTTCCTTCCTTTCTCTGTCTTTTTCTTGTGGGAACATTTATTTAATCTCTACTGAGATATTGTTTATTTCTTTTTTTTTTCTTTTGTCGGTCATGGGACTTGAACTCAGGGCCTGGGTACTGTTCCTGAGATCCTTTGCTCAAGGCTAGTTCTCTACCACTTTGAGTCACAGCACCACTTCCTGTTTTCTGGTGGTTAATTGGAGTCACATGGACTTTCCTGCCTGGGTTGGCTTTGAACTGTGATCCTCAGACTTCAACCTCCTGAGTAGCTAGGATTATAGGTGCGAGCCACAAGGACATGGTTTTGTATGAATTTTTTTTTTTTGTCGGTCGTGGGGCTTGAACTCTGGGCTTGGGTGCTGTCCCTCAGCTCTTCAGCTCAAGGCTAGCACCCTACCACTTGAGCCACAGCCCCACTTCCAGCTTTTTTCTGCTTACATGGTGCTGAGGAATCAAACCCAGGGCCTTATGCATGCAAGGCAAGCACTCTACCACTGAGCCACTTTCTCAGCACAGTTAATGAATATTTTATCTCTCCTTATTTTTAAAGTTTTATTATTATTATTATTATTAGTGTGTGTGTGTGTGTGTGTGTGTGTGCGTGTGTGTGTGTGTGTGTGTGTGTGTGTGTGTGTGGTGCTGGGGTTTCAATTCAGGATTTTGCCTTGTTAGGCAGGTGTTATACCACTTGATTCTGCTACATGTGTTCCTACAAGAATCATAATTCCTCACCTTATGGGGTATCCTTCCTCCAATGTCATAGAAGGAGAGGGAGGGTGAACTGAAGCTCTTCCTCCAGACTGAATATGCTGAAGGCCTGTGGCAGTGTGTCATTTGATCCCACACAGCCCTAGGCTGGGCTTCAGCTGGGAACTGCCCTCTGGGGAGTTGGGTCCTAAGTCTGCCGAGGGCAATGGAGAGGGTAGGCTTGATGCCTTCAGCCATGCCATTTGCTGTGAGGTGGGGGTAAGACCCACTCTGGAGGTCATATAGGATTTCCTGGAGTAGGAGCCAGGCAGAGAGAGACCCCTATGCACAACTTGGCCTTGCTTGGCCCATGAATGACAGGGTGGAATCTCAGGAACAGAACTGTGAACCTGTGGCATGAGAGGGGTTCAGGATTCTAGCTTTTAGGTTTTCAGCATTTGGAGTTTGAATCTTTTAGGGGATTTTGTAATTTGGGGGGTGTTTGTAATTTGGGGGGATTGTAGTCAGAGATTTTGATTGTTTGGGATTTGATCATCCAGGCTGATGAGTGACACGGTCAGAGGATGCTGATCACAGGAACTCTTCCTGGGCGACATGCCTTTGACCTGTGCTCCTTTCTCCTAGGTCTGGACTGACACTGCTAGCTGGACTTGTGCTGGTACGAAGCATGGCAGAGGGTGGCGATGCTGCCCTGTCCGTGGCAGAGTGGCTGCGAGCGCTACATCTGGAGCAGTACACTGGACTTTTCGAGCAGCATGGACTGGTGTGGGCCACTGAGTGCCAAGGCCTCAGTGATGCCCGCTTGGTGGACATGGGTTTGCTTCTCCCTGGCCACCGCCGCCGCATCCTGGCTGGCCTGCTACGGGCCCATGCGCCCCCAGCTCCTATACCTCGCCCTGCCCCACGGCCTGTGCCCATGAAACGCCACATCTTCCGCTCAGTACCTCCTCCAGCCATGCCACCTGAACCACAGCCCACTGCTGGAGAGGATGAGGGGCTCCCTGCTGCGCCCCCCATCCCACCCCGCAGGAGCTGCCTTCCGCCTGCCTGCTTTGCCGCCCCACCCACAGCTGCCCCAGAGCCTGTGCTGCCTCCACTGCCAGCCAAGCGACATCTGGTGGAACCAAATGTGCCACCTGTGCCTCCTCGCACAGGACCTTCGCACCTGCTGGTGAGGTGAGCAGTGCCACCAATGGCAGGGCGGAGGACCTTAGAGAGTCAGGGGGGAGTTTGTGGCCTTGGCACTGGGGTAAGAGGGGTACTCAGTAAAAGCACACTCATGTACATTTTGGAGGCTTGGGGAGGGCTCTGGTCATACTTTGCAGGCCCAGGCTTGGGAGCCAGGCAGGATTCCAGCAGAGACAAGGGGTGAAATCCAGGGGTATAGGCCGCTGGTAAGGGTAATGGGAGAAAGAGAGCCAGGTGGGATCTTCCTCAGACTGTGCCAACGTTCCTAGTGGCAGGTGGGCAGACTGAGACCAGATGTGGCCTCTAGAGTGTCCATGACTTGAGCGAGGCTGTCTGGACATGACAGAGAGTCTAGAGGGAGCCACATCAGCATACAGGTTTGTCTTGGGTGGTTGGCTGAGTGAGTAGTGGTGCCATCACAGATCTAAGGCCCAGTAACGGAAGTGACCAGAAAGTGTGAGGTACTGCCAGGGGTCAGGGTACATTCTGGCACTAGGAAGTGACATGTACGAGTAGAAGGCCTGTGATGATGGCTTGTTGGAGGTTGTGCTCTGTCGCAACACTGTGCCTAACAAATGTTGCCCAATCCTAGGACATCTCCTGAAGTCTCACTCTGCTTACTCTCCCTCCTCCTCTGAACTGCCTTCTCTGTCTGTTCCTGTCCAACTGCGTCTCCTCTCCTGCTCATTTCAGATATTCTTTCCCTGCCCTTTGCTTCAGTGTCCAGCCGGGAATAAGTGCCTGCAGTCGGAGCTGGATGTGGGTTTATAGCTGGATGTGGGATTTATTGGTTGCTTAGAAGAGAAAATGTGTACAGAGAGATAATGCCCGGTCTTTGGTTATTTATTTATTGCTAGTCCAGGGCCTGGGCAGTCCCTGAATCATTATTATTATTATTATTATTACTATTTGTACCTGTCCTGGGGCTTGAACTCAAGGCCTGGGCACTATCCCTGAGCTTTTGTGCTTGAAGCTAGTGCTCTACCACTTAAACCACAGTTCCATTTCTGGCTTTTTTATGTTTTTGGTGGTTAATTGGAGATACGAGTCTCAGACTTTCTTGCTCAGGCTGGCTTTGAACTGTAATCCCTTAGATCAGTCTCCTGAATAGCTAGGATTATGGGTGTGAGCCACCAGCACCCTGCCTGGTCCCTAGTTTTGCTGGGTACTATGCAGGACATTTTGTTCATTATTTCCTGAAGAAAGCCTTCTGAGGATTCGTGTCCTTGTTTCAAGCAGGGAAAACAAAAAACAAAAAACTAAGGCTCAGAAGAGGGAGGGGAGCACTGCCTGGACCCATGCCAATCTTGTGGGAAAGGTCTGGGAAGGTCTCCCCACTCAGCGAGGAATAGTAAGCTAGGAGGCCCGGAACGCCAAGCCAGATGTGTGTTGGCATGAGACTTGATTGATGGGAAGTGGTGCTGTGGCTCAAGTGGTAGAGCACTCACCTTGAGCTAAAGAGTACAGGGATAACGCCATGCCCAGAGTTCAAGCCCCATGACCGACAAAAAAAAAAGAAAAAGAAAAAAGAAAAAAGAAAAGAATGAGATTTGATTAATGGAAGCACAAAAAGAGGTTTGTGCCTTTTCTGGATCTGTACCACTGGGGATAGGTACTAGGGTTCCTCAGGAGCTTGGTTAGCCTAGATTGGAGTTTTCTGGTGCTATTCTGCCCTCTAGTGACCATTCTCCTACATAAACGAATAATTTTTTAAAATAATTTCAACCTCATCATCCAGACAAGGGTTTTCTCAAGTATTTTCAGTCTGCAGTTTATTGAATCTACGGATGTGAACCCTGGGATCCTGAGGGCCAACTGTGTTCTCTGCAACTTAAGACCATTCTTTGGGACGGAGTGGGTAGAGGAGAAGTTGAGAGGCCTGGCTTCCCTGGTTGTAGTATTTGGACTCGTAGACATTTCTAATCCTCATTAAAGTTAAAGTGAGATGTGACTCAAGTGTTAGAGTGAAAATCAAGTGAAAGCATGAGGCTCTGAGTCAAAAACAAACATAGTGAGAGTTGGCATGGCTCAGTTGATAGAGCGCTAGCCAATGAGTAAAAGCATAGTCCTAGTCCTAAACTTAAAAAAAAGAAAAGAAAAAAATTAGATAGAGCCTCCCAAGTTCAATCAGGCTAAGATGAGCTCCCTTCCTGTCTGGTGGCTTTCTCCCCTTCTTCAACTTCCTGTGCTGCCCTGGACTTTTTTTGGGGTGGGGTAGGGGGTCAGTCGTGGGGCTTGAACTCTGGGTCTGGGCGCTGTCCCTCAGCTCTTCAGCTCAAGGCAAGCACTATACCGCTAGAGCCACAGCACCACTTCTAGTTTTCTGGTGGTTTATTGAAGATAAGAGTCTCATGGACTTTCCTGCCTGCCTGGCTCTGAACTTCAATTCTCAGATCTCAGCCTCCTGAGTAGCTAGGATTACAAGCGTGAGCCACTGGTACCCAGCTTTGCCCAGGCTTTTGGTGCATGGTGGAAGACTGCTTATGCCTCCATTGTATGCCTCTGTATCTGTGTCTCTCTTCACATGACCTTCTGCCCTGCTTACATTGCAGTTCTCAGTCTTGTGGCCTTTCACGCAGATCAGGTGGTGACTGGCGAGCCTTTCTGTCTAGCTCAGATCAATCACCAGGCTTCCTGTACAATCTGGGGATCATCCTGTCTGCACCTGCGTTTTCTGCATTTTGACTCAGTGGGAGGCATGCCCCCTGGGCTAGTTTGGGTGTGTGTGTACAGGGTATGGATGTGTTTGTATAAGCTAGTGGGACGTAGTAGCATGTTTGTGTACTTTTGCATACTTGTGCAGGTCCTGAGAGTAGCCATGTGTGATCCTCATAGGTACAAGTGTAGCAGAATCTGTGCTGATTGTGTGGTGTCAGAAAGTGTGTGGGTTCATGGGGCTTATGTGCAGATACACCACTGCTGTGGGGACCCCAACAGCATATGGGCACATTTGTGAGCCATGTACATAGGCTGGCTGTGTACTGTCAGGTGTGTACTGTTGGGTATGAGTGGTGTGTGCACATATGTTGCCAGATGACCCCATTAGCACGTTGGCTCTGCTAGGGCTGTGGTCATTGTTGAATCCCCAGCTTCTGAGCAGCGCTGGCTGCTTGGCAGGTCCTCAGGGTGAAACTGGGAGTGAAAAGCTGGGAGCTACCATGAGCTAGCTGCTACCTTGCAGGTGCTGAACTTGGTACCATAGTGTGTACACAGATGACTCAGCACCTAAAGAGGCCTAAGCATACACTGGCTGTAGGGTTCAATTGCCCTGAGTCCACCCACATCCCTTTTCCTTGATCCCTTTCCCCAACCCATATTACCCAGATATCTGGGAAGGGAGAAGCTGTCACAGGAGGCAGGCAGGAAGCACAAGGCCAGGCCAGAATTCCTCACCTCAGACCAAGGTATAAGACAAACCAAAAAATAAGCAAGGATGGAATTTCCTCCCTCTGAGAGTCAGGCCTCCATTCTGCCTGACCTGGAGTGACCTTCCTTTCTACCATTATTTAAACTCGAGGACTTCAGAGATGCCAAGAAGGCTTACCCACAGTCACTGAACCCCTCTGGGAGAAGCTGGTGTTCAGACCATGCCTTCCGGCCTTAGCTTTGTCTACTCAACTTTAAGTGTCATATACACAAACTCTCTTTGCTCGCTTCCTTGAGTCATAGAGGCTCATATCCGATCCAGGTTCCCAGAGGCACTTCACATAGCACCCCCTAGTCTTGCTCTGGGTCTCAGTTTCTTCCTTTGATGTTTGGACACCTGAAGTATTGCCTGGAGTGGACCGCTGCCAGCAGGAGTTGCACTGCCAGGCCTCACTCCTGTGCCCTGCAGCCCAGCCAATCCCTGGTCCTTCTGAAGGCTGATCACTTGTTGCTGGGGTAGAGCCTCTTTCCTTCAGAGTCTATTTCTCAGTCTCACAAGGTTTCCTCAAAAGGGTACAGAGGGGAGAGGCCACTGTCAGGGCTTCCTGGGCATCTACCCTGTAAGACCTCACGAGACCAGCAGCCGATGCTGGTTGTATCCCAACTTAGCTTTGGGGAGTGGGAGGGGTACAGCCCAGGGGCGGGGAGGAAGTGCTGCCCCAGGGGATTCTGGGTGACTTTTCTTTTTCAGTGTTTTCAGGAAGTGTGTGTGTGTTGGCTAGAGTGCAGTGGGTGGAGAAGGCAGAGAGCAGGAAGCAGGGGAGACAAGAGCTGGACACACACACACACACACACACACACATTTAGAGTCACTATTAAAACTCAGAATACATATACACACACACACACACAGAGATGACTTACAAACATTCTGAGAAAACAATCACAGGCAGGCAGAGACATACCTGGGCTCCAACACCTCCGAGGGAGCAAGGAACCAGCTGTCTGTGAGATCAGCCCAGGCCAGGCCAACACAGGCTTGCACGGGCAGGCACAGAACGGTCTGTGCACACACTGAGCCCACCTGGCTGGAGCCTCAGGAGGCCTTGGGCCCAGGACCCGGCCAGCCTGTGAGGGTAAGCAAGGGGCAGCCCAGGTTGGGCTGCAGAGCAGGCGGGAGGGAGGCTGGGGGCCCAGACTGGGTCTGGCTGTACCCTCCAGGTCTAGCTTTCCAGGGTGCTCTGTTCCTCCTCCATTTTGCTCTTAGACTTTTCTGTCTTCTCTTACTTTCTGTTCTTCAGTTTTCCCAGCCTTTCCTTTTTTCTCCTTTCCTCTCCTTTTTTCTCCCCCGGACTTTCCGTGTCTCTGTCTGCCTATAAGCCTCTCTCCTGAGCTCCCCCCACCCAACCCCCCCAAAGCCCATACTACCTGTTTTCTGAGCCTTTCTTAGACTCCCCCAGAAACTGCCCTCCATAGGGGAGGAGGGTCTCTGCTCCTTAGGGCCCTGATCTGTATCTTCTTGGTTCTGCTATTCTCCTAATTCTCTCCCTCTCTGACATTTCTATTGGGGAGGCTTAGGTTGGCTTATTTCATCGACAAGTTCAAAGGTACTCTGGCTCTGACCTCCACCCCACCCCCCACCCCCAGCCTCTGCCCAGGGTAACAAGGGGATGTGCAGAGGACTAGCACTTTGTCAAGGTAGTTTCTTCTTCTTGTCCAGTACTGGTAGTGTGTTGGGTGCCTGTGGACTGTGGGCTGGCCTCCCTTTGCCCAAGGGTCCCTAATGAACTCGTAACCCCCAGGTCACTGGGGACAGAGTAGCCTCCACCCTGAGCTGGCACCTGAAATGGGGGCAGGGGGTTGACAATCTGAGTTCTGAGCACTAAGCCTTCTCCCCTGCTGCCCTTAGGAGCCAGTGAGGGACATAACAGAGATCTACAGGGCTGCTGTGGGAGATGTAGCCCTCTTGTCTCCTGCCCACAACAGCAGGATGGTCTATGGGGCAGCTTAGAGAGATCTGGCAGTAGAGGCCCATGGAGGCCCAATAGGCCTAAAGAAGGGAGCAGTCGGATAGACTTCATGGAGGAGGAGACGTGTTCTGTGCATACAGTTGTTGACAGCCTTAGTGGATATAGAAAAGCCCCTGGCAGAAGCCTGGCCCACAGTAGGTCCTTAAAAAGGCAGCACCTATTGAAGGGAGAAGGCGGAACATGTGGAATGAGGCCATGGGGCAGAATTGAAGCGAAGCAGGCTCTGCTGTAGCTGCTGTCCAGCAGGGTGAGGAGCTGGCTACCTTTCCAGTTCCTCATGCAGGCAGGGTGGTCATTCGCTTACTGGAGCCCCTCTGTGTTGGATGATGCTGATGCACAGAGGGGATGTGGCCCCATGAGAGGCATATATCCATTCTGGCAGGAATGGTTTGTGCTGAGACTGGAGCAAAAGTGAGTGAGAGAGAGATCTGGGGTGTGCTGGAGGGTCTGCCTGCAGCCTCATGGAAGAGGAAGAAGGGCAGCAGCAGGGTGGAAGAAGCAGGAGGCATAGGATGAATGCCTGGCTGCTGAGAAGGCCAGGGCATGAAGGAGGAAGTGAACAGCTGGGAAGTTCTCCTTGTGGAAAGGGACAATTGGGAAAGTGACAGTTGATCCCAGATCTCTGGCCTGGCCTCACCTGGCTGTGCTAGTGAGAGTCCCAGGCCTGGGATTGGCCTGGGTCCTTCCAAGGCCTGTATGGGGAAGGCCTTTACTCTAGCCTGGGTCCTTGGTCCTCTGAGCTCACCCCAGAGTGCTAAATATTGGCAGACACAGCCATGTTGAGTGGTCAGAAATGTGGAGGCTGGGGGAATCCCAAAGCAATCAGAAGCATGAGGGGAGGTCCATGGGAGACAGGAAAAATGGAAAGATGTATGATCTGTGTTTTTGGTAGAAAATAGGAGTTTGGCTGAACAGGAAGAGTGTTGCAGGTGGAAGGAATGGTATGTGTGAGGGCTCTGGAGTGTGCTTTCATAGGGTGCAGCTCAGTTGGTCAAAGAGGGCTAGAATATGAATGGGGGGGGGGTAAGACCAAGACCCTCTCTGTAACCTACCTGCCCTAAAGGTGAGCCTAATCTCTCTGACCAGAGATGGCAGGTAGATAAAAGATTGAAGGGGAGCCAGGTGCGGTGTAGGAGAGGGCTATAGGTGGTTTTCTGGTTCAGCTTGCAGGGCTGAGTCTCCTTTGGCCTCAGCCAGGGTGAGAAAGCTGTGCTGATGATTTGTGGAAATGGCTCCCCCTTACTGCATGATCAGTAAGCTTGAAGGCCAGTGAAGGGAAACTGAGGCTCAGGGGTGAAGTGATCAGTTTTAGATCTCACACTCAAGCCTAGATCTAAGACTCAAACCCTTTCTCCTGCCTGAAGTCATCACACTCTGTCTAGGACAGATCCTGTTTGTACTTGGTACTAACTAAATAGTCATTAATGGTGCCCCTTACAATCCAGAAATATTTCTGGTTTATGCAATGAGTGAAAGAATCACTCTGCTTTTGGCTTGTTCTTCAGTTCCCATGTATAAGGGTTTCTTTGTATTTTCTCTAATCTATAAATCAAGTTCTTTTATTGATATTATTATTATTATTAATTAGCAGTAACTTAGGAATTGACCTCAGGACCTTGCTAGGCAGGCATGCTACCACTTGAGTTTGTGTTGATTATTAAAAAAAAATTAAATTGTTATTATAAAGGTGGTGTACAGAGAGGTTATTGGGACAATAACACCCCTTCCCTCACTCTCTCCCAGTTTTTCCCTCCCACCCCATCCACAAAATTGTATAGTTCATTTTCAACATGCGTTGATTTTTTTAAAAGTTTTATTGTAAAGGTATTGTACAGAGGGGTTATAGTTACCTAAGTAAGGCAATGAGTACATTTCTTGTCAAACATTGTTACCCCTTTTTTGTTTTTCTCTCACTTCCCTCCCCTCTCCCTCCCATGGTGACTTTTTTTTTTTGTCGGTCGTGGGGCCAGAACTCTGGGCCTGAGCACTGTCCCTCGGCTCTTCAGCTCAAGGCTAGCACTCTACCACTTGAGCTACAGCGCCACTTCCGGTTTTCTGGTGGTTTATTGGATATAAGAGTTTCATTGACTTTCCTGCCCAGGCTGGCTTTGAACCGTGAACCTCAGATCTCAGCCTCCTGAGAAGCCAGGATTACAGGCGTGAGCCACTTGCACCCAGCTCATGGTGACTATTTTTAAGATAAAGTCTCACCTTATGCCTAGGCTGGCCTGGACTCTGGTCCTCCTATTTACTTGTGCTTCTCCACATTGCTGGGATGATAGGTGGATGTCATCTTGCTTAGCCATTATGATTCCCCAAATACACTACTCCCAGCCATTAGTGGAGATATACTTTCTTGAACTTTTATGCTCAAGCTGGTTGAAATCTGCATCCACAAATCTCTGGCTCCCAAGTAATGAGGATTATACGTTTGAGCCTCTACACCTAGTCATAAATCAGATTTCTTACTTAGCCTGTGCACTCAGGATGGAGTGTATTAACACCTGTCTGGGGACCCAATTCTGCACAAGGACAGCAAATGGTTCACATGCTTCTTAGCTGGAGGAGGATGAGCTGAAGGGGTCAGGGGTATGGGTGGGACAGTTTTGCCAGGTGTCAGGGGATGCCTGCAGGCCAAGGTCCACTGAGATGCACTTCAAGGTATAGGTGGGTACAGTGACAATGCATGAGTAAAGGCTCAGAGGGGCCATTGTGGCAAGCTAGCATGTTCTAGTAGGCTGGGGCAGATGCCAGTGGGAAGCATGGGGCTGGGGCAGGGATGCTCCTGAGGCCCTTTTCTCAGAAGTGTACACTACCCTTTCCCTTTGGGGATTTCCCACATGCTGTGTCTTCCTGACCCTACTTCTGCTTCTCTGGGTCCAGTCCTGACTCAGCAGGCACATGCCCTGCACTGTGCTGCTAGAAGGGTCAGCCAGGAGACTTCCTGGAGGAGGTGGCTAGAATGGAGCCTCAAGAACTACAAGTTCCCCGCTTCTGGGGACACGGTTCTCTCCCTGTAAGACCTCTGCTGGGAGAGGAGTCCTTTGCCTGTGTCCTCTCTTCTCATCACGGGGACAGCGGCCAGCTGTGAGAACTATGATCTTGTCTTTCTTGGAGAGAAAGCTACTCCAGAGCTGGCTGTACCTTGAGTATGAGAGGCTGGTTCTTGGCTGGCCTTCTTTGTAAGCTGTTGTGCTGGATGCTTGTGTTCAGATCCCAGCAGCAGAATCAAGGACCAGTGCCTTAGTTACCTCATCTGCAAAGTGGGACAATAAGCCTTAGCTCATAAGGCTTTCATAATAAATTAAATTAATCTATGTAAAGTACTTAGAAGGTAACTGGGAACACACACACACACACACACACTCACACACACACACACACACACACACACACACACACACACACACACACACACACACACACACACACACACACACACACACACACACACGAGAATTTATCCAGATATTTATATATAAATTCCTACTTAGAGCTGGGAATACAAGAATGAAAGAGTAGAGCCCACAGTTGGGCAGCAGACCCCATGCAGGTGCTCAGGACAGTGGAGGGGATGTTTTGCATGCAGACAGGGGAGGGCTAATGCTGCTTGAACCCCTATTACCACCCTCTCCATTTCAAGCTGGCCGGGCTTTGGGAACCAGGCCTACTCAGGCCAGCTTGCATTGGAGGAAACAGTCTGTCCTGCCTGCACTGGACCACAGTCTGGCTGGCCCTGGCCCTGTTGGGTTTTGCTCTCAGCTAATCACAGGCCCAGCTCCACAGGCTGCTTTGTCTTGGCCTCTGGGAGGCAGCAGTGCAGCATCCACATGCTTGTCAGGAAATCTCCAAGTATATCATGCTGACCAGCTGCCCCCTCTTTCCCAGCTGGTGCCCCTGGGCAGGTAGGCACTCACTCAGTGGTTTCGCTCACCCTCCCATTTTTATTCCTAATGACCAGCTGTCTACCCGTCCATCCACTATTTGTCCATCCACTGGCATGCTCTTACCAGCCACTCACCTGGCCCTGCCCTGATGTGGTAGTGTCAAGTCAGAGGCTTCCCCTGTCCTGGAGGGACTCGGGATTAAGTGGGGCAGGCAGGGGCAGGCAGCCTGATGCAGTGCTCACTGCCGGTCTTGTTAGACTCAGCCGAACAGTGAAACTCTTGAGACCACCATTGCTCCTTCCCGCCCCCTGGCATCAGAGAGGAAGACAAGGGCGCCAGGGCTGTGGCAGCTCTTTCTCTGCAGTGGGGGGGTTCTCATAGCAATCCATGCCACCCCTGTGGCCCTCCAGGTGACAGTTCAGGGGCAAGGTCCTGTCCTTGAAGGAACAGAATAAGCAGATGACTCACAGGGCCCCTGCCTGCCTTGAAACCTCTTGCCCCATGGGGGTTAGTGTACCTTCTAGCATGTTCTAACATCCCAGACTTTGGAGCCTTAGGTCCCTGTCTGGATATGCCTGGTTGCAAGTCAGCACAAGCCCTGGCTTGTGCCCCAGGTGGAGTGTCTGCCGACAATCTCTCCTGTCCCAACACAGGTCCCACATAGGCTACTGTTGCCAAGGCAGCACTGCTTAGTAACATGGCTGCCCTGCTAGGAGAGGGTGGCCAGCCGCTGGTTGGACTCCACACAGGAGGAGAGAGGGGCAGATCCCCTCCCATCTGCACACAGAGAAAGGATAGTTTTAATACTAGTGATGCAGAAGGAGCCATGGGTCCTAAGATGAACACAGTGGTGGAGCTGGACTTTGGATCCTGCCAGCAGAGCATCTGGCACATAGGGCATGCTTTGAAAACTGAACAATGAGTCTAGAGCTCACAGAGGAGGGAAATGGGTCACAAGGGAGGAGAGAGGAAAGAGGACTTGGCTCTAGAGGCAAGAACAATGGGATGCTCTTGAGACTGGAAGCTGAGAGAGGGGGAACTCTGGTAGAGGGAAGAGTGGGAGCCACAGCCGAGGTAGACACGTCATATCACACACAGCCACCTCTGGGAACACAAGGGCAGAGCAGAAATAACCCACGCTGCTGCTTGTTGGCTTCTGGGGGATACAGACAGACAACAGCTGGCTGGGCCAGGCCTGCAGAGCTCAGGCTTGTTCTGGCTATGGGCTGGAGCGTCCCAGGTGCTAGTATGTGACACAGCCTGCCCACTGAAACAGTCCTCACTTCATAGAAGAGGAAACCAAGGGTTAGAGAGGCTGGGCACTTACCCTAGGACACAGGAACTAAGGGACTGAGCCGAGGTTCAAATCCTGGTTGTCAGTGACAAAGCCCTTCAGGAGATATTCAGTGGCAGAGAGTAGGGTGCCAGGATGACAGTTGCACTGAGGGAGGTAATCCCAGGGGGCCTGAACCTGGCCCTGGAGGGTTGGGGAGGGATGACAGCAGAGGGATGAAAATGATAGGGTGAGGGGGGTAGAAGGGGCCTACAGGTAATAGGAGGTGGTGAATATGCAAGTCTGGGCAAGAGAGGAGGCGGCCTGGGTCTACACGTCAACAGTTCAGGGACTCAGGAGTTGGCTTCTAAGACTGGTCTGTGCCTCAGCCCCTGTCCATTTCAGTCCCTTCTTACTCCTTTGCCAATGGAGGTCAGGCCTCACCTCCCCCAGGAAGCCTTCCCTGATTCCCCATGTAGTCTTCACCTTTCCTCCAGCATGGAGGTCCTGAGGATAAAAACTGGAGCCTGTGGACAGGTGGTCATCTCATTTAGGCAAAGAGATGCCTGCCTAAAGTACCAGGAGGGTGAGGCAAGGGTGTGTGTGTGTGTGTGTGTGTGTGTGTGTGTGTGTGTGTGTGTGTGTGTGTGTGTGTAGGGTTCCTTTCTGCAAAAGTGTTTGCTGTAGCACAAGTGAGCATGGGCTCAGTGGCCTTGAGCCCCTGGCTCTGTTGCTTAGTGACATCCAACTTTTGTTCTGACCCCAGTCTTCCCTCCAAGGAGGAGGAGTTACTGCTGTCCTCACTGTCAGCTGGTCCCCAGCCAGAGCCTGTGGAGCACCCGTCTTCCCTCCCGTCCACCCTGGTCCAGGGACCTCCCCAGCCTCCATCACCACCTCTGTGTCCTCCTGAGATACCTCCCAAACCTCTTCGCCTGCCCCCGGAGTTTGGTAAGTGCCACAGCCAGCCAGGGTTCCCTGCAGGTTGGGTTGGGCTCTGGATTGGCTCTGCAGAGCATGCAGCCAGCACACTCGCTCAGTCTAGCAGTCACCAGCCCCCTGTGTAGCCTGGGCCAGTCCTGGGCCCTCTGGAGCACCAGTCTCTATATTCCCACCTGCCCTCCAGACTGGCAGGCCTGGACCCTGGTAGACTCCTGAAGTAGCGTGGTATTAGGAGTCTTGAGTTGGCTCCCCATGGAATGATCTGAGTTTGTACCTTGCTAGTCTTTAGTGCATAGTCCTTGTCCCTGTCCCCAAGTTTGCTGCCTGGTCAGCACTGCTTGTGGTGGCCCTGCCTCTCCTTAGGTATAAATTGCACTTCCTGTCCCCAATCCCTTTCTTTTGAAAACCAGGCTAGGGTGGGGCTGGGGGTGAGACCTTCCTGGTCTGAGGGTGTCCTTTGTGAAGCTAAGAATGGTGCCCAGGGGAGATGGCCAGGCCAGGCTCCTTGTTCTGAACGTCCCTTTATCCATTCTTTCCAGATGACTCTGACTATGATGAGGCCCCAGAGGAGGGGCCAGGGGCCCCTGCTAGCGTGATGACCAAGAAGGTGGGACAGGGCAGTGGTTGAGGCCATGTGCCCATGGAATGGAGGGGGGCTGTCCAGAGACCCTCCCAAACAGCATGGCAGACATTTCCCAGGAGAGCTCCTCTCCCAATTCCATCATCTTGCCTTAGAGGGGTTGGGGTCAGGTACAGAGCCAGAATCTTGGGCTAGGGCCTCGGACTCCTGCTCTAGATTTTAGCTGCACCTGGCTGGGTGGTACCTTCTGTGTGGTACCTTCTGTGTTTCTGTCACAGAATAAACTGTCCCTTTCTTTGTCTGTTTTCCTTTCTGTGTTCCCAGAGCACCTTCCTTCTGAGTGCTTGTATTGTCTCTCTCCTTCTGAGACTGTGTGTGTGTGTGTGTGTGTGTGTGTGTGTGTGTGTGTGTGTTGTGCCTGTGCCAGTACTGAGGCTTGAACTCAAGGCCTAGGTGTGCTGTCCTTTAGCTTTTTTGCTTCAGGCTAGCACTCTGCCACTTGAGCCATAGCTCCACTGCTGGCTTTTTGGTGATGAATTGGAGCTAAGAGTCTTACAGACTTCCCTCCCTGGTCTGACTTTAAACTGTGATCCTCAGATCTCAGCCTCTTGAGTAGCTAGAATTATAGGCATGAGCCACTGGCTGCCAGCTTGTCTTTCTGTCTTCCCCAAGTCAGTGTCTGGTACTGTTTCTTCTGTCTCTGTGACCTGGGTCACTGGGTCTCTGCTGGTGGGTGTGTGTGTGAAGAAACAGAAGTGAAAGTGCTGAGTTGTGGGTTAGGGGCAGTAGGCATGGCAGTGGGCGGGTGACATGGGGCTTGAGGGGAAATGTGGCACTAAATGGGTCTGTGGGGACAGGAGGAGCCCCCTCCGATCCGAGTCCCGAGGGCTGTGCGTGTGGCCAGTCTGCTGAGTGAAGGGGAGGAACTGTCTGGGGATGATGAAGATGAGGATGACCACGCCTATGAGGGCATCTCCAAGTGAGTGTCCATTCCACCAAGTCGCCCTCCCTCTCACCCCTGGCACTCCCATCTCCCCACCCCAGCCTGAGGGACCCCCAGCCTGGCTCTCCTCTTTCCCTCCTCTTGTCCTAGCAGTGGGTGGCCCACCAGCAGCCTAAGTCCACCCTTGCCCAGCCTGATCCAGGAGCTCTTGCCGTGCCCCATGGATGAACTGCCTGGGGGCTCCACCCCCACCACATCAGTCATTAAAGCCGGCTGGCTGGACAAGAACCCACCACAGGGGTGAGTGGGGCCTGTTGGCCCTTGCTGGTTGTTTGCATGGGGCAGGTATGTCAGAACATAAAAGTTGTCCTGAAACTAAAATCTAGACACACCTTACAACCGCTGACTCACCCCCCCCTGTTTTATTACCCTTACAATTGGGAAGGCCTATTTTGCGTCTGACTTAAATCATTTTTGCTGTAGGTTTAGTCTATCTTCCTCTTAGAGGCCATGTGGGATCTTTTTCTCCTTTGAACCTGGCTGATCCTAAATTTGCAGGAGGTTTCTAGGGGGGCGGGGGAGGCTGGGGATAATGTAGAAACCCGCCTTCTGAGCCCCAGTTCTTTGCTCCTCTGTTCCTCTGCCTGTCCAGATCATATATCTATCAGAAGCGATGGGTGAGGCTGGACGCTGGGCACCTGCAATACTTTGACAGTAATAAGGTAAGGCTGCCAATCGGCCAGTCGTCCCTGACTTAACCTTTCCTTGCTCCTGCCTGAGCCTAGGCCGTTCTCCAGCACTTGGTCCTAGCTGATTCTCAGCAGGGCTGAGGGCAGTGGGCTGGGTGAGCCCAAGGTCATCTTGGCCACCTGCGGCAGGCAGGCCTGCGGCTTGCATTTTAGCTGAGGCCAGGGGAATGGGGGTTCCCACCCACACTGCCTGAAATACACCACTTTTCTCTTTTCCCCAGGATGCCTACTCTAAGCGCTTTATCCCAGTAGCCTGCATCTCCCGGGTGGCTGCTATTGGGGACCTGAAGTTTGAAGTGATTACAAACAACCGGACCTTTGCCTTCCGGGCAGAGAGTGATGGTGGGGAGTTCTGGGGTTGTGTTGTATGTGGGGGGTGGCTGGAGGAGGGGAGTGTATACAGAAGAGACTGGAAGTCTTGCCAGATGTAGGGAAGAGAAACAGGGCCCACCTGATCCCCCAACTGGGGAAGCAGTGCCCCTTTGTGGGTGGGAGAAGGAAGAGAAACCTTTATGGCTGGCTCTGATCCACACATTCCCTGACCCCAGAGCCACAGGTCCCCATGCACAGGGAAACAGACTTCAACAGGTACAGTGGCTTGCCTAGTGTAAGTGGCACAAACGGAGCTAATTTAGGTTGGAGATATAGCAGAGTGACAAGCCATCTGGGTGGGCTTTCTGGTAGAGGTGTTGGGGGGTGGCCCTGGCCAGCTCAAGCTCAAGTGTAACCTTTGCCCTTCTGCAGCTGAGCGGAAGGAATGGATGCAGGCTCTGCAGCAGGCAGTGGCTGAGCAGCATGCCCGTGCCCGGCTGTCTAGTGCTTATCCCTTGGGAGTGCAAGGCTCCGATCAGCCTGACAGAGCTGGCAGTCTGGAGCTTCGAGGGTTTAAGAACAAGCTGTATGTGGCTGTGGTCGGGGACAAAGTACAGCTCTATAAGAATCTGGAGGTGCGAAGGGTTTGACCAGGTCACTGAAACTACCCTGTCCCTTGTCTGCCTACTAGTTCTTCTCCTTGCCCCATGCCCACTCACTCTGATCCCTCTGCCTGCCCCGTACCCACCTACTGAGCCCTCTTCCTACTTCACACCTACTTCACGCCTTGATGCTATGCTTTCCCTATTTGCCTTCCCTGCACTGAGTCCTGCTCTTGGTCCCCCTCCTACCTCTGGTTCTCATCTTACCACTGTCCTCCATCCTTGCCTGGACTCCCATATTGCTCACAAACCCTGAGCCCAGCTTTTTGCCCTACTCCTACTCCCTAGTACTCCCTAAGCTCCCTCCTACGATGTTTCTAGTCCCTTGGTACTATATTCCTTTTTCTCCCTACTTCTGGGTTATAAGCTTATGCTAAAACCTTGTGTTTGACCCTTCCCCTACCTGTCAGGAATACCACCTGGGCATCGGCATCACCTTCATTGACATGAGCGTGGGCAATGTGAAGGAAGTAGACCGGCGTAGCTTTGACCTCACCACACCCTACCGCATCTTCAGGTGAGTCTCCTCCCCGTGGCTCAATGGCTTCCTCCCTCTTTCCCAGCACTTTCTTTTTGCATAACAGGGGAAGCCCCTCCTCCTTCTATTTTGGGTCTCCCCCTTCTCAGCCTTGCTTTATAACACCAGCCTAATACTACCAGCCCTGAGCCCAGCTGGCTGTCCAACAGGACCTGCTGGAGCTCTAGGCCTGCCTGTCTGATGCCTCGGTGGGCATCACCTCTGTGACCCCTTGCCCTGGGAATCCCTGCCTCCTCTCAGTCCTGTGTAGCCTGTCACCATCCCTGTGAGCTCCCACTGCCTGTGGCTCTCCTGTCTTGCCCCTTGTCCTCTTGGCAGAGCCCTGCGGGCCCCCTGCACCCTGGCACTCACTTTTCTGAGCCCTTAACTCTGCCCACACTGATCACAGAGGCCTTTTTTCTTTTTTTTTTGGTCAGTCATGGAACTTGAACTCAGGTGCTGTCACTGAGCTTTTTTGTTCAAGGCTGGTGCTCTACCACTTTATGCCATAGTGCCACTTCCAGTTTTGGGGTGATTAATTGGAGATAAGAGTCTCATGGACTTTCCTGCTCGGACTGGCATTGAATCGAGATCTTTAGCTCTCAGCCTCCTAATGCCTCTATCTAGGATTATACTCAAGAGCCACCAGCACCCAGCTTCCCTCTGTATGATTCTGAGGTTGCCCCCATTGCCCTGGTTGGCGACTGCCATCAGCCTTAATGGAGCTGATGGGGTTGGCATAAAGGGCTTCTTTATTGTGGTTGGTCGAAGTGTGCTTGTGCTTGTTTTGAACACTGGCAACTGTAGTTTGACATTCTGGTAGAGAGTGCGGTGTCTTCAGCTCCTCTCTCTCTCTCTCTCTCTTTTTTTTTTGTCAGTTGTAGGGCTTGAACTCTGGGCCTGGGCACTATCCCTGAGCTCTTCAGCTCAAGGTGAGCACTCTACCATTTGAGCCACAGTGCCACTTACTGTTTTCTGGTGGTTAATTGGAGATAAGAGTATCACAGGCTTTCCTGCCTGGGATGGCTTTGAACCATGATCCTCAGATCTCAGCCTCCTGAGCAGCTAGGGTTACAGGTGTGAGCCACCAGCACCCAGCTTCACCCCTTCTCATAAGGTACTTGGTGCTCACACACTGGACCTCTAGCAGCAGTACTTTCCTTTGCCACAGCAGGGTGGTGCAGCCTCTTGAGCATACATGTGGTGTTTAGAGGTAGTGGTGGCAGTAGGGAACTAGCCATAGGGGTCTTTTTTGGAGAAAGTGGAGGGAGATAATCATCTCTTCATTGCCCAGCCAGGTCTTCTTACCCTGAAGAGCAGCAGACAAGTGACAGGGCTCCAGGTATCTGTGTGTTGAGTTGTTGAAGCTCTTGGTGGGTTAGAGTCACAGTTGGGGCTGGGTAGGAAGCAGGTTGAGGATAAGGGTGAGAGACACCTCCCTATCCTCCCTTCCTTTCCACATAGACATTGACAGGTTGGTCTTTGTCCTTGGGGTGCCCTCTGCCCTCCTGCCTGTCACAGGGTTGTTCCTGTCCATCTTCTAGCCTCTTAATTCCAATCAGCAGAGGTTCTGGGAAGGCACTGTGCCAGCTTGTCCCTTTGCAAATGCTGTTGCCTGTGTGTAGAACACTCTTCTACTTCTCCTGGCTTAACACTTACCTGTCTGGTCTCAGCATCATTTCTCTCCATTCCCCTGGCTTCTCCAACTCGTGTGCCTCAGGTGTATGGTGTCCTTTCTGTGTCCATGCTTGCCATCTCCACCATACCCACCAATGCTCTTCCTTCTGACTCAGATCTCCCCCATCTTGTCTCCTCACTTTATGCTATGCTTGCCTTCTATCATCTCCCAAGTCCTTCCAAGCCCTTTCTCACTGGTCTCCCTATTCCTATGTCCCCAGCTTCTCAGCTGACTCAGAGCTAGAAAAAGAGCAGTGGCTGGAGGCCATGCAGGGAGCCATTGCTGAGGCCCTGTCTACCTCGGAGGTGGCCGAGCGCATCTGGACTGCGGCCCCTAACAGGTTCTGTGCTGACTGCGGGGCTGCCCAGCCCGACTGGGCCTCCATCAACCTCTGTGTCGTCATCTGCAAGCGCTGTGCAGGTGTGTGTGCATGTGATGGGCACTAGGCAGAGGTGGATGGGGCTAGCTGATTGATGGCAGGTGACCTGTCTGTCAGGCAGGACTGGAGCCACAGTTCTGATGTTGTTTCTGAGTGCCAAGCCATTCTTGCTAGGATTGACTTTCAGCCTTACATTGCAAGGCAGGGCTGTATGCTTACATTGCAAGTGGGGACCTTGGAGACACAGAGGGGAAGATGGTACTTGGTGTGTAAATGGGCAGGACTCAAGCCTGGGCCTTTTTGGGTCTCCTCCATGGGGCACTTGGGCTGAGCCAGGCTCTGCAGAGTGAGGGTGGAACTGGTGTTTTCTCCAGAAGGGATGGGAGGCAGGGGCCCCAAGGACATGGTCAGTGTTGTAGGCCAGTCCCTGGCTGGTGGGCAGAAGCTGAGGTTGGAAACCAGTGCAAGGGAACGAAAGAGGGTGGAGCCCAAGGTTTCTTCACTCTGAGTTATGAAGCTCTAGCTTGTGGCAGGCCTGTGCTTTGTGTAGGGGCTGACAGTGCCCAGGTGGTGGCTTTGGATAGCCATAGATGGGATTCCCTTGGGTGTGAATCCAGAAGTAAGGACAGGTCTGGAGAAGTGACTGAGCTTGAAGGAGGACCCGTGGGATATCTAGGGCAGACATGAGTCTGGGCTATGAGGTCTGGGTACAAGAAAATGACAACCTTGCTGGGACTAGATAATGAAGGCATTAGCTTCGTAGGCAGGAGACTGACCCGAGGGGACATGGGGTCCCATGTCAGGTTTCCTAAGGATGGGGTGCCCAGGCTATAGCTAGGTAGTACTAGGCACTTTGTACCCACAGTTTTTTGTTTTTTTTTTGTTTTTTTTTTTTTTTGCCTCTCATGACCTGTAGCCAAGCATTCCCTAAGGCTCCAATCACTCCCCCCACCTTTCATTCCACCAAGATTTCTTAGTCACTTACTGTGTGCCAGAATCTGTTCTAGGTGCCAAGGGCAGCCTAAAGCAAGTAGTCAGGTTCCTGTAGGCAGTTTGGTAGTCCACTTGGAAAGGCCAAAAAAAAATACAGGAACCAATTGAAGTATTAGGACTGCCAAGTGCTAGAAAAGGAATGTATTGTTTGGGAAACCTTCTCTGAGAGGGTGGCATGTCAGCTGAGACCTAGAAGAAGGTGCCACCGTGGGGAGATGGGAAAGAATCCAGGCAAGAAGGTGGGGTTGGAGGGAAGGAGGAATTTACCTCTAGTTCTGGGGAGCAGCCAGACATGTGAAGCAGGGATTTACCATGATGGGATTTGCATCTCTAAGCGTTCAGCTGGCAGTATAACTGGAAAGTGGCCTGCAGGGGCCCAGTGTGGCTATAGGGAGTCCAGGTGAGGATTGCAGGCTTCTGTACTCTGGTGTAGGGAGGAGGGGCATGTGACCAGATTCCAAAGCTGGGCTAGGACTATAAGCTTTAGCTTCTGAAGCCTGCTTGTGGGCCCTGGATGGACACTGGGGGTGGATGAGCAGGGCCCAGATGACTGAGGCTGGACTTCATCTACAGGGGAGCACCGTGGCCTGGGTGCTGGAGTCTCCAAGGTACGGAGCCTGAAGATGGACAGGAAGGTGTGGACAGAAACACTCATTGAGGTGGGGACACTTCCCCACCCCATCTGCCATACTTGCCTTTGATGTGTGAGGTTCACCCTTCTCAGCCGCTGCCTGGGGATGTCATTCCCTTCCCATCTCATTGATCGCTTTGGAACTGCGATAATCTAGTGGGTGGGGATTTTGGAAAGGCCAGCTTTTGGCAAAGTCAGCAAAGTGGCCAATGAGCTAAGAATGTTTATATAGTTTTAAAAAGTTGTTAAAAGAAGGAAGAAGATATGCAACAGAAACTGTGTACGTCTGAAAAGCCTAATCTCTGTACTGTTTGATCTTTTAGAGAATTTGCTGAACCCTGATCTAGTTCAACTTGTATTCCATTGCACAGATGTGGAAACTAAGGCCCTGGACAAATTACCCAGCAAGTCCTTATTTACATCCCAGCCCTTTCCCATCTCACTTCCTGGCTGACCTGGGCCTCGGGGTGTCTACCTCTCAGAGGCTCTCACATGCACTGTGGGTGCAAGATGCACAGTTTGAGGGCACACAACACATGCACACACACTTACACCTGTGCACTTGAATTTCACTGTGCCCAAATAAGCTGGGAATTCCAGAGCAATTTAGATGTCACTTCTACATCTCTGCTCTGTTGGGCATGTTAAGTGCTAAGGACTTCAGATTTGTTCATTGGTTGACTTCCAAAACAATTTTGTGAGTTAGAATTACAATACCCTTTATATATACTGATGAATGCATTGAGTTCCTGGGAGAGAAAATAACTTGTTGAAGCCCTAGAGTGAATCATTGGTGTGGCAGGGATGCCTACCTTTGTTCTCTGCTGTAATTCCAGCAGAGAACATTGGATGTAACAGAGAGGAGTGGGGAGCCCAGGAAATGGCAGTGGAATGAATAATGAGCATAGGAAAGATGGAACCGGATCCCCAGATGCCGCATCTCTGCACTCTCCTATGTCCCCTTTGTCCAGAGGAATGTGAGAAACAGGAGTGCTTCCCAAAGTCCTGCCTACCCCTTTGGCTGATGGGAAAGATAGATCCCTTGCCTTGACAGCTTCAGGAATGCAGAGTTCCAGATGTGGAACTGGGTGGGGCAATAACAAGGCCCCAAGGGACCAGGCTCCAGGCTGAGGCTTCCACCTGTCAGACTGTCTCTTGTTCTGTCACTGAACTGAGGACCTAGGCTTAGATCCCAGAGCTGGGTGAGGGGCACCATGGCCCCTAGTAGGCCACAGAAAAGTGAGCAGTGGCTTGGCTTGGCAAGCCCCTTACCTGACCATGTCAGAACCCTCTGCAGTCAGCTGCCCATTTGAACTCTTGCCCACACCTACAGCTCTTCTTACAGCTGGGCAATGGTGCTGGAAACCACTTCTGGGCAGCCAATGTGCCTCCCAGCGAGGCTCTGCAGCCCAGCAGCAGTCCCAGTGCCCGGCGACACCATCTGGAGGCCAAGTACAGGGAGGGCAAGTACCGCCGCTACCACCCGCTCTTCGGCAACCAGGAGGAGCTAGACAAGGTCAGGACACTATTTCTTGGGACCTTGAACCCTCCCCTTATCCCTACACCGTCAGGTTTCTTTCTTCCTACAGCCCCCTTCCTCTATCTCAACCCAGCAATAAGTTGGCATATGGGGAAACTGAGGCCCAGAGGGTCAGCAGAGCCTGCCTAAGGGAAGTCAGGACAATGCCAGGAGGAGCCAGCAATTGCTTGCCTCCCTCTTGATTCCTCTGTCTCCCGCACCCCATCCTGTTCTTTCTAAATCCTGCCAAAAGGAGTGAGCTTGATGGGGATGCTATTTCCTGTCAGGCTCATGAAAAACAGCTGGAGCACTCCGACCCACCCCTATCCACACCCCACTCAAGATGAAGCCCCATGTGGGCCCCAGGCTCTGACAGGCTGGAAGCCAAGTCTTGGGCCTGATCTTACTGGGCCTGAGAGGGAGGCCGCTTGCTGCAAGGCAAGGGATGCCATTTGTGACCTATGCTTGGCCCTCGGCCCCTCCTCCAGACAGCCTCCTCTGAGCAGGCTCAGTCCAGCTCTAAAAGCCCAGTGGGAGCCAGGCCTCCACCTCCCAGGGACCCAGGCGTCCTGCTCCCAGCCCAGCCCAGTCTGGCCTTTGAGCCAGGAGGGCGGTGGCTCCCATTGGTCGGGAGGGCTGGGCAGGCGGTGAGGAATTCAAATGTGGGAGGAATTAGCTACAAAGGCCCCCTCCTCCCTGCCACAAGGCAGAAGAAGCCTGAGATACTCCAGGGGCTTGCAGGCTGACCGGCGGCTGTGTGTCCCAGAGCTGCCACAGGGTGAGGCCTGGGCCACTGGGACCCCTGCTAGTGGGTTTCCCCGCACCCTCCCTTCCTTGGCCTTTCTCCTCTTCTGTCTTTATTCCACTGTGTTTACTTTCTATCTGAGGATGGGCCACCTAGACTTGAGTGACTCCTTTCTCTTTCTCTCATATGCCTCCATTCCTACTGACCCCCCCCCCCACTCCCTACTTGGACTGACCATTCCCCCTCCTCCAGGCCCTGTGTGCTGCAGTGACCACCACAGATCTGGCTGAGACCCAGGCCCTCCTGGGCTGTGGGGCTGGGGTTAGCTGCTTCTCAGGGGACCCAGAGGCCCCTACGCCCCTGGCTCTTGCTGAGCAGGCCGGACAGACGCTACAGATGGAATTCCTACGGAACAACCAGACCATGGGTGAGTGGCTAGTGGGACTGTCTCCCTCAGGGGTTGAGGGTCTTGCTGATGGGGTTGGGCTGGAGGGGTAGACAGTGGGATACTGGGGGGGGGGGGCGCTGTATATTGCCCTGTCAGGCTTGGGTTATAGATCACTCCCCAGCTGCAAGTTCTTGGGGAATCCCAGGGCAACAGTGTGCAGCTTAGGATGGGTCTGGGCTTATGTCAGGATCTGCTTGTGTTGTGTGTGAGTGATGCTTTGTGTCTATGTCCCTGTGACCCCTTGTGTATCTGGGTGCCCCTTTCTGGCTTGCAGTGTTACTCTCTTGGGGTAGTGTCTCTGTTTGAGATGCAGTGTACCTTGGAACTGCTCTGGGCAGTTTTCTTGTCCTGGAGATGTTGAGGCTCTGGGGATTTATGCATATGCAATGGGTCTGGGTTGTTGTATATTCTGGTGGTTCCTTTTTCCATGTGACTACACAGCTCTCTCTGGGTGGAGCTCAACACAGACCTAGGCTAGAACCCAGGGTGAGTGAGGAGAGAGGAGGTTTGGGGGGGGGGTGGGGTGAGTGGTGCTGGTCATGGCCCAGGTCTGGCCTCTGGGGCCACATCCTGGGATGGAGGGTGGAGCTCAGTGGCTGGGGCTCTGGGCTTGAGGCCATGATGGGTGTGGTATGGTGGACTGGAGAGAGCCCAGGTGTCCAGGAGGCATAAGAGACCACCCAGTTAGATTGAGCTCTGGAGGCAGGACACCACAGTGCTGACCCCTAGGAGCAAAGCGGGAGCTGGGCTGCTTTGTTGAGCTTTGTGCTGTCTCAGACAAACCTCTCTCTAGGGACTGTTGTTCAGTTGGCCCAAAGCCCCTCGTTCCAGTGTGCCTGGCTTTGTGCCTCCAACAGGGAGCTCTGGGTGGGCTGGGCACCAAGAAGGCTGCTGGGGAGGAGAGGAAATGGAGCTGGCCTTGGGAGTAGAGTAGACTTCCCCTAGTTGGGCAAAGATGGAGAAATAGTTTGTGCAAACACCAGGAGGTGGGAATGGGAGCCTGGATGCTGATCAGGGACTCAAGAGCCAGGGGTAGAGCTTCAATAAGAACCTGGGTGCTCTGGAAGGATAAGATAGGGACACCTTTCTAGGTAGCCAGCTTGACCAACCATTCTTTCCCCTGCTCTGAAGAGGTCCCTCGGCTGGACTCGCTGAAGCCTCTGGAAAAGCACTACTCAGTGGTCCTGCCAACTGTAAGCCACAGTGGCTTCCTCTACAAGACTGCTTCTGCCGTCAAGCTTCTGCAGGACCGTCGTGCCCGGGAAGGTAGGTGCCACACCCCTCCCCATCCTGGTCCATGGTATTATAGCCTGGCTGCAGGGCCAAGAAGCTAGAGCTGGCTGGGCTGGTGGACTGGTGCCAAGTGAGACTCTGGTGTACTCACCTGGAAGGACTTCTGGATAAGGAATTTGGTATATACTAGGTGCTTAATAAATGGGTTAATGGGAGTGGGATGGGCATGATACTGCAGAGCACTCCACTGTTGGAGTCTTGTAGTGACCGAAGAAGCCTGCATTGAGCCCCAGTTGGTTAGGGCCCTCGACTGGGCAGCTGTCATTTGGAGCCTATGGATGGTCGGAAGTTTAAGGACTAAATATGAAACTCCATCCCTGTCTGATCTCTTGCCTTTTATTCACTCCCCAACTCCAATACAGCCTGCTGTTCTTAACCGTGTCCCCCAAGATCCTAGGGTAGGCCACCTTACGCCCTTATCCAAAAGATCCTCTTCCCTTGCTCACTCTACCCCAGCTCTGTAACCATCTTGCTGATTCATAGACATGGCAGATCCCCTCCACTAGAACCTCTGCATTTGCCATTTCTTCTGCCCTAGTGCTTTTCCCAAATGTCTCCATTGTGGTCACTGCAGTCAGGTGTCCATGTAAATGGACTTCTGAAGAGATATCACTCCCAAACACCATGTCCAGATAGTATAACTCTGTCCTACAAATCCTCCAGTCCTACTTCCTGGCCTCCCATCCACCACTCATCTGACTTTAGTCCTGTTTTTGTTGTTGGTTTAAGATGAGGTCTCAATGTGATGCCCAGGTTGTCTTTGAACTCCTGGGCTCCTCCTGTCTCAGCTGCCCAAGTAGTTGAGATTACAGACTGTGTCCCTTCACCTGGCTCAGCTGTCTCTCAGTGTGTATGTCTGGGGCACTCCTGTAGCCCCAGAGCTTGGGAAATAGCCAGCACTCAATAGGCACTTGATACATGTCAGCAAAGTGAAGAAGCATAGATGACACTTTTGAAGGGACCATGTCCTTGAGGACAGGCTGAGTAATGCATTGCCCTCAGAGGGTAGATTTCAGCCAGAGCCTGCTCTGGGGACACCTCAGCCCCTCCTGCATGCAGGGCCCCCAGGATGAGTCCCTTCATTTCCCAAAGATAGTTCTTTGCAACTCTATGTTGCTCACCACCTCACTTCCCTGGTCTACCTCCCTCCGCCTGACTATGTCATTTATGTAACAGCGTGAGTCATTCTTTTTGCCTTGGTGGCCAGGAAGCTCTGAGCCACTGTGAAGTTGCATGGCCTTGATGTTCAATTCTTTCTGCTACCTTTTCTGGGCCACATTCCCCTTTCTACTTCTTTTATGAGGTCTCCTTCCTTCCTGAAAGCCATTGTGGAAGGTATGGGTACAGAGTAGAGGGTGCTTCTGGCAGAGGATTATGGGCACAGAGGCTTCAAGTGGCATTTAGGTAGAGGGGTAGTGTGGGCAGGGGCAGACCTGGGCCTTGATGGCCAGGCTAAAGGCGCAGACTCTACTAAGGACAAGGAGCAGCCATGATTGGGTTTGAGCTTCGGAACGATCAAGACTGATTTTGACTAGATCACTCTTGGAAGAAGCCACTGCAGAGGTATGTGAGAGAGGATGAGACATGAACTGGGCAGGTGTGGTTGGGCTGAAGAGAGGTTGAATGATACTTGTGAGTTAGAATGAAGAGGATGTGGATCAGGAGTAGGGGCCAGGGAGGATGCAGAGTGGTTTTTTTTTTTGGGGGGGGTGGGGCGGGTCCCTCATGGCTCCCCTGCCCAACTTCTCCCCAGAGTTCAGCCGACGCTGGTGTGTCCTAAGCGATGGGGTCTTGAGCTACTATGAACATGAACGGGCTGTGACCCCCAATGGGGAGATTCGGGCCAGTGAGATTGTATGCCTGGCAGTACCCCCTCCTGACAGCCATGGGTGAGTACCCCTGGCTAGAATCACAGTCTTCTGGTGCTATGACGTCCAGCCTCTGACTAGGGACACAAGAGAAGCCGGCCCAGAGGAGGACAAAACCTCCCTGGAGTCACAGAGCAAACTAGGACTATACAAGTGTTAACCCAGCTCTACTGAGGCTCCCCAACAAGGCTTTGTGACACCTCTGAGGGGAGAGAGGGGAAAGACATTGACAATGGCAAGGGGGAAGGGGCGGGAAATGGAACTTGGTGGGGGGTGGGGACAGGGCTGGGCAAGGTTGGTGAGCCCTGGCTTATATATTTGCAGCTTTGAACACACCTTTGAGGTGTACACAGAGGGGGAACGGCTGTACCTGTTTGGGCTGGAGAGTGCGGAGCTGGCTCATGAATGGGTCAAGTGCATTGCTAAGGTAGGTAGACGCGGGTTAGGTGGGTGGATATCTGATCAAGGCAAGGTGGGATCTCCTGGCTGGTCCCATGAACTTTAGTTTCCTCATTTCTGATGGAGCAGGAATTGGGTTGAGGGTAACAAACACAGGACAGGTCTGTTATGTCAAGTGCCTGAAATAGATTGCAGCTCTCAGGGTGGGCAGAGGTCAGGAGACCTGGCACCCATAGATGTCCATCTGTGTTCAGTTGTGAGTGGCAGTGCCTAGGGTAGACAGCTGCTCCCAAGAGTAGCTCATCTCTAAAGGGGACAGGCAGGGAGGTTACAGAGCCTAAGAGGGTAGAGCCCAGTGTCTTCTGGGTCTCCTGGGTCTCTATCACCTACTTGTCCACTGCTGAGTTATCTATACCTCCTAGGAATCAATGCTTAGATCCTAAGATTCAGATGAGCCCACCTTGATCCTGGCTGTTCGGATGGAGGCCCCAAGGTGGCTGGGGTCTAGATTGTACTAGTCTAGTCAGTGCTCCTGCAGAAGGTCAGAATGCCTTGGCTCTGGGGTAGGGGAGCAGAGAAGTGGCATCATAGCTGGTATCTGGGCAGCAGAAGAGGGTACCTCTGAGGGCTGTGAAGGGAAGCAGCTGAGCGGGCCTCATCTGCAAGCTGAGGAGCTGGGGGTGCTGGGGGCAGGCTATGCTATTGGTTAATAGGTTCTTCTCTGGCCATCTTCCCTCCCAGGCATTCGTGCCTCCCCTGGCTGAGGACCTGCTGGCTCAGGATTTTGAGCGGCTTGGGCGTCTACCATACAAAGCTGGCCTGAGTCTCCAGCGGACTCAGGAGGGCTGGTTTGCTTTGACCGGCTCTGAGCTCCATGCAGTCTTCCCAGAAGGGCCCTGCGAAGAGCCATTGCAGCTCCGGAGATTGCAGGAGCTTTGTACGTGGCCCCATACTCCAGGGGACCCTATCCTGGCCCCCTATCCCCCAGACCCTGCCTAGAAATTTGAACTCTATTCCTGCCTGGCTGAAAGGAGCCAGCCTGCCCTCTCATATCCTCTCTGCCTTTGGGGTCACTCAGATTGGAGGGTGGATCCCAAGGGTGAGTTCAGACTTTCAGGAGGGAGCAGGCTGGAGATTATGAACAAGACTTGGGCCTCACCTTGACTGACTCCTCCACAGCGATCCAAGGGGACAACGAGAACCAGGTGCTGGTGCTGGTGGAGCGAAGGAGGTGAGCAACAGCCTCCCTGCCCACCTCTGAGAAGTCTGGGGGCAGTCTGACACACCTAGGGAGAGATGGGACACGGGGGGACAGAAAGCAGAGGTGCGACAGTGACTATTTTTGGCACAGGACGCTGTATATCCAGGGGGAACGGCGGTTGGACTTCATGGGTTGGCTGGGGGCCATCCAGAAAGCAGCAGCCAGCTTGGGGGACACGTTGTCGGAGCAGCAGCTGGGGGACTCAGACATTCCTGTGATTGTGTACCGCTGTGTGGACTACATCACCCAATGCGGTGAGCCCCACTCCCTAGGGCCCAGGCCATGCCCCTCTCACACTTAGTCTCCAGTGCCCAGGATCCCTCTGAAAGTATCTGCATGGCTCCTCCCCAGGCCTCACCTCCGAGGGCATCTACCGCAAGTGTGGGCAGACATCCAAGACGCAGCGGCTGCTGGAGAGCCTGCGGCAGGATGCACGCTCTGTGCACCTCAAGGAGGGCGAGCAGCACGTGGACGATGTCTCCTCTGCACTCAAACGCTTCCTGCGTGACCTGCCGGATGGGCTCTTCACTCGTGCCCAGCGCTTAGCCTGGTTGGAGGCCTCAGGTGGCTCCTGCAGCCCATGACCAGCCTTGTCTGTGCTACCTCAAGAGTGCCTCCCAGTCCCCTGTCATGCTTTTGGACCAGGCATGCCCCGGCCCCCTCCGCTTCTTCCCTTTGTCCTTTTCTTTCCCCATAATCTTTGCTGAGCACCTGGCCTGCTGTGATTTGAAGGGCCCAGTAGCTGCCTAGCTTGAGAGGCAGAGCTGCTTGGAGTGTAGGGCAAGGAGGTGTGATGCGTTTCTGATCAGATCTATATCTCCTCCCCCAGAGATAGAGGATGAGGAGGAGAAGGTATCCAGGTACCAAGAGCTCCTGGCGCATCTGCCCCCTGTCAACCGTGCTACTGTGAAGGCCCTTATCAGTCACCTGTACTGGTGAGGAACCATACTGGTGTGAGATCCCAGTGGGTATGGGGTGGAGAAGATGTCTCCCATCTTGGCTGACTGCCTTCCCCTGTGAATCAGATAGGTCTTAGGATTGAGCCATGTTTGCGATCAGCCCTAATCATGGCCATTGTGTCTTTCAACTTCTTTCCAGAGTACATTGGCCAGATATCCTAGCTTCTCAGCCTACTCCTTACCAGGACCAAAGCCATGGCCCCTCCTTCCCTTGCTTACTCTGACCAGGACTTTCCGTGGCTTCATGCTTTGTCACTGATTAGACATCAGAAAGATGGCTTAGCGAAGCTCTGGGCTGGATTCCTTACAGCCTCTCTCCCCTCTCCAGTGTCCAATGCTTCTCAGACACAAACCAGATGACCACGCACAACCTGGCCATTGTGTTTGGGCCCACGCTCTTCCAGACAGATGGACAGGACTACAAGGCCGGCCGGGTGGTGGAAGACCTCATTAGCCACTATGTGGTGGTGTTCAGTGTGCGTGCCAGCCAGTAGTCAGGGGAGGGCAGGGCTGTGTCTCTCAGATGGCAATGACCATCCCTGTCCCTGCCCCTAACCCTTTCTCAGGTGGATGAAGAGGAGCTGAGGAAGCAGCGGGAAGAGGTCACTGCCATTGTGAAGATGCGAGTGGCTGGCACTGCCAGCGGGACTCAGGTGGATGCTTGGGTGGGTCTTGGGCTGGCAGCCTTCGCTTACCTCTAGACCTCTTGCTGAGCCCTGTCTCCCCACAGCATGCTGGTGACTTCATCTGCACAGTGTACCTGGAGGAGAAGAAGGCAGAGACTGAGCAGCATGTCAAGGTCAGGGCTGGGGACCCAGAAGGCAAGGGGCCTGTAGAGTTAACTGGGACAGTGGCAGGCCTAGGTAGTCGGAACAACCAGGCTTCCAGCCCAAGGACAGTCCACATTGGGACCATATATGGCCATTGCTGGGCCTGTCTTCTCCTGACAATCAGAACCCTCTACATCACAGAACTCAAGAGGGAGCTGACAGGGGTAGTTCTGGGTCTTGACTCACATAGCAGGTTTGTGGCAGAGCAGGGGCCAAGACCCCTGAGCTTCTCCTTGGTCTCCACAGATACCTGCATCTATGACAGCAGAAGAGCTTACCCTGGAGATCCTGGACCGCCGAAATGTGGGCATCAAGGAGAAGGACTATTGGACTTGTTTTGAGGTCAATGAGAAGGAGGAAGCAGGTAAGTGGCCACCAGGACTGGTGCAGGATGTAGGGCAGCCTATCTTGCCTAGACTGTGGTCCTAGTCTGTCCTTCCCTCCTCTGTAATGTAAGGACCAGGGTGATGAAAAGAGGCTTGGATGACACCTGTTGCCACCACACTGATGAAATTGTGGTCTCTGTGATGGTGGTGACAGGTTGCTGGCAGGAATTGCGGTGTTAGGTGTGGTGTGACTATAGAAGAGACAGGGAAGGGGGTAGGTGGTCCAGTGTGACTGTGCTTTCTCAGGTTTCAATGAGTGATGTTACTTGCAGAGAGGATGATACTGAATTTGACAATGGGATTGCAGGTGACACCATTCCTGGTGCTAAAGGGGTTGGTAAGTGATGATCATGCAGGCAGGGTAGCTGTGGTGTAAGCTAGGAAAGCTGTCATGCCAGTATAGAGATCTTGTGTGGTGATGAAGGGGGATGATGGGAATGATGAAGGCCTTTTATTGTGAAGGGTAGTCCTGACATCAGTGGAGGTGAAAGGCTATCTTAGGATCAGGATGGGCCACTGTTACTTGTTGAGTGCCAGGCACTGAACTGAGGAGCCAGATGTACTGTCCCTGTCCTCATGGGGGTCAGTCTGGTAAGGGGTGGAGACATTAATCATCTTATAATGATACTGAGCCAACATGGTCAGAGCCCCTCCATGGAGCTGAGTTGGCACCTGATAGGACTGAGGTAGGTGCAAGGCCACCTGGTACTCAGGAGAAGTGATGGCCCATGCTGAAGGCCCCTTTGGAGGTTCTAGTTATGAGACTAGGGTCGGGCAGTGGAGAAGGAAAGAGCAGTGAGAAGCAGGGAGTGTTTCTGGCAGGAGCATCCTGGTCAGTAGCAGGGTCCCTGATGGGGGACCTATGGGAAATGATCGTGGACATGGCATTGGTCACATGTGCCGATCCAGTTGTGCCAATCCAGACACTCGGTTGTGGGAAAGGTGGTCATCCTGGTGATGTGTTGGGTGTTAAGTGGTATTAGGATGAATGATAAATGTGTAGGTGATATGCGTCCATAAACTGACCCTTGGTAGTGTTAGGATGTACAATCTCAGTGACAGTGGTTCTGGCTTCTCCCCAGAGCGGCCCCTGCATTTTTCGGAGAAGGTGCTGCCCATCCTGCATGGGCTGGGCACAGACAGCCACTTGGTGGTGAAGAAGCACCAGTCCATGGAGGCCATGCTGCTGTACCTAGGTAGGTGGCATCTCCAGGGGCACAGGCCAGGTGGGTCCCCTCCATCCAGAGCTGGAGCACCATGAGGGGAGCTCAGGTACCAGGCTCCTGGTGGAGAGGTCTCCGGGGAGACGGGTAAGAGGGAGAGATCTAGTCCCCAAGTACCTGGGTCCATCGGAGGGGGAATGGTACAGCCCGTGCCCACTGCAGTCCTCCCCCAGCCAGCCGTGTGGGCGACACCAAGCATGGCATGATGAAGTTCCGTGAGGACCGCAGCCTCCTGGGTCTGGGGCTGCCCTCAGGCGGCTTCCATGATCGCTACTTCATCCTCAACAGCAGCTGCCTGCGGCTCTACAAGGAAGTCCGGGTAAGCGAGATACCACTATGGTGGGGAAGAGCTGTGGACTCCCAGGGACCTTCCTACTATGGTCCTGGGGGCCACTCCAGTATGCCCTACAGTAGCCCTTGTAAGCCTGGTATCTGAATGTCATCCGATCACACATACCCACTCTGTTTACCTGTGCCGGTGGCTTGTCACATCACTCACATAAACACGTTCCATAGTGATAGATGAGGCAACTTGCTTGGCCACTTCCCAGGTGGAAGCCCACTTAGCTCACCTCCTACCCTCTTTCCACATGCTGGGTTCTCCTACGCAGACTCCTCAGCACCCTCCACCTTCTGTACATACACGCACTGTCCCCTACACACCCCTGCATGCACCATCCTGGCTCTAGCCCTGGGATGATGCCTTCCATAACCCTGATCCTCTATCAAACAGAGCCAGAGGCCATGGAGCGGGGCCCCTGAGACCGTGAGTAGCTGTGGGTTGACCGCCAGCTGCTTTCCCTTAAACCTCCTGGGGGCCAAGCAAACCAGATGGGAGCATGGGACATAGCCATGGCTCCCAGCTTTCTCCAGGCATGGTTCCCTGCCCTCTTGTCAGCAGGTACTGGTCCCTACCCTGGAGCTCATGACCTGAGCTGTACTCTTCTTCCTTAACTCCAACCCAAATTCCTTTCTTTAAACCACAACCTCAAATCACTATGATGCTAAAATTTTCCACTGGACTCAGGGAAGAAGTTATGAAGCTAGTAACAGAGACCCCAGGGTCTGAGTTGGGCTCTGACTATTATTTGTTTCCAGCACAGCTGCCCTATTTCTACCCTAGAATCACAGGGCTCTCAGATTGTCCCTGCCACTGCCCGACTCTAAAGGGCTATATGGATGAGAGGGGCTGTGGGACATTCCCTGTCTGAGGTAGGAGTGCCTGCTCAGCTGCCTTGACTCCCCAGTGAGTACTTGGGTCTGCTCCGTGCATCCCAGCCATGCCTGGAGGGCCACAGATCACAAGCAGCAGAGGACATAGTTCCAAGCCCAGTCATCCAGCCTAAGCTCCCATAGCTGCCCTGTCAATCTTCAGATGCTTTCTGCCCCTTGTGTCTCCTGAGGATCTGGACAGGCTTGGGCATCGTGGAGGAAGCAGAGAAGATGGAGCAGGGCCCTCACCACCTTCTCATGTTACACCTCTGTTCATGCAGCTTGGGCTTCCAGGAATATCCCTGCTTCTCCCTGTTACATCTGTGATCACACTCTCCCTTCTGCATCTGCCTGCCACTCCAGCCAGCCCAGCATGGATCTGAGATGTTAGCTCCCTATTTTGTCAGCCCCTTTGTAAGACCCTTAAGGTGGGCAGAAGGGAGACAGGGTGGCTGAGGCTCATGGAAATGGGAGAAGGTGGAGAGTTAGAAAAGGGGCACAGAGGTGATGTTTAACCAGGCTCAGTGCCCGGCCCTTTATGAGCTGACAGGTATCCCACACTTCTGCCCTCAGGAGAGGATATTACCCCCTACATGGATGAGAAAACAGGCTTTGAGTACCTGGCCCAAGGCCAAGTCACTGACTAGATTGACCCCACCAGAATTTTGTGTTCCTGGAAGTTTAGGAGCCTCAGGAATGTTGAGGAAGATGGCTCATCACAAATGGGCTGAACTCTCCTCACCCAGTGGCAGCCGTGCCTCTGGCCTGGCAGAGCCCTGAGCATGTATGGCTTGCCACTAAATGTTGGTAATTCTGGCATTTGTTGGTTTGTTTTTGTTTTTGTCAGTGGTGGGGCTTGAACTCTGAGCCTGGGCACTGTCCCTGAGCTCTTCAGCTCAAGACTAGTGCTTTACCACTTGAGCCACAGCACCACTTCCAGCTTTCTGTTGGTTAATTGGAGATAAGAGTCTCAGGGATGTTACTGCCTGGGCTGACTTTCAACTGCGATCCTTCGATCTCAGCCTTCTGAGTAGCTAGGATTATAGGCATGAGCCACCGGCGCCTGGCTGCATTTGTTGATCTAAGGGCCACAGGACAGAATATTTGAAATTAGGGCAACTCCAGACAAATCAGGCTGTGGTTTATAGGTCATGATTCTTGGCCCAGCTGGGACTGTCTTTTACTGTCGTACCAATAGGCCTTCCTCCCTGATTCACTTTATTCCTATGTCCTTCTCCCTCCCATTCAACCTGACTTCTTCCAGACCAACAGCTGGTTTTCTTTCTCAGTGTCATGCCTCCCACCCCTGCAGCCTTGTGACACCTACATCCTTCCACCATCATGCCTAAGCCTCATGTTGTTTCCACCTCCTGGTTAATCTCCAGCACAGCTAGTCGTAGTCTCTCATCCTCCCCCCGCCGCCCGCCCCGCCATGTCTCCTAGAGCTCCAGGCCCTGCTTGTGTCTGAACGTGGGCAGGTGTCTTCATCTTCTTTGCTGTGTTCCCTACACCATGCTTCTCCTGTATCCTTATTTGCAGCCTCAGTGCCTTCCTCCTGCTCAGCTTTCTCCTTGCCTGTAGCTGTTCACATTCACCTCACACCTGTGTAGCCCAGCATATTCCAGGCCTTCTTGGATCACCTTATTAGGTCAGGTCCTCCTCCATCAGGTCCTAGGTCATCACAGGTCCCCCAATAACTCCCCCACCCAAAACCGTTCCCTGTGGTAGCACACAATTCCAGGACCTACGCAGCCTGTCCTTGGTGATATCACAGGAAAACCCCGAACTGCAGTCCCTGGCCATCCTGAGTCCTCTCTGCTCCTGCTGAGGAGCTGTGCCTGGGGGCAGCTGGGAGCCATGTGGGAAGCAAGGCAGAGGTGGCTGAGTCTTGGATCCTCAGTTTCAGTGGTAAGGGGATCCCTCTCCCCTGCCATCCATCCTGCTGGTTCCAAGAGTGTGCCTGGTAAGGAGAGGGCTCCAAGCACATGGCCCCCAGAGCAGGAGGAAGGCTCCTTAGCTTGACCTCCAGCCAGCCTCTTCCTTGAGTCATTGCTCCCATCCCTCTGCCAAAGACCAGACTCATGTGCAGAGGTGGGGGCCAGGCGAGCACAGCAGTGATGTGGTCCCCATCCCCTGTACATAAGTCTCTTGCTTCCTGTCCTAGACCATTAGGAAGTTCTTCCTCTGGTCTACTGAACAGCCATTCAGCTTCAGCTTGAGTCATTAGCCTCTGATGGAGCTAATGATGGCTGATCCTTCTGTTCACACGGTCAACCCTGTGGCTTCTGTGGGTCTGGGGAGGGGCAAAGAATGAGTGACTGAGAGGAATGTGGACATAGCAGCCCATGGAGATGCTCAACTGTGCAGGATCATACCGAGTTCTCCCATCCGATTTGGGCCAATGCTATCAGTCTGGTCTCAGTTTGCAGGGCAGCAGAGCTGAGCTGGGGTTTATCATCCTGGTTGTCCAGGCTGGGACCTCTGTGTGGGGACTAAGGGTTGACTGTCTGATGCTGCTTCAGGGAGAGGTGGGGCCTAGGGGTGGGGGTTGGTCATGCTGGACTGTGAGCAGGGAGAGCTTTGTCAGGAAGAGAAGCCCCCTGCTGGGGCACAGAGGGGCTGGGGAGCAGAGTGGGAGGTGCCAAGGCAGGAGAGTACCCCTGTATCCACCAGACCAACAGAGACCTCTCATCTCCCCTCCCTCCCCGTAGAGTCACCGGCCAGAGAAGGAGTGGCCCGTCAAGAGTCTGAAAGTCTACCTGGGTGTGAAGAAGAAACTTCGGCCACCTACCTGGTGAGCCTGGACTTGGGAGACAGGCCAACTGCAAGGACCTCTGGGCCCCACAACTACAGGGGCAGCACAGCCAGGGCCTCAAACTTGATAGGGGTCAGTGCAGTGACTCGGAAGTTGTAGTCCCCTTAGTAGCAGAAACAGAACTTCTCAGGTGCTGCCCTGGGCCTCCTGACTCTTAGGCTCTTGTTATATAACAAGCTGTCCAAAGAACTCAGATGCTCACTTGTGGCTGAGAACTACCGGTGTTGATTAGGATTCTGTCAGCTTCTCCAGTGCTTTGCTGTGCATCAGGTCCCTACCTATAAGCTGGAGGACAGTAATGGGCCACCTCTTTCCAAGGATGATCATGTACTTTAGTAAGTTGAAAAGTTGCCCGTGCTGTTCTTGCTGGTAGACATTGGCGTCACTAGATATCTCCTGCCTGTGCCTGTCCCTGCAGCTAAGGCAAGCCAGGGTAGGTGGGAGTTGGTAGTTTTTGTTCTGTTTCTCATTCTGTGATGCCTCATACATGCTAAGCAAGGACTCTATCACTGAGCTACATCCTTAGACCAGGCCTGTGTGGGGATAGGGGACCAGGGCAGAAGAGGCAACAATGTATGCTCCACTTGTGAGAAGGCCCTGGTTCTGTTCAGCTCGGGCCTGGGTTTCTGGGCTCTTTCCTAGGAACCTATGTAAGTTATCACCTGACCCATTCCCTCCTCCCCTCCTTTACAGCTGGGGCTTCACAGTGGTGCATGAGACGGAGAAACATGAGAAACAGCAGTGGTGAGCACAGGCCCCATTCAAAATCATTGGGTCTCTCCTCACTGCCCAGCTTTGTGCCCTGCTAGCAATTCTGGGTGGGGAGATGGGCAGTGTTACCCCTTTAGCCAGACTCTTTGCCGTGACCAGATCTGTGCCCTCTCTGCAGGTACCTGTGCTGTGACACACAGATGGAGCTCCGGGAGTGGTTTGCCACCTTCTTTTTTGTGCAGGTACCCAGTTCAGGGGCGGGGACAGAGCCTTAAAGAGATTCCACTGTGGAAAATGGCGACATTTGCTTCTCAGGATTCAAGCCAGCCATTGCTTCCAGGAGATTCCCAGTGACTTTTCCTTCATTTATGTATTCGTAAGCCCTTCATAGTGCCCATTGTGGTCCAGCCTGGAGACAAGCATGCTAGGGACAGAGGAGCCAGAGCCCTGCCCTTGAGGCACACCTACTGAAGAAGGAAAACACTCAGTGTTGTTGTATCCTAACACCATCAGTGCTGTGGTGACACCATGGACCTGGTGGGCCTGGTGACATGGAATGGGAGGGGCTGCAGTAAGGAGAGTGTCATGAGCCTGGGTCTTGGCATGGGTGAGTTCTCCAGGAGGGCCATGGCTCCCAGGCAGAGGCAGCTTTGACTTAAAGCAGAGAAGTTAGTACAAAAATGTTTACATGAAAACTCAGAATTGTTTAGAAGGAAGACCAAAAAGGGGCGGGGATTGGGGGGAAAGGAAGACAAAAAAGAAGGGGCTCTGGACTGAATTCTTTTGGTCCCTAGCTTCCTAGTAGTCAAGGTGTAAATGGAAACAGTGAATTCTGTATGTCATGATTCCTTGTAAGAGGAGATGCAGACCAGTTCCTCTTGGAGGAATGTTTTTCTCCGAGCTGCATTCCTGGAGAGCTTTGTGGAGATGGCAGTGGTTGAGTAACATAATTGGCTGGGTTTTGCAGGGGATGCAGTCATCTTCTGCTAACAGCTGCTTCTCAGAGAGTCGAGGATCAAAGCTGAGGGTGTCACCTCAGATCATAGCCTGAGGCTTTTCTGGGAAGGATGGGTGGATCTGGAACTGAGTGGGGAGAATGAGATGTGGCCTAGGTTCCAGAACCTCCTTTTTACCTGCTCCCCAGCACGATGGGCTGGTGTGGCCTTCAGAGCCTTCGCGTGTGTCCCGGGCAGTCCCCGAGGTCCGGCTGGGCAGCGTATCACTGATCCCCCTGCGTGGCAGTGAAAACGAAATGCGCCGTAGTGTGGCGGCCTTCACCTCAGATCCTCTTTCTGTGAGTGGCTCATCATCCCCGGGGGCAGGGCTGGGACCTGGCTGGATGCCTGCTTTCACCCCACTACTCATTCTGAGCGCCCTCCTGCCCCTCCCTCCAGCCTCAGTAGGTTTACAGAGCACCCCCTTGCCTGGCCCTGGAGACCCTGGCTACTGAGGCTTCTACAGCCACTGTGCAGCTGGCTGGCCCCTCTGCCCATCACCAAGGACTTACATCATCTGCGCTTCTGTACTCTCTACAGCTCTTCCGCCATGTCTGAGCACTGGAGCCAGCATGGCTCTGCGATATCGCCGCTGTCACCAGGAAGCCTGCCAGTTCAGACACCCTTGTGCCCTGCACACCTGGCGTGAGCCAGCAGGGGGCGCACGAGGAAGCCATACCCCCTACATCACACATCCTGACCACAGACTGGGCTTCCCGGCTCAAGGGGCTGGGGGAAGGGGGCAGCAGGATCTGCCCAGGGAGGGGTGCCTCCTAGCTCTCCAGGTGCACCACCCTCCTGGCCTGGCTTGCTCAGGGTCACCTGCCCTGAGTTTGTAAGTTGGAGAAGCTGAGCAGAAACCAGAGCTCCAGAGTGCACCATCCAGGAAAGTCTCTGGGGCCCTGCTGGAAGGGAGCCTGGCCCCTTGCCCCAGACTCCCAAGCAGCCGAAAGTGGGTGCTCTGAAGGAGCACTCAGCCAAGTGTGGAAGGCGCTCTGGGAAAACTTATACAGAGCTGAAAGCTGGACTTTGGGTACTTGAGCCACCCTTCCAGTCTGACTGGCTAGGAGGGTCCAGGCCACCTGATGCCCCTTCCCCACTTTGGGGGCTTTTGATAATATAAATACATCTGTATATTTTACCCTATGGTGCTGAGGCCCGTGATTGGTTGGGGATGTTTGTCCCAGTGTCTGTGAGGGTGCCAGAGGTGAGCACTAGGGCCCTGAAGCTGGATGCATCCTGCTCTCTCCAGGCCCAAGCTGTTCTGGCTTATCTCCCTTGTGAAGCAGAGCCCCATCCTGGCCCTGCTTCCTGCACCCATTGAGCCACTCTTCAGCCAGTCTAACGAATGGATGCCTGATCAGGCCAGGGCAGACCCCAGCTGGGCCTGAGCCCCAGCCTCTGCTACAGTCTGAGCTAGGGCCTGACTGTACACACCAGTGACACAACTCAGCCTGTGCTGGAGACACCAGGCCAGTAATCACAGGAGCTTTTGTGACCTATGCTCTTCTAGCATGGATCCTGCATTACATAGGCTGTTGCTCCACTAGGTAGTTCCTGGCCCTTGATCCTCCAAGCAGACAGGGCCTTAACCAATGTGGAGACAAAACGCTGTTCAGAGACAGATGAGGTACTCTCTGGGAAGGTCCCAGACATGACACTGCTGCCTCTCCCAGAACCTCATTGCCACCTGTTTCCAGGGGTCCCACAAGCAGCTCCGCTGACGTTTATTCCCAGCCTCCGCCAGTGGCCAGGCAGAACTTGTGGGATGGATCTCATGACCTCTGACTCCGGTGACTGACTCAGAGGATGAGCCTGAAGCAGGTGTCAGTGGGAGATTTGAGGACTGGGACTCCAGGTTGTGTTGAGGACCAGGACTCTGGCCTGTTTCACAGACTGGTTGGAAGTCTCTGTGCCTTCGATCTCTTATCCTGCCCTAGGTGGACTACTCCAGGCCAGACTGATGGATCTCTGTTCTCCCAGGCAAGACAAGGCTGATGGGCACTGCTGTCCAAAGGCTCAGGCTGGAATTCTTCCCTGCCTCTGACCTTGTATTAACTACCTTTCCCTGAAACCCAGAGAATGAGTGAAACTAGAGGTGCCCCCTTCTTGGCTGGCACTTGTCACTACCTTGTTTCCTAGGCTGGCTGCAGGTACTGCATTGTCCCACTAGGGGGCAGCCACGGACCACTCCATATTGTTTGGAACTGAGTCTGGAGAGCCTCAATGTGGTGATTCCAGCTCAAGCTTTGCTCCGCTGGGGGATGGAGCTGGACCTTATCCTGCCTCTGGTCCAGGCTAGCAATGTTCTGGAAGGCAGCACAGTACAGGAATGAATGGTTTTCTAGGCTCTAGGACCTGGGAGAAGAAGGAACAACCCCATCACCACGTGCCTGCTGCGAGTCAGCGCCTGTGCTGCTCTATGTCCTGCCTGGCCTTGGCAGAAGAGGGAAGTCAGGACCAGGGAAGGGAGATGACTTCCCCAAGAACACACAGCAATTCTGAGTCAGGCTGGAGGTCCACTTTCACTCTCCCACGTTGGAGGGGTCTCCTTCCTCTGTTCCCCTCCTAATTCCAGCACTGTTTTCCCCTCTCCCAAATGGAGTGGATGGGTACTCGCTGAGGAAAGGGTGGAAGTTGGCAGGAGTCAGCTTTTGCCAGAGTGCTTGCCATGGAGGGGGGGTGGAGGTATTGCATCCCAGCTGGAGCTCTCAGGGCTCAACTGTGAGCTCAGCCATCATGAAATTAGAACAGTGTGGCATGGATTAGGGCAGGAGGCGCTACTGGTCCTTGTCATAAGGGTTCTTGCAACCTTGGGTGGTTTGAGCATGTATGTGAGGTTGCTGCGGATGAACCAGAGCTAACAGTGGGGAGGAGCTTGGGGGGGGGGAGGGATATGTTGGGGAGGGCCAAGTCCAGGCCTATACCCCCAAGGAACCACAAGGAGCTTGGAAGAGGAGGTTGTGGCAAGGCAGGTGAAACCCAGCGTGTGAAGGCCTTGCATTTGGCGGGGAGGCTGCGGGAGAGAGGCTGGAAAAGTGAGGAGCCATTGGGCTTACAGGAAGAGATGTCTTTAGCTTCCTTCTGGCTGAGTTCTTTCTCTGTTGTGTCTTAGCATCATGGAGAGACCCCTGGGTGCAAGGGAAATCCCCCTCAGGGAGAAGAGGAAGGGAAGATGGGGGCTCTGTCCAGTCCTCCTTTCCCAGGGATTGGAGGGGGCCTGGAGCTGAGATGTTCCTCCTTGGCCTGCTCTGGTGGTTCCCAAGCTCCTTCCCCAGAGCCCGTAGTCTTAGAAAACACACAAACACACATGGGTGTGGTCAGACACTCCCATTTATAAGCTGTGTGGCACTGGAGGAGTTACTTAGGGCTCTGATCCTCTGTGCTCACTTGTGTGCTTCAGGTTTATTAATTGTCTTTGTGAATTCTGGGAAGGATTAAATGAGCTGATAGGAAGTATCCAGAACTGTCCTTGCTAACTATGCATAGGGAGACATCATGGCATCCAGAGGCTTCTGCAAGCCCAATCTGTTTTCATTCAACAAGCACTGGCTGAATACCTCCAGTGTGCAGAGGTGTGAGGGAGGGACACCTGGAGAAGGGATGGCAGGAGCACAGGGCCATGTGACGTGCTGTGGCTGGAGTGTAGCACCTGTGGATACCCCAGGGCCTCCGTGCTCTCCCTGCTTCCTGGGAGACTGGACTGCATCCAAGTCATATGAGCCCCTCAGGTCTTCCCCTGCCAGAACAGGACATAGGTCCTGTCTCTTAGCCACTCAATGACCTCAGGGACCCAGGCCCTGCTCCAGAGCCATCAGTCTGCCTCTCATTCACACATGCACAGCCAGTCTGACCCTTCCAACCACTCCTCCAATGTATACCTCCTCCAGAAAGCTTCTGGATTGCACTTCCATCCCACTGTAGGCTGTGCACGTTAAGGCCTGTGTGTGCAAATGAGTCATGGCTGTACTGGAACACAGCTAGCTGGCTGGGGACTGGCTATAAGGAAGAGCAGCTCTGGTCAGCTGAGGCTAGCCTAACCCTGGCACATCCCCTCTCCCACGCCACTCAGCCTGTGGAAATTTCCACACTTTGTTCTGCCTCTGCCCTGGTTACAGCTCCCACTGCTGTATTTATCACCCTGGAGACACAGTGACACAGGCGCGCACACATGCCACACGTATACACTCATGCTCAGCACACACGTGCCTGCACACCTCAGCCTCACTTTCAGATTTGCAAGTGCATCACACACACACACACACACACACACATAGACACACACACACAGCACATAGCACATGGAGCAACACCCACACCCACACAAAGAACTCTCTAGGAAAATTGCTCCCCCTCCCTCCTGCTGCTGCTGCTCCTCCCCCTCCTTCCCCACCACCTCCTCCACTCTGTCCGCCCACCATCATCCACCCACCTCCAACACAGACCAGAGAGAAGGGCTGGCCTGTACCTCCTACTTCTTGTCAGCTGGGAGGCGCTTCCCTTGGTAACTGTAGTGTGCCCTCCCCGCCCCCCCCCTCCCCACCTCTTCTCTGCACTCTGATCTGTCTTCCACATAAGTTGCTCTGAGTCCCCTGTGTCACTCTGACTCTGAAGGGGAAGCTATCCTTTCTCCCTGCCCGATCCTGAGGCCCGGGCTGGGGAGGCCCTGAGGCCTGAAGCTGCTCAGCCTGTCACCTTCGGTCCCCCATCCTGGGTGAGGGGAGGATTGTATGCCTGGCACCATGGAGACCAGTGTCATAGCAACGCTGTTCAGGGTGGGTGCAGCCTTCTTCTTCCTCTAGAGTTGGGGGACCCAGAGAAGGAAATGCCAGGGTGCCTGGAGTCAATAGGCCTGGAGCTGGTGCCCAGTGGTGGCCACATCCCTCTCCAGCCCCTTGTCACTCCTAGGCTGGCTCACTTTTGTCGACTGATGGTGGCAGCTGACTCAGAAAACACAGCTCCATAGCTCCAGAGAGGGCAGAGATTCTCCAGTGTCACACAGCAAGTCTGGCCAAGCTCCTGACTCAGCCCTTAGCTCTCTCTCCTGGTTTCCCACCTAGGTCATCAGTCAGTCACTAGGGCAGACAGGTGAGTCTCACTGGGTTCCGTACACCTGCAGAGTCTGCAGCCAATCCTTGGTATTGGCAGGGATGATGATACAAAAGACAATGCAATATTGACAAATATGACAGAACACTCACTTGTGTGCTCAGGCTCTGCAAGCATAGCTTACTGCATTCTTAGCACAGTGACCAGCAAGTGGCCTAGCTAGGCCATTCCTAGAAGGACCTGATGTGCCAGGCCTGGGCCCACCCTAGCAGGTGTTTCACTTAAAGAGGGGTGAACTGCCTTTAGTTTTGTCCTTTATGATGGAGGGCATTCAGGGGAGGATCCAGGGTTTAATCTGGGTCTGGCCTTAGGGTTTCTGGAAATCCAAGTTGGTTTTCAAACAAGAGAGGGAACAGAGCCTTTCTTGTGTGGTTAGGCCTAGGGAAGACTTTTGCATCTCAGAAATGGCAGACTGGCTTCTAACCCTCAGATCCTTTTGGAAGCATATCTGTTGCCCTGGCTGGAGCCTTTGGTGAGAGGAGACCCCAGCCTCCCAGCCTAGCCTCAGCTTGTCTCCTGACCTTGATGGAATCACGTTGCAGCTGCCTCCTGACTTATGTAATCATTCAAATATAGCAGCTGCCTTTATCCCAGTGAATCACACCCCCTCCATCCCCTCACCCTCAGGTGCAGGGAGTTAGTGGAAGAGGTAGATCAATGCTGAGTAGGAAGCTCAGGGTCTCCTGGCAAGGAGGACCTGGTGTGCTAAATGGAGGGGGAGGGGAGGGATGAGAAGAGTGGGGGGGGGGAAGGAGGGGCGGGGAGCAGATCCTTCCCACAGAGGCCAGTTCCTGTCCTTGACCCATCCCTGTGAAACTCCACTCTTGGAGAATGAGATCCCTCTGCAGTCTCAGGCCATATCCACAGCCTCCTTTCCTGAGCCTTTGTCCCACCTGAGAAGGGCAGAGAGGAAGAGGAGGAAGTTGTATGTGGCACAGTGGCTAGGAGTTTCTGATCTGGCTCTGCTGGTGTGCTGGACGCCCTCCTGACCTAGGCTTCCCCATCCACATCCATGGTAAGGGATTGTAGTCTGTGGGCTCTTGCTCCTTTCACTCCCTGATTCACGTTCCCCGAGATGATGCGCCTTAAGCAGAAGGTACCCATGTGTCACGTCTAACTCCATTCCAGGCTGACTTTCCTCTCTTTCTCTGTCCAGCCCAGGTCTCCCCATTCTCCCTGGGCCACATCAGCACACCCTTAACATAAGATGGTGGGAAGGAGGGGAACACTGGATTCTTCAGCTGCCTCTGTGCTAACTTGCTGTCAGTCCCACTGCTTCATGCCCAGCCCAGCAGTAATGGAGGAAACGTGTATGCTGTCCCTCATAGGGCATTTCTGACTCATCTTGGAACCTGAAAATGACTCATAACTGGATTTTTGGATCCCCACTGCCACCTTCCGGAAGTTCCAGAGAGACTGATCCAGCCTAAAGCTGTTTTAGAGGGTGTGGTGGCCTCTCACTTCTGTGTCACCAAAGGTGTCATCACCTGTGGTGTGATGTGATCCATGCTTAATGTCTTTCTCCAGGGCATGTGCTTTCCAGTCATCATTGGAGCCACAAGGGGTAGGTAGCTTCCTGGTAGGGACAGTAGAAGTTCCATGCAATGGCTGACGCAATCTCTTTCCTCCCTTTTCTAGTCTCCTGTGGCCAAAACCCAGGTGTAGGCCCATTGTGTGATGTGCTCCTCCTACCCACCCCCACCCCCATCCCCGACTAGAGGAAGTCATCCAGGAAATCCTAACCAGTTTTCCATGAAATCCATGTTATGCCAATTACTAGCCTTTCCCTGGGGAGCTGAGGATGTTTCATGGCCTCAGCCTGCCCGGTGGAGAGCCAGTCACCACCACCTGTGGCCCCCACATACACCTGCAGCCCCTAGTTGGGGCTTGCTCCTAACATGGCCCTGGGCTGAGCCCTGATGTACACTGCTCCTTTCCTTTCTTCTGGCTCCCTGTACTTGTTGGCTACTCAAAGGCTGGGGTGGGGCCAGGCTGTAAAGGACTTTGGCCTAGTGAGGAAAGCAAGATCCCACAGGCAAAATGAGTTGAGCCTGAACAGGGAGGGTGAGGTGGTGGGACAGATGGCAAGTTAAGGGACAGGAGAGGCAGTCAAAGGCTGCTCAGTTCTCAGCCCAGAATCCTGTGGATGATGAGGAGGGTGTGGGCTGGGCCGGCCCAGGAAGAGAACTGCTAGCCTCAACCCTACAAAGTCAAGGTTGGCATATGCTTAGAGGGCAGAGCCTGCCCTTCAGGGAGCACAGGATGGAGAGTAGCCAGCGCCAGATCATGAGAGATCTTAGATGCCAACAGAGCAGCCTGGCTTTGGCCCTGAAGGCACTGGGAGCCATAGGAAGTACCATGAGATCAGGGTGGGTGTGGATTGGCAGGGGGGGATCCCTGGAGGTGGGAGCCAGGGTGGGGGTGCCTAGGGGAAGGGGACGGAAGCAGGGGCCTAGGGACTAAAGAAGATGGAAGGATGTGAGAGAATCCACAGGCTTCTGGAGGCAGACCACACAGAAAGTGGAGGAGAGGGAAGAGGCCAAGGGACCGGGCAGTTTAATTTGCTGGTAATGCTGATCACACAAAAGTCGAATTGGATGTTGAATACTTAAGAGTCAGGGGCTGACCAGAGCATCCCAGACAAGCTGTCCACGAGGCAAACTGTACCAGACATTGGCGTCCAGAAGGAGGGTAGAGAGGGCAGGAAACACTCTGAGGTGTTAGGGTTGTCTCCTCACCCAATGGGAAATGGCCTGGAGAAATGGGGAGAGAGACAGCCCTGCTCCCTCACCCCGTTCCTGTGTAGAGCATGTGTATTGAGGGAATGAAGACACCATTGAGCCAGAGAGAAGCAGAGCAGGGGCCAGCTGGAAGGTGGGAGGGAAAGAGCAGAGTGGTAGGGGGAAGGGGAGGGCGCTGAGAAGTCTGTGGCGCCTGCAATGGGGGCAGCGCGAGGTCGGTTCCAGAGCTGCATCCTCCCATCACCTTGGACAGTCTCGGTGCTTCTCCCGAGCTTGCCCTCAACCCTCCCTACAGCGCCACGCTCAAGCCAAACACTGAATCTGCTGACCTGCCAGGGCTTGAGAGCGCAGAGGCTCAGCACCCTGGAGAGCGGCCTGGGCGGGGCTTGCGGCTGGGGCGGGGCCTAACGAAATTAGAGTTGGGGTGGAGTGTCTTGGACGGTTTCCAGCTCTCTTCCCTGTCTCTGCACCTCTGCCATCCTTCCTGCCCTGCAGGAAGGAGTTCCTACTCCAGCGCTCGGGGCTATTTCTCAACTCCATCACTTAAGTGGAGGGGGAGAAGTTCACTATTTACAGGGAACTTTAGAGACAGGCCCCAAACCTCAAAGCCCTTAGAGCTGGGAATTTGTGAACTGCAAAAACAAAATTGCACTTCAAAGAAGTGAAATAACTAATTTAAACATGTGGCAGGACTGGGATTTGAATCCCACCTGCCTGGCTCTAAGTCCTGGTGTTCTCCTTAGGCCTTCTAAGTCCTCAACCTTGACCTTCTTCCTGAAAATCCTACTTTGGGGCTGCTGTGAGGCATTGGGACATTGAGAGGGGGAGGAGACCTTTTCTTCCACCACATCTCTAGGAATTTACTGGAGAGAAAGCCATCACCATGGTTTTCAGAGTAGGAGTGCAGAAAAGAGATTGAGGGCCAGGTGAGGCCAGCTATACCCAGAGGCTTGCACCTTTGAATTCTTCTTCCTGCCAGAATGCTCAGGCCAATGAGCAAGTTCTTGGGCCTTATAGGATCTGTGAAAGATCAAGTCTGGCCATGGTCCAGAGCCTCAGAGAACACCTTCCCAGCTAGTAGGAATGCAGCAATGGGGTCCAAGAGATGAGAAGGAAAACAAGAGTTCTGATCTGGCTTGGATGGTTTAGGACTGGCCTAACCCTTGCTCTCTGTGAGTTTTCTAGAACTTTCAGAGATAGACTGCTGTACCTTTGAGGTTCCTGTAGGAAACAAAGGCTCCCTCACATCTCCCCTGACACTGCTTAGACTTGAGACCATTGCTTCCACTGTCTGTCCACCCCACCACACACACCCTATGTCCTGCACTTCAGGTCAGGTTCTCATTCAGTTTTAGGGACTTGTAGGGGTGGCTCATTGGCGAGATTCCCCTCCCCCCTTAAAAACTGGATCATTTCTTCCACAAATGTTGCCAACCTCTGGCTAGGTCACAGGTTCCCTCTCTGCTCCACACACAGACTTTGTGGGTGACTCTCCCATCCTGCTGCCCAGCCTTTGGAGAAGAACCTTCTCCAAAGCAAAGGGATATGATGGGGTTGGTTAGTGGTAGGAGAGCCAGGAGTTCATCCCCACTTCCTGCCTCAAAATATGGAGCTCCCCCCTCTCCCACTCATATAGATAGATAGATCGGTATACATATACATATACATATACATATACATATACATATACATATACATATACATATACATATATGATGTCTGCTAAGACAATGCCCTACCTGGCCCATTACCTAAAATCTCTCTATTCCAGTGAATGAAAACTTTGTTCTAGCTGGGTGTGCCAGTGTCTCATGCCTGTAATCCTAACTGCTCAGGAGGCTGAGATCTGAGGATCGTGGTTCAAAGCCAGCCCGGGCAAGAAAGCCCGTGAGACATTTTTTTTTCTTTTGTCGGTCATGGGGCTTGAACTCCGGGCTTGGGCGCCATCCCTGTGCTCTTCAGCTCAAAGCTAGCACTCTACTGCTTGAGCCCACAGCACCACTTCTGGTTTTCTAGTGGTTTATTGGAGATAAGAGTCTCACGGATTTTCCTGCCCCAACTGGCTTTGAACCGTGGTCCTCAGATCTCAGCCTCCTGAGTAGCTAGGATTGCAGGCGTGAGCCACTGGTGCCTGGCAGCCTGTGAGACTCTTATCTCCAATTAACCACCAGAAAACCAGAAGTGGCACTGTGGCTCAAGAGATAAAGTGCTAGTCTTGAGCTGAAGAGCTCAGGGACAGTGCCCAGGCCCAGAGTTCAAGCCCCACAACCAACCAAACCAAACCAAACCAAACCTTTGTCCTGATTAGTCTGCTCTTGGAACAGGGCAGGCACAGCAGGACTTCCCCATTTCTATAGCTGGTGGCAGTGGGGGCTGTGTAGGACAGTCTGTGGACTGAACGCCTAGTAGGAGTTCATATTCAAACATCAGCTCCCTCCAGTGTCCCAAGTAAGCAGAACCCCTAAGAGGTAAACATTGTAACAAGATTCTGAATCCAAAAAACCACCAGCAAAAGCCTCTCATGTCTGCTGAATGCAATCTCTGTGCTGGGAAGCACCCTAAGATGTGGCACTTACCAGTGAGAAGACCCAGGGGCATGGCAGCTAGTTTGCTCATATGGGCCTTCACCCTCTCAGAGTTGAAGAGGGCACATGTGTGCCCCTCACCCTAATGGTACAACAGTGGGTATGAGTTATGTCCAATTGCCCCTTGAATTGCCAGCCTATCCCTGCCAAGAGGATTATAAATCCTCATAAATCCTCATCCTTAACCCTCCTGTGCGCTCCCTCCCGCCCCTCTCTCTCCTTCTCTCTCTCTCTCTCTCTCTCTCTCTCTCTCTCTCTCTCTCTCTCTCTCTCTCTCTCTTTCTCTTTCCAGTTCTGCCTCTGATTTTTCTCTTTTTTTTCTAACCTTGTTTCTCTCTGTGTGTTTCCCCCATGCCTCTCTGATCTCTGTATTTCTATTTTGCTCTCTCCAAGACTCTAGTCCTTCTCTCCCCTCCTTCATGTGTTTCTCTCCCTTTCTGTCTCTGTTTATCTCTCAGGCTCCTGCTCTGTGTGTGCCTTTTTTCCCCTCCTTCCTCATCAGAGTCTCTCTCTACCCCTCCCTCCCTCTCTCTCTGTCTGGGCCTCTCTCTGTTCCTCCTCCCTCCTCCCTCCCCCTTCTGCATTATCAGACCTGCTCCAACCTCCTCCCAGAGCCAGCCGAGCAGCAGAGGCAGTGGCAGCAGGAGAGGCGGTGGAGCAGCAGCCGGGGCAGCAGAGCTGGATCGGGGTGTTCAGTCCAGGCTAAGCAAGGACAGGTCCTTGTGCCTGCTGGGAGGGGGTACCCTCCCCAAAAGTCAGGGCAGGGGGAGGGAATAGGGCAAGGTGCCACCTTAGTCTGGCTGGGGAGGCAGACGATGAGTGATGGGGCAGGCATGCGGCCACTCCATCCTCTGCAGGAGCCAGCAGTACCCGGCAGCGCGACCGGCTGAGCCGTGAGTACTAGCAAGGGTCTGGGGTCTGGGCGACGGCATGAGGGGTGCCACAGACAGAAAGTCTCTTCAAGGAACTGGGGTTGACATGGAGCTGAGCCACGTGGGAGGATCGATCCTGCTCTGGGGACCTGGCTTCAGGACTGCAGCCTAGTGGGGGCTGCTGTGTCTGACACCTCTCTAGAAGGCGATAAAGCTGGGGGTCCCAGAGAGGCACTGCTGGGGGAGGGGGCTGGTGATAAACAATTCCCTTGGGGAGTGGGGGTGGGGGAGTTTGGCTGAGGAATTCCAAGGAACTCTGGGGGCTGGAATAGGATGGTTCAGGACCTTGGAGAGGGGCAGAATCTCCATCATGAGTGTTGATGTGTGAATGTGTGTGTATCTGTCTGTGGGAGGGGGGAGGAGGAAAGAGAATATGAATATGAATACATAACAGTGACCTGCCTTGGAGCAAGAGAAGGTCCAGCTAATCACCCCCTCCGTGGTAATGGAAACTAGAGTCAAGGTCTATCACTTTATGCAACTGTTGCCCCAAAGCATCTGTCCCTGGGTAGAGTGATGTGGAGCAGGTTGACAAGAGGCTCCTGTGCCCCAGCCCAGCTTGTGTTTGTCCACAAACATGAGAACAGGGGCAAAGTGTGCACATGTAAGTGAAGGGGGTGGTCAGTGGAGGTATCCCTTTAAGGTCTGCTGAGGTGGCAGGCAGGTGGTGTGTGTGTGTGTGTGTGTGTGTGTGTGTGTGTGTGTGTGTGTACACATGCATGCAGGCACAGACGAGGTACATGTCTCTGCCAGGCTATGTGAGTGTGTGTATATGCATGAGGGGCTGAGGGGCATCTTGGGTGGAGAGGGGTCTTTAGGGGTTGCTATCCCTGTTGGCTAAATATGAGGCACTCTGGGTTTTTGAGTATCTGTGTGTGACTACAGGAATTTTTCTGCACATGTCTGAGTGTGAGTGCAGGTTGTGTGTATGTGTGTGTGCCTATATAAATTAAGCTATATAGTAGGCTGTTTTTGCATCTTGGGGTATATGCCAATACAGATGTTGCACCTGTGAAGCAGTGACCCTGTATGTATGTTGTTTGATTCCATGTGCTGTGTTGTTTGGTAATGGGTGAATAATAGCATTGCTGCATGTGTGTGGATGTGTGTAGGTGGGTGTGTGTTAGCATAACTGTTCTGGTGTGGGTGTGTGAGTTGGTGCTGGTGTACATGAGTATGTGTGTACCTTGTTTGATCTTTGTGTGCATGTGCGTATTTGTTCATCTAAGCATGTGTGTGGGGGGGGTGCTACTTTCCCCTAGTGGTTGAGGACACAGCCAGGACTCTGACAGGCAGGGAGGGGGTGGCTGAATGACCACCTCTGTGAGCCCAGGACAATTCATTCTATACCCTGTGGAGAGATGCAGAAAAGAAATAGGCAATAATGGCTCTGCTCTCTGGGGCCTCCTAAGCTTCATAGGCACAAAATACGAGAGGGTAATTAAGCAGCAAAGATCACCATCAAGCTAACAGGTGGGGCGCCTGTGGGAACAGCATAAGCAAAGGCCCTGGGTTGGGTTTGGGCATGTGTTAGGAGCAGTGTGGAGGCTGTGTGGAAGACAGCAGTAGGAAGTGGCTGCAGGAGCAGGTAGGAGCCACATCTTGCAGGACTTTGAACTCCAGGTCCTTTGAGCTTTGTTCAGAGGGCCCCAGGGGAGCTGGGAAGGTTTTATGCAGGAGAGGGTCATGATCCAATTTGAGGTTTAAAAACTTGGCCCAGTGGCACTGTTGTTGAAATGGTGTAGAGAATGGAGGCCAGGAGACCAGGGTGAAGGCCAAGCCAATGCAGAGAACCGTGAGTCTGATGCCAAGTGGGTCAAAGGGCAGATGAGACCATGATTTTTTTTTTTTGCCAGTTCTATGGCTTGAACTCAGGATATGGGAACTGTCCCAGAGCTTCTTTGCTCATGGCTAGAACTCTGCCACTTGAGAAACAGTTTTGGGTTTTTTTTTTTTTTTTTGGTAGTTTATTTGGAGGCAAGAGTCTCATGGATTTTTCTTCCTTGGCTGGTTTTGAAGCTGTGTTCTCAGATTTCAGCCTCCTAAGTAGCTAAGATTATAGGAGTGAGCTACCAATGCCCAGCTTGAGACCATACATGTGTGTGCTGGTGGTACTGGAGCTTGAACTCGGAGCCTGGCAACTGTTCTTTAGCTTTTTTCACCTGAGGCTAGTGCTCTATCACTTGACCCACAACTCTGATTCCAGCTTTTGGGTAGTTCATTGGATGTAATAGTCTCATGAATTTTCCTTCCTGGGCTGGCTTTGAATTGTGATAATTAAATCTCAGCCTTCCAAGTAGCTAGGATGACAGGTGTGAGCCAGCGTGAGACCCAGGTTTTAGAGAGAGGTACCAGCTTGAGATTGGAGATTTTTCTGAAAGAAGATCTTTTAGAACTCAGGGAAGGTTGAATAGAAAGGGTGGGATGGGGAAGCTGTGGTAGAAACTAAGAATCAGTATGTTGGGGAGAGAGCTCTTGGCAAGCTCAGGCAAACTGGGTGTGTAGACTCAAGTAGTGAATGGAATCGGACCCTGGTGGAGCTCCTAGCTAGGATGCCCACGGTCAGAAATCACGAAGACCCTCTTGCCAGAAAAGCAACAATGGCCCTGCCAGTCAGTCCTGACTCTTCATTCCAGCTGACCCTCAGTATCTTCCTTTGGGCCCTGCCTAGAAGCCCTCAGTGGGCTGAACTGGGGTGGCTCACTGAGGGTTAATTGCTTTTACACTCCCTGCACACCCCAGCTCCCCCTGCCCACCAAGCAACTCCTGCCATTCTTCCTGCTTCCCACTCTAGCCTCCTGTCCCCAGAGACTGCTGATGGCTTGGCTGGGATCTAGCCAAATGGTGTTGGGGAGGGGGGGTTAGTGCTCTCGGCAATAACCCCTCCAGTCTTAATGGACTGGGAGGCTCACCCCCAGCCTGGTTGCTGTCAGGCCAGGCCTGCACTCCACAGAAATTCTGCTGCCTGGGCCTTTAAAATCTACCCACTCAGCATTGCTTCGTTTCTGTGTTTGCTCGCTTGCTCCCTCCCTCCTTCATTCAACAGGCTTTCCCCAGGGTCTGCTTGATGGCCCCTGGGATGGTCCCTGAGGATACAGAGGACACTGACCGAGTCCCTGTTCTTAGTACTCAGTGTGATGAGGGAGGCAGAAGTGGAACCCAATGCCACCAAACAGGCCCATAGCAAGCCAACGCTTGTACCAGTCCCTGAAGGGTATGGATATCAATTGCCCAGGCAAGAAAGAGTGCAGGGAACAGTATGTCAAGGTGGCTTGGTGTGGAAGTCCACAGAACATGCAAGGAACAGGAAGAGTTCAGTTGGCAGGATCCAGAGAACAGTAGGAGAAGGCTTAAACATTTTCTCAGGAAATGGTGCTGGGAAAACCCTTTTGACTAGGATGCCTCCCTTAAGAAGCCCTCCTTGGTTGCCTCCTCCCTTCCACTCAACACCCATTCTGAAGTGTCTGTCCTTGATAGTCTAAGATCAAGAGCATGGATTCAACTCAGCCTTCTCTCGTGATATCTCCTTACCCAGCCAGCCAAGGAGTTCATCAAAAGCAGTGGCTATGGTGGCTTACTTCCTCCACCACTCACAATACAGGGTCTCAGCTCCAGTGCAGTGTCTTTTCGAAGACATTAAAGGCAACTGGGCTACCTAGAAGCAGTTGCTTTCCTTCTCTCTACATCGTTCCTGTGCATCTGCCCAACCCCCCACTTGCATGGCCCCAGGGACAGGATGCTCATCCCCTTTTCCTGGGAAGAATATCTTTGCCTTCTCTACCAGGCCTGGCTCTCCAGGCTATTTGGCCTGGCCTTCCATCCTCTCTCCATCCTAGGTCATCATCCTTTGAGGCAAGACCAGGCACAGGCATAATGATCCAGGAGTGGTAGAGAGCGGAGACATGAGCAGCCTTTACTGCAACTACACATAGTGAAGCTGAGTGTGGGGGCAGGCCTGACTCCTCTCCAAGAATCAGGCATGGCCTGGAAAGGGAGTAAAGATAGACGACAGGAGGAACTTCCTACCACTGCAGAAGGACTGTGAAATTTCCTGGCTACATGTATGAGAGTGGGCTGTGAGGATGAGGGAGAAAGTGTCCCAGGACAGAAGGGGAGTTGGAGGCAGAGGCGTCATCCATCCTTGATTCTTCTGCAGGTGAGTGACGTCATCAGGGAGAGGGGGGCTGGGGCTGGAAGAGATGGGGGGATGAGCACTCATTCATCTATCAGTGATTCGCTGGACTGATGGCAATCTGAACATGGCAGCCTGGGAGGAGATAGAGCCAATGACCAGGACACTGTGCTAGTGTTGGGGGAAGTTCATTTCGTGTGTGTGTGTGTGTGTGTGTGTGTGTGTGTGTGTGTGTGTGTGTGTGTGTGTGTGTGTGTGTGTGTGTGTGTGTGTGCCAGTTCTAGGGCTTAAATTCAGGGCCTGGGTGTCATCCTTGAGTTTTTGTGCTCAAGGCTAGCACTCTACCATTTGAGCTACACAGCTCCACTTCCAGCTTTTGGTAGTTAATTGGAGATGAGTCTCATGGACTTTCTTTTCTGGGCTGGCTTTGAACTGGGATCCTCAGATCTCAGTCTCCTGAGTAGGATTACTGGAATGAGCCACTGGTGCCCAGTTACTTGAGGCCAAATGAAGGACTGCTCCAGAAAGAGGGAAAGCTAGGTATGCATGCCCACGAACAGAGCTAGCTAGTTTTGCTTATGCCAGGACAGGGAGAGTCCATGGTGATCCAAGCATGAAGTATAAGGCTGGAGAGAACTGCTGAAATAGACTGGGAGAGGAGCAGGGAATCGAGGTTAGACTACAGGAAGCATTTTCCGTCATGAAGGTGTCTCCAGCAGCCCTGACATGTACACATCTTTGTAACTTTGCAACATCATTGTCTGTCCCAATGCCCCTGACCAGGGCTTGCCAATGGGCCCTGCCCTGCTTGAGAATAAGGAGTCCATTGAATAAGCAGAGACCCTGGAAAAGAGGGAGAGGCAGTGTTAGGAGAATGTGGGTTCCTTCCAGAAACTGACATGCAAATGAATGCAAAGTAATATGCAAATCAGCCAGCTTGAGCTTGGCAGCTATGGCTGGGAAAATGAGACATCACCTCCTTCCATGCTGTCCTCCCGCCCCCTGCCCAGAATGGCCTTGTCTGCTGCTGCTAGTGCTCAGCTTGTCTGAGGCACGAGACCATGGCCTCCAGGGCAGCGGCCATGGGGCTATCTCCTCTTGGGACATTGATATTTAGTAACAGGGATCTGTTTGCCCCTTTTCCTTCATTGTTCAGCTGTGTGCTCCATGGGAAAGGCCAGGTCCCCAGTGATGTGACCTAGTTCTTGAGTCACCCTTTCATTGTTCTTCGTCTAAAACAGGAGACAACTGGAGCTTGGTTTGGTAAAGGGATTTGAGTCAGATATCTAGCAGGCCTTCCTCACAGTGTAGCTGCTGAGATGTATGGAGTCTGGGATTTCTGGACTGTCATTCTTTGCACAGTTAACGCTGGGTTCAGAGGAGACTTTGAAGACAGAGCAGGCTTTGAAGACACAGGTTACTCCATAGCTGTGCAGTCCCGGGGAAGTTCCCCAATTTCCTCCTGAACGTCACACAGTGGAGATGAGCATACATTCCTCATGGGCTGGCGGTGAAGACTCTGGAAGTGACAACAGCACTAGGCATGTAGCAGGTGCTCTGAAAGTTAGTGGCTGCCATTATGAACCACCCACAGTTACCTACAGTTTTAGAAAGAATAGGTGAGAGCCTGGAGGGAAAGAGACCAGAGCTCAAAGCCCAGGGATTGTCATCATGTGGGAGCTAGGTCTGAAATAGAGCTGTGGGAAGATGGGGTGAGAGGCGCAGATAGTTTATGGGAGGTGCTGCTGGGTCTCAGGGACAGGTCCCTGTATAGTTTAAGACCCATCCTTAAGGCAGTAAGATGGAAGAAAAGATTTGATGAGGAAAGGGTTAAACTGTGGCCACACCCGTGGCAGCTCATGAGTCATTCTGGGAGTTGTAGTCTGGAGTGAATTGTAGTCAGTATACTCTGTACAGCTTCCTTCCATCAAAATTCAGACCCTGCTGCTGAGGTGGGCTGGTGGCAGACTCTGGTGGGTGCTGGGGGTTGGGAGGTCCAAAGATGAAACAGTCAACTCCTTCCCTCCTCCTCACCAGCTTGCTGGCGTGTTGGGGGAGGTAGGTGGGAACAGAGATAAAAGGATTAAGCCATAATTATGACTCCATGCACATTCACACAGAAGTTTACAGCTGCCTGAGCCCTGTTTTTACATCTCTGATCTTGTTTAATCCTCACCACAAACCTAAGAGGCTGTTGTTGTCTGGATGAGGAAGCAGAGAATCCAAGAAGAGACCAAATTGCCCAAAGGAGTTCATCCTGGGATCAGTGGGGCCAGGCCTGAAGCACAGGTCCTTTGCCTCCAAAGCTTTTATTCTTTCCATTTATTGTTGCTCCATAGAGCAAAGGCCAGGCCTTGCACAGCAGGCAAAACATGAGCAATAAAAGTTGGGGGTAAGGCATTGCAGCAGGGGAATGGTAGAGCAAGAACTGTCCAGGGCTAAGAAGGCCAAGGCTGAGCTCTAGAGGACATGAGCCTGAGCTGGATGAGCCAGGCTGAGACTTGATTCCAGATGAACAGTCTAGACTTGGTTCTGTGACCCACTAGGGTGGACCTGGTGATTGTTGGCCTTTGGAAGGAATGACTTTGCAGCCTGGGTTGAATGCATTGAAGTGAAGAAACTGAAGGCAGCCCTTGTCTTCCAAACCCCATGCTTGGAGCACCCAGCACTTGGCTCCTCTTTCTCATCTTCTCTTCGTATTCTTCCTCTCCTTTCTCTTACAGGTTAGGAGCAACAACACAGAGTCGTATTGTAATGCTGCATGTCTCCAGCAGGGGTTGCAGCATGGAGTTCATTCCAGCTTGAATCTTTATGTTTGAAGGGCTAGTAGGAGAGAGGATGCATGGGGAGGTGAGATGCAGGCTGGACAGAAGGCAGCCTGGTGCTTTCCACTACCTTGGCACCCAGTGTGGGAGGGCCCTGATGCAATGGCACAGGTACAATGAAGTCTGAGAACAGGCTGGTCCCCACTCATCAGGAATAGACATACCGGAGGGGTTAAGCCGAGCAATAAGAAATTTTCTCCTCACACTTCTGGAACAGACTACAATCTGAAAATGGATTTCAAATCACATTTGAGATCTATGTCGTGATGGGCCGTAATTTGCTTGAGATTTGCTTAGTAAGGTGTGGGTTATGATTAGTTGTGTGACTCTGTGTGTATGTGTGTGTGTAAGAAAGAACTTCCAGTTGTGCATGTGTAGTATTAGTCTGAAAGGATAAGAATGGGTAGATTGGGGTTTGTATAAAAGCATGAATGTGATGTAAGTATGACATAGCGATGGATCACCTGCTTAGCAAGTGTGAGTTCCTGGTTTCAAACTCTGGTACTACAAATGCACACACACACACACACACACACACACACACACACACACACTAATGTATGGGTGTATTTGTATGTATGAGTATATGTATCCATTTTATTCTGGATTATGGTAAATGGTATGAGTGTGGTTGTGTTTGTGCACATGTATAAAGTGCTGCCTACATACATTCTTGTCTCTGTGACATAGTGGCTGCATCTAGCAGAACATGGGTGATTCAGTACTTTGCTGACCACTTTGTGGCTACTCATAATTTTCTCTCAAGTCCCAACTACCTATAGGTAGAGTTGGGTGTATGTGAACGTGGGCTGAAGAGGCTGTGATGGCTTCATCCACAGGAGAGACTTCCCTCGGGGTTCTGGGACTCTGGAATACCTTGAGCATCCTGAAGGAACAGTGTCTTTGAATTCAGGCTCAGCTAGAACCAAAGGGATAAGGAGCTGGGTGGGGGTGAGAAGTACAGATTCCATTCTCTCCAGAACTCTTTAAGATCATACCTGCACCCCACTAAGAGAGTTTCAGGGACACCTCGCCCTAGCAAAGAAGCAAAAATGAGGTCTAGAGAGAGACATTGATTAACCCCAGTCCACCCAGCAGGATCCAGGTGAAAGGCAGGGCTTGTACAGAGAGGAGCCTTGCTGGCCTGGGAGGACACTCTCCCTCAGCCTCTGGACCAGCTGGTGCACTGCACCTGGGCATCTGGACTCCTCCAAGCCCCACAATTCTGCCTTTGAAGTTTCTAACAGAGTTTCTGCCTGCTGGGAGAGGCCTTCTGGGAGCTTGTGTGGTTCAGGGCACTGGGTGGGAGGAGCCTCCTTGTGGGCAGGGCAGGGGAGGACTACAATCTTCCCTTGGATTCCAGTCACCAGCACATTGCTGGGGAATCCTGGAGGCCAGCTTGGTTCAGGGTAAGGAGGCAGGGCAGAGGACCATTTTAAGAGGCAGAGCTGACCCTTCTGTGGTGGTGAGGGGTGTGTGTAAGCAGGGGTGCACTATCTGCCTAGGGAGGCTGTGAGACTTTGGCCTGCAGTGAAGCTGGCCACAAAGTCTCTGGAGTGACCTTTTAATCTATAGCTGCTTTGGAGGGACCAGAATGAGACATGCTACTGCCCCTACGTGAAAAAATCTGGGCTCCTGAGGGCTTGCTCTAGCAGCTGGTGCTAAAATCGGGGCTCCGGAGGGCTTGCTCTGGCAGCTGGTGCTAAGGTTAGATCACTGAGCTGGAAGCAAACATCCCTTTCCTGGGAACTGGAAGAAACTTGGTTTTCTTGCAGGGCAGGGATTGGAGGCCAGGATGTGAGGACACTGTCTGGATTTGGGGAGTTCAGGTGGAGTGAGGAGCACCAGAGCACGCTGGCAAGAAAGGAGCAGATAGACTTGTCTTGAGTCATGGGGGGTTGGAGAGTGGCAGGTCCAGTGTTAGTGTTGGCAGGGGCTCTTGTGTTGGGACAGGGAAGAAATTGGGATAGGAGCAGGTGGTTGGAAGCCCATCCTTTCTGTGCTAATGAATTCAGAATGATCTTAAAGCTCCAAGTGGGGTGGGATCAGGAGCCAGATGGAGGGAAGTAACATTTACCGATTGCCCTTTATGGTTGTTTTTTTTTTTTTAAATTACCTTGTTTAATCACTTCAATAAGCCTTCAAGGAGCTAGCCCCATTTTGTAGAGGGGAAATGAAACAAATGACACCCGGGTGGTTTAACTGAGGACAATCTGATGAGGAAACTGTTACAAAGGCAGGGGAAGATTAAGGAACTCACTCGGGATGTCTGAGAGGTCTGAGGACCATGGACTGTGAGGATGGAGAGCAGAGCCCTGCAGAAAGGGGCTGCCTGCCAGAGCTGCTGCTCATCAGTGAGGGGTAAATATCAAAGCCCTCTTCCTCCTCATCCTCTGCTTTCCTGGAAGCTGGAGACATGGGAGCCTGGTGGAAGCAGCCTCTAGAGGCCAGAACCCAGCAGAAAAGGGTAGAGGCTGGGTCAGAAGAGACTAACGCTTGAGGGGAACATGAAATTCAGAGAGGGCGCAGGCTTGCCCAAAATTACACAGCTGGTTGGTCCCAGAGTTAGTGCCAAAGCCAGGGCCTGTCTTCAGATATCTACTTTGTCACATTTGCTAACAAAGGGGCTGGCCAGGCACCGCTGGCCCCATATGCACCTAGTTGTCCATTGACAGGACAGTTAGGGAGTTCTTTTCTGCAGTGACCACCCTGCTCTCTTTGAATCATTCTTAGGACTCAGCTTGGTAACCCTCTGAATACCTGCTCCATCATCCCACTCACCTTTGAAAATGCCTTGATGTCCTCTGTCCTTTGCTCATCATCTTGACCATAGAGATGCACCAGACAGTCCTTCCTTCCTCTTTGTGGTTTTTTGTGTGCATGCCCTGGTCACTGTCTCTGAATCTTTATGCTCCAGACTACTGCTCTACCACTTGAGCCATAGCTCTATTTTAGTGTATTTGGTATAATCGGAGAGAAGAGTCTCACAGACTTTCCTGCCCAGGCTGGCTTTGAACTGTGATCCTCAGATCTCAGCCTCCTGAGTAGCTAGGATGACAGGTGTGAACCACCAGTGCTTGACTCCTTCTCTCACACATCCAGATGCAAGCAGTCACCCTTGTGGGGTGAGCTCTGGGTGATTCACACAGGGTGGCTGCATAGACAGGTGAGAGGGGCAGGTGGCACTGCCTGGCTACATGTCTGAGGGAGGGAGGACCATCCCTTTGAGTCTACCTACCAATGTAAAGATAGATGTGTAGCAGCTTCAGACCCTCCTGTGGAGAAGACTCCTCTGTCACACGTTTCCTGCATTTTCCACTCTGAGAAGCACTTATAACCTTCCCCTTTCCCCACCTCCCCAACTCTGACAGCAAAGATGAGCTACAACTGCCTTGTCTGGGTATTGAACTCAGGCCTCCCAGTTTTACCACTTGAGCCACATCCCTAGGCCTTTGCTTCTCATTTGTTTTACAGATAGGATCTCAAGCTGACTTTCCCTGAACCCTTGACTTTCCCTTGAACCATAATCCTCCTGCCACTGCCTCCTGAGTAGCTGGGATTGCAGCCATCAGCCACCATGCCTCACCTCTGTTTCATCTTTTTTTTTTTTTTTTGTCGGTCATGGGGCTTGAACTCTGGGCTTGGGCACTGTTCCTGTGCTCTTCAGCTCAAGGCAAGTGCTCTACCACTGGAGCCACAGCGCCACTTCCAGTTTTCTAGTGGTTTATTGGAGATAAGAGTCTCACGGACTTTCCTGCCTGGGCTGGCTTTGAACCTCAATCCTCAGATCTCATCCTCCTGAGTAGCTAGGATTACAGGCTTGAGCCACCAGCGCCCGGCTTCATCTCTCTCTCTCTCTTTCTCTCTTTTTTTTGAGTAAAAATGAACTTACAATCTTTATGGATGAAGATAGTATATAGAGTTCAGGCATCTCTAATCCAGAAATCTAAAATGTCTCAAAATCCAGAGCTCTGAGCTCCACAATGCCCTAATATTTTCTGATTTTGAATGTTTTGGATTTTTGATTAGTGATAAGTGAGTAAATTCTGTGCATATATTTCAAAAATCTGAAAAACTTCCCAGTAACATGGTTCCAAGTAGCTTTTCGGTTGCTGTTATTAACTACAGATCTCAGAATGAAAATTTAATAATTTAACAGATATTTATCAAACAAATTCTACATGACAGCCATTGTTTTCATACTGGGAATGTATCAGTAAATGGAAAAAAAAATCCCTGCTCTCATGGAGATTATATTAAAGGGAGATAGACAATAAACAATTTTCACTTAATCATTTTCTGCCTCATCTCTTGATCTTGATATGGTCGCTGCACTGTCAAGTCCAGTACAAGTCCTCTGTGGAGAACCTCCCTCCTCACCTGGGTCTTTCATCCTTCCTGTTGTCCAGGGCCTCAGCTTTTGATCTCCCTGGGAGATGAGTCAGTGAGGCGTCCCCTTTGGGGTATTGAGGGGGTTAGGGACTTTGGCCCAGCCAGCTCATCCGTGTACTATGTGTCAGTGGGGCACTTTCATCCTCCACTGGGCCTTGAGCCCTGACTCATTATCGGTGATAATTAGCATCCCTAAGCAGTCTTCCGCCCCACTAAATGCTTGCTGATCATTAGGTGCTATTGTGGGCAACTAGGTCCCAGCTCCAGCATCCTCTGCCCAAGCTGCTTCTCCGGCCCCAGCTGCCTGAGCTGCCAAGAGATTAAGTGTCCTAGCCACAAACATACAATACCCCAAATCTCAGACACAACCCATGCACAAGGGCATGAACGTTGGTACAGATGTTCATAGGGAAGCAAGCTCCATAGAGGCAAACACACAAAACCAATCACAGCTCTCAGACATGGTGAGTCCCATGCACAGCCACGTATCAAGTGTGCAGAGAGCAACAGATGCAGGATGCATCTTAACACAGACCTAGAGCTCAGAGAAACAGAACAAACTGAAATGCCCATGCACACAACTTACCTGTGCACTATGGGATGTTGCATATGCCATTCCCTTTGGCATGCCATTCCTCAATGCATCCTCTCTTTAGACCTGGCTAATTCCTACTACTCTTCAGGCCATGGTGTTCCCTCTCCCAGACCCTCTTCCCCCAAGCTTTGGCAGGGGATCTTCCATATTCTCTGTCCTTGGAGCACTTCCCTGCACTGTGGTCTCATTTGCTGTTTCCCATCCAACACATCAGGTTTAATATGATGGGCATTTTTTTCTTTTTGCCTGAGTTCAGTGAGATAGTGACTGAGGTATGAGTGGGCCACAAAGGCCAGGAAGCAAATCAAGAAGAGCAGCAAAAAGCTCTTGATGTGCAGGGTCTAAGAAAGCATTTAAATTACCCCAGGCACAGCCTGACATCCTCTGCCTTGTTTGCTCAGACTTTGCTGTTTTTTTTTTTTTTTTTTAATGTTTCTTCTAGGCTTGCTGCTGCTGCCTGAACCAGTTCCCTCCTTCCCTTGTCTTGTCTCTTGCCACATTTCTGATCTTACACATTCACTTCCCTTCTCCTCCACTTGGGTGTGCTCTGCTCCCATCTCTCTCTCTCTCTCTCTCTCTCTCTCTCTCTCTCTCTCTCTCTCTCTCTCTCTCTCTCTCTCTCTCTCTCTCTCTCTCCTCTCTCTCTCCCTTCTCTCCTTCCCTCCCTCTCTTTCTTTCTCCTTCCTTCTCTCTGCCTCCTCCTCTTCCTCCTCCTCCTCTTCTTTTTTTTCCTTCTTCTTCTTTCTTTTTCTCCCCCCCCCCCCCCACTGTGTAACCCAGGCTGGCCTTAAACTCCTGCCTAAGTGTGCAAGATTACAAGTGTACACCACTATGCCCACTTCTACTCTTACTTCAAAGCCCAGTGAAGTCTTGCAATCAGAGGCCACATCCTCCGCCAATGGCTTCCTAACCCATGCCATTTAGTGTCACAAAGGAAGATGGCGAGGGTGGTTACAAACACAAGCCTTGGTTCCAGTCCGATCTTAGCTGCTTGTATGAGTTCTGCCTCCTTCGTTCCCTCCTCCATAGAGCTCTCCTCATTAGACTGCTGCAAGATTAAATGAGACACAGAGTGTAATGTGTGAAACATTCACTTGGGCTCTATCTCCAGGCTGCAGGAGAGCAGGGTGTTCTAATGAGATCAAGGAAGCTCAGATGCACCCAGGAGGTACTACGTGTTGCCTTGCTAATTGGCACTGAGTGAAATGAACATTTGTACATGAACACCTACTATGTGTACCACCCTTCCTCTATTTCTATGTGGCTATTAATCTGCCTAGTAGTTCCTAATGTGAGGCTCAAGAAGGTAGAGATGTGGCATCTCTTGATTTTTGTGCCTGTCCTGAGGCTTGAACTGAGGGCTTGGGCACTGTCCTTGAGCTTTTCACTCAAGGTTAGTGCTCTACCACTTGAGCCACAATTCCACTTCCAGGTTTTTTTTAAGTGCTTAATTGGAAATAAGAATCTTATGGGCTTTCCTGCCCAGGCTGGCTACAAACCATGATCCTCAGATCTCAAAACCTGAGTAGCTAAGATTATAGGCATAGCCATTAACATCTGGCTGGTTTCTTAAATAATTGTTTTTTGATGTATAACTTACATATAATAAAGTTATTAACTTAAAGAGAATAAGTTTTAATAAATAGTTATCATTATTACAATCAAGCAAAGAATTATTATCCCTCCACAAGTTTCCTATGCCCTTTTGTAGTGATGTGTGTGTGTGGGGGGGGGGGGTTGGGGATGACTTTCTTTTTTGTTGTTGTTGGTCATGAGGCTTGAACTCTGGGCCTGGGAGTTGTCCCTGAGCTTTTGTGTTCAAGGCTAGTGCTCTACCACTGTGAGCCATTGATCCACTCTGGTTTTCTGGTGGTTAATTGGAGATAAAAGCCTCACAGACTTTCCTACCTGGTTGGTTTCAAACCACAATCCCATGATCTCAGCCTCCTGAGTAGCTAGGATTACAGGCTTGAGCCATCAGCAAGGCCCTCACATCTCAACCTCCTGAGTAGCTAGGATTACAGGTGTGAGCCACCAGTGCCCAGCTGGGGATGACTTTCTACAGGACTGTGAGAGGCACTGGCCAGGGCACTTAAGAGTAGTGCAGCTTCTGACATGCCAGAGACTGCTCGCTTTCTGTAGGTCCTGATTCCTGTAGGCTAGCCTGGGTAATGAGGCCAGGCCAGGGGAGGGATGCTCAGGTAGTGGCTCTTGATGACAACACCTGGAAGGCAGGGCTGCTTTGGCGGCAAGAGGTGATTTCTGAAGCCCAGAATGAGTGGCAGGGAGTAGAAAGAGCTGATTCTTCCACAAACCTGCCACATCTTGGACCATGTGTGCCTGTGGCTCTGGTGGTCATAAGTTGGTCCAGACTAGAGCAGGAGGCTAGTAGAAATGACTCTACTTCTTCCTCCATCTTTCCCCCATCCAGGGGTCATAAACCCCTCTCTGTGGGTTAACAATTCCCTGAACAGAAGAGGGGCACTTTTGTTCCCCAGCTCCAGAACTAAATATTAAAGCAATTATGTAACTAGCAATAAATTACTTAAAGTAGTGACTCACTCTGCTTAATTAGAGCGCAAGCAGGGAGGGCTTAAGGTATTTTTAGAGTACACACCTCACTCCCTCCTGTGGGGTGGGGGCTCTGCAAGGTGGAGGTGGAAAAAAGGCTGGGAGCTCAGGGGAGTGCTCCAGGTGTCTGCAAGGAGGTGGAAGGTGATCTTCCATCCCACTGAGGCCTTCACAAAGAAAGATCAAGTCAGTGCAGCAGCAGGGAATCCAGATTAGACTCCAGGATCACCTTTCAGCTAGGATTACTGAATAAATGGCAGTGACACTAGATTATACTCTCAGAGAGCAAGGACTTGGCATGTGACTCCCCTCTCTACCCAGGAACTGAGCAAGAATGAGACTTAGGAGATAGACACATCTGGGGTTAAGTCTTGTCTTAGTTGGTCACTAGCTGGGTGTCTTAAGCAGATCCCTCCCTTTTTAAATCACCCTAGAGCTTTGATGATAAAAAGACTGTAATTTTCATGTTGACCTGGAAATGCATCATAGTTGCTGCGTGCACAAGAAGATCCCTGTGATGATGGTTAGAGCCAATACCCTGCAAATCAGGAATCAAACCTGTTCCATTACTACTTCATCCTTGGTTTCATTCAGAGGATCGCACATACTAGATGTTCAATAAATGCTTTATTTTGTTACTTCATTCTAGTTTCATTCCCATGCTTCTGCTCAGAAAAATTCTTTTATTTCCCTGAGGTTTTGTGGTGAAGGAAATAGGCAACGTATGTATGTATGTGATGTGTGGGATGTGTGTGTGTGTGTGTGTGTGTGTGTATCTTAGGTGAATTGGCTCCATTTCCAGATGCCAGTCTGGACCTGTAGAGTTCAGGACCATGGACAGCTCTTGTCCTTGTTGATTCCGGGGGTGATCATCTAGCTGCCAGGAAAGTAGCTAGGATGGGAAGATTTGCTGTTTTCCATCTCTACAACTCAGGGTGGAAGAAAGAGGAACCACCAGACCTGCATCAGGGGAGGTCCGGACTCTCACCCATCATTACCCTGAGTTCAGAGGACATTAGAATAAGAGTGGGTAGGGCATCTAGAGAAGGGCTACCTGAAGGAAGGGACCTGTTTGGCATATGTCAAACATGGTAATGATTGTCTCCCTGCAGGTTCTTGGTAAGGATTAAATGAGCATGTTTTTAGAGATACTTGGAGTATGGCTGGCATGAAGGGGCATAGCATCTGGGCATGTTGCCTTCCCCTTCTCTTCATCCTTCTTTCTCTGTGTTATGAAAAGGGACATTCCCTTTAAGGGAATGTGTTATGAATGTGTTATGAAAAGGGACATTCCCTATCAAAGAGCTCTGGGCTTAGACACCCATCCACAGAGGCTGGGAAGAGAATGTCCCATCTCCTAGGTCACTGACCTGTGTATTTGGATGGAACTGGACAAAAAATAGGTATCCATGGACAGTAGAAAGATCTATGCTACTCCTTATGGGAATCCTGAAGATGCAGAGGGGAAGACACAGCTCAATTAGGGTGATGATGTTTAATCGCTGCCACTCCCCAAGGCCCCAAGATTCCTGTCCCCAGTAGCCATTCTGATGAGCTCTGACCAGCTCTCTTCACACCTCACTGGAGTGCAGGGCTCGGGTTATGAATTAGTGATGACAGCATCCAGCATGCTATGACAACCTGCCTGATGCGCTTAGCCTGGATTGGTGCAGATTCAAAGGCCAGAGACCCCTTTGGTTCTGGGCCTTGGTACTGCTGTGAGTGGTGGGGGCTGGGACCAGTGGGTGCTGGGAAGATAAGTATGAGGTGCCGAGGGAGTGGAATAGAGTTTGTGTAGATCGTCGAAGCAAAGGATCTGGGGATAGTTGTTTCTCTCCTTCCCTTCTCTTTGCTCTCCGTTCCATTTCTCCTTTCTGTAACTCTCCTCTTCTTACTCATTCTCTGAGCCCTATCCCTATTTGAGGCCTGGCTGGCCTCACACTAGGGGGGCTTCAGGGAATATGGTACCTTGTAGGAGGTTCCTGACTGAGCTCAGCCAGTGGCTTACAAGCAGCTTTGTAGAGGAGATAGTCTTCTGGTGGAAAGGTGAGGTCTGGGGGTGAAGCAGTGGAGTATAGGGGAGAGGCCTGAAGGTAGGATGAGGAAATTGAGGCAGTAAAGGACTGGGAGAAGGAAATGTAGTCAAGAGCTTACAGTTTGTCACACAGGCAAAGAGGAGTTCTAAAGATTCTTATTTAATTTTTAATCAGGGGGTTCATTTTAGAGATGGGAAGACCAAGGCTCTGAAAGAGAAAATGATCCACTCAAGTTGGCTTTGGTTATTAGAGACAGAATCCACAAGATTTGCTGGGGTTCTGGTAGACTCCAACTAGGACCTCTGGCTTCAGACTCTCTGGCTTGGTAACCATGGTCTCCATAAGGAACTCTGTGGGTAACTGTGCTATCAATTTGAATGCAATTTGCATAGGCCAGAGCTGTGTTGAAGACTCTTCCTGCCTGTTAGGCACACTGGCCTTAGGGTGAGGGCTGAGAATAAAGGTGTCATCAAGGGAAGGATCTGAAATTCAAGGTCTTGGTTTAGATCATGAAGAGGGGCTGGGAATGTGGCTTCGTGGTAGAGTGCTTGCTTAGCATGCCTAGCATGAATGAAGCTCTGGTTTCAATTCCTCAGTACCACATAAACAGAAAAAGCCTAAAGTAGTGCTGTGGCTCAAGTGGTAGAGTGCTAGCCTTGAGCACAGAGAGGCTCAGGGACAGTGCCTAGGCCCTGAGTTCAAGCCCTAGGACTGGCCAAAAAAAGATCAGGAAGAATTAGCTGGGTGCTGGTGGCTCATGCCTGTAATCCTAGCTACTCAGGAGGCTGAGATCTGAGAGTCGGAGTTCAGGAAGAAAAAAGTATGAGACTCTAATCTCTAATTAACCACTTAAAAGACAGAAGTGGAGCTGTGGCTCAAAGTGATAGAGCAAAAAAAGCTCATGGACGGTGCCCTGGCCCTGAGTTCAAGGGCCACAAATGATTTAAAAAAAAGATCAGGAAGAATTAATACCAGAAATGGATTCAAATTAGGTCTTCTGGCACACAGTCCAGCCCCTCTGCTATATCCCCTCCTTTGCCACCCTCCAGGGACTTTTAGCTGAGCCAGTCACCTGTAGGCAGTGGTTGTGTCCCTGGGTCCTGCTTGCTCTCCTCCAGGCCCTTCCTGGTTCCAGGGCCTGTTGCTGGGCCTACTGTACTGATAGCTATTGGCAGAGAGAGTCCTTTAACCTCATTGTCCTGATGAGGAAACTGAGGTCCCAAGTAACTCATTCAGGGTTACAATAGGTCAGTGGCTGGGCTGGGTTTGGCTGCCTGGCCCTTGGCATGTCTTCACTTCCCCATCTCACGTCTCTCTCCCTGCCTCTCCCCCATCCGGTCCTGCTGTGCAGCATTGCTGGGCCTGCCAGCCTTGATGGATGGTCCTGCAGCTCAGCCTCCCTCCCATTCCTCTCCGGATGCTGGGCTGTTAGCCTCCTAATCACCAGTCCTGCCTAGTGGCTGCCAAACCATTCATTTCCACCACCCCCCTCCCTCAATCTTGCTCAGCACAGGTGGGGGGGGCGGGAGGGGAGGAGAAAGGGGACACAGCAAGTCCCCCGAATTGAACTGGAGAGTTCAGCTGCAGCCTTCATTTTAGGGGACTCTATGGTTAGGGAACAGCCTGAACCTCCTTGCTAGAGTGCCAAAAAGAAAAAAAAATCCCTCCCAGATCTCCCAAGGGACCTACCCGGGCTCACACCCACACATGCTCACATAAAAGCTTTTGTGTGTTGGAAAATTGTTGTTTGCCAAGCATTGTGCCATAACTCTGTTTCTAAGTACATTCATCCTCTTCTAGGGGTGCTATTGTGAACCCCACTGTACAGATAAGAATGCTGAGACTCAGAGAGGTTAAGTGACTTGCACAGCATGCATGTTCAGGACAGGAAGTAGAAGAGGGGCTTGAAACCATGGATGGCTCACATTTTGTGCTCACAACTGCTCTACTGATTTGTGTGTGTGTTTCCACACCCATGGGTACACTGTACACTCGTGCGTACATGAACATGACCTGTCCATCAGCCATTGTGTCATCCATGCACCTGGTCCAAGTCCCTGGGGAGTGAGTAAGGAGAAGGGTAAGGTTGTGGAGGGGACAAAAGGCACTGTTCATTGTCCCCAGGCTGTCCCTGGACTCTCAGTCTCTCTGTGACACTAGCTGGGTAGGGGGGGGGGGGGGAAGAAGCAGCCTCCAGGCAGTGGGAAAGGGAGGCTGAGAGGCAGATCAATCGATCCCTTCAGTATTGCCTTCCAGGAACTGGGGCCCCGGGGAACGTGGTGCTGCAGGTCGATTTTCTAGGCTGTAGCCCAGACCCAGCGTACAGTGTGTGGGGTGAAGCAAATAAGCAGCAGCCTACCCACCCCAGCCCCTTCTCCTACCTTCTACTGCTAGTCCCACGTTTTTCCCTGCTCCCCTGCTCCCTCTTCATTGTACACTAGAGATTCAGGCATTATTGACTCTACCCAGTCTAGCCTGGCCCCACACAAGACTTGGGTGACGAGGTACACCAGAGCTTCAGGGAGGTGGAGTCAGCCCCTGGCCTTCAGAGACCTTCATGGACAACTTAATGAGATAATGAATATATTGCTCTCTGCGCTCCGTGCTGTGGGGCACGTAGTAGGCACTTAATTAGTCTTCATTTTGTTCCTCCCTGAGGCATCTAGTGAGACAGAGGCTGCTGCGGGTATATGGGACATCTCTGTATAGCACTGAGCTCTAAGCCCTGTTACATCCTTCTTGAGAGGACCCTGAGCAGATCTGGTTATCCTTTTCCTGGCACCCCTTTACCTTGGTTTCTACAATGGTCCCCATACATGCTTTGGCCTCAAGGGATCTGGGTTTAAGTCCTAGTACAGCATTTGCAGGCTGCTGCTGGTGGTTAAGGCAAAGTGCTTCCCTCTGGAGCTTCAGACTTCTCATCCAAACCCCATGCAGAGTGAAGATTAAATGAGACATCGTCTGCCCCCCCCCCCCCCCAGGAGCCAGGTGACTTTGGCTTCCTCCAGAGCCCGACTTCCCGTGTCACAGTCCTTGAATGGACAGCAGTGGCCATCTCTCCACTGGGAAGCCTGCTTCCACTTTGGTGCCTAGTGCTGAGACAGGCTCTGCTGCAGAGGAAGGAAGTAAATATCCCAGGCTGGAGGACCTTTATCTTCCGATTTCTGTCTGCCGTCCCTCCCCCCCCCCCCCAACTGCCGTCTGCTCTGCATCCAGGGCTGCGCTGGCCTGTCTGCTCTCTGGCCTTCTGACTTTCCAGTTCTCTCCTTTTATTACTGCCTCTCTATTACGTCCTGCCTCAGGCTTATCTCCCATCACGTGTCGATCCATCTTTGTCATTTCCCTGCGGCTTTCCCCCATTCCCCAGAGTTGGGAGTGTGTCCTTTCTCAGAATCAGTTCCTCTGAGCCATGTGTCTCTGGCTATGTCTGTTTTCACCTTTCTGCACCTCTCTCCTGGGTGTTTTTTTTTTTTGCCTTTTATAATAATCTTTGGACTCCCTTTGTCTGTCTCTGCACATTTCTCTCTGCCCCTCACTCTGGGTTTCCTCTCTCAGGTCCTGTCTGGTCTTCACCTCCTACCCTTATAAGCCCTGCCAAGGCAGCAGGTCCGGCTATCCAGCCCCTGGGGGAGATGTAGGCCACCCTCCTTCTATATTGCTGGCTGACTCGGAGGCCCCTGACAATGTCCTCCACCCCATACCATGCTTTGTTGCTAGGCCTTGGGCTAGCAGCACCTGGCTTCCATAGCGACGGGTGCTTGGAGACGAAATGCTATATCTCCCAGTCCCACTACGGGAGCCTTACCGATCGAGTGCCTTTGGATCAATCGGGAAATGTGGCTGGGCTCCAGGCTGCCTCCAGCTTGGAAAGACAAGAGAAGAGCAGACAGTGATATATATCTTTTGGAGCTTGAGGATTCCCTGGGGTGGGGTGGGGGGCGGTAAGAAGAAGCCACTCAGATGTGTCCCTTAACCCAAGAAGAGAGCCAGAAAGAAGGCCCCCAGATCTTCTCCTAGGACTCAGCCTGTTACAAGGGGCAAGAGATGAGGAGTTGGGAAGGGGCCAGAGTCAGAGTGCTACCTTACCATTTCTAGTCATGTGAGTTTAGATAAATGGTCTCAGTCTGAGGGCCCCGTTTTCCTCAACTGTAAAGTGGGACTCCTAAAGATGAAATGAATGAATAGATTGGGTGTTAGAAGATGTGTCCCTTTCCCCTTTAATTGACAGAGAGGAAGGGCAGGTTCTCCAGGTGTGGGAGTGTTGTAAGCAAAAGGGAAGGAAGTGGTCACCATGGCTGTCTGTGGTTACACAGGTGCAGAGTTCTGGGGTTAGACTGAGTCACCCACACTGCCTCTGCCAGTATGCCCGTGCTCCTCACAGCTTTTAGGAGGGGTTGTTCATTTTCTTGGATTTCCCCAACTTGTGAGCTCAGAAGCCCCCATTGCAGGCATAGCAGGAGTGCTCAAGGACCTGCCCCTTCTCTGGTGTTCACAGCCACTCAAGTCCACAGACCAAAAGGTTTCGAGAGGCACAGAGACCCAGATGTTTGAGTTCTGGAGTCACATATTCCAAGTGGTAAGGAGGATAGAATGCTAGGATCTTGGGTTTCTGAATTCTTAAGGCTCCAGGTGCTAAAGATTCACAGAATGTAAGAAGCATAAGCTCTTTCAATAATAGGATATTATTACAGAAGCTCTGAATTAATTTCTTTCTTTTTTCTTTTTCTTTTTGCCAGTCCCGGGGCTTGAACTCAGGGCCTGGGCATTGTCCCTGAGCTTCTTTTGCTCAAGGCTAGCACTCTACCACTTGAGCCACAGCACCACTTCTGGCTTTTTCTGTTTATGTGGTACTGAGGAATCAAACCCAGGGCTTCATGCATGCTAGACCAGCACTGTACCACTGAGCCACATTCCCAGCCCCTGAATTTCTTTCTTTTTGGAGTTTCTTGAAACCTTGAAGCCACCAACCTGCCTAGAAAAATGGTTTGCGTTAGCAGGGTTTTCAGTGCATAGGTCCTTGCTACTTTTTGATTTCTTGCCTCAGAATTTCTGATGGATTCAGCTCTAAATAGTCCTGGAATGTGTAATATCTTGGAGTCAGAGACTAGTTGCAGCTCCCAAGGCACTCTTGGAATAAAGCTAGGCCAGAAATAGCGGGTAGTTGGGGTGCTGGGTGGCCTGGTGGGCTGCATCTGTGGGCAGGGTTCTGGACAGCTGCCCTTGGAGGAGGACTAGCCTGCCAGCCAGATCTCAGGAAGAAACCTCTCCATGTACTACTTCTGGGGCAGGAGTCCAAGCTGCTCCTCCTGGTCCTGCAAACTTCAAGGCAGTGGGTGCCCAGAGTTGAAGAGCTGGGATGGGGAGGGAAGGGGGCCTTTATCTCAGTTGTACAGGGATATAAGGAATGAGAGTGCTGGGGGGGCATTCAGCAGGGAGTGTGGATAGGAGAAGGGAAGCTGTGGCTTCGTGGGGACATCCTTGAAGGATGCACTCTGCGACTCGTGGGAGCCAACCAAGGAGTTCTCTGGGCTGTCTCTGCACTGACATTGCTGTTCAGGTTGGGGCCCCTGGCCACCTAGGACCTGCTTCTCTTCCTTTGTCCTTTCCAACTTCCCTTAGGAATCCCAGGCTCCAGCATGACAAGGCCATGTTGTGGGAGGAGTCAAGGTCAGGCAGGGTCATCAACTTGGGAAAAAGTTGGCTTGGAAGAAGGTGAGCCCCCTGTCTCTGGCAGGGCGCAAGCAGGGCCCAGATGGCCAGTTATGGCAACTTCAGAGAGGGCTTCAGAGGTGGTAGACGAAAGGCAGCCTGGAGGCCTCTTCTCTGGGACAGTCATGTTCTGTGTCTTTGGCTCAGATGGTTCCACATTCCAGATACCCCTGAGCTCATAGGGGGTTATTATAACCTAGCCTTTGTGATAACGTAGGCTTTCCTCTCTGTGCCCGGCCCCAACTGGGCCTGGGCCATGGAATTGCTTCAAACCCAGCCTTTGCCTTGAGAAGCCCAGTCTGATGGGGGAGGCAACAGAGAAATAAACAAACCTGGGTAAGTCCCATAAATGGGAGGATGAATGGACTGAGAAAAAAGTTCTACTACTGATTCCTGGATGTGTTTTTGAGCAATTCTTGGCCAAGCCTAGGCTAGGGGATATGTTTAGTGATCAAAATGCAAAGCCTTGGCCCGGGGCTGCCAGCATAATCAGGTGATAAGCACCTCCAGTCCTCTGTGAGGCGCTGTCTGCCTGGGGAACTAGCCAGAAGGCAACATGGCCACTGTGGAAGGGAGGTTTTCCTTTTCCCCTGGTAGAAGTCCTGGCAGGCCAGGAACAGGTGCCTAGTCTATCCTGGGGGCAGTGGGAGGCAACATGGGTGAGACCGTGGAAGAGGTAAAGCTGGGTGTAGGACAGTAATGGGCATCGGGAAGAAGGAATCATTGATACAGGTGTGCTCACCTGTGCCTCTGTGTGTGTGTGTGTGTGTGTGTGTGTGTGTGTGTGTGTGTGTGTGTGTGTGTGTGTGTGTGTGTGTGTGTGTGTGACCCAGGGCATCCTTGTATAGAGGAACAAGGAACAATCTTGGAATTTCTAGGTGATGGGGAGCAGGTACTAATGTCTACAGTGTCTCCTGTACCTCAGTCCCCCCCTGAGCCAGCACACCCAGGCCTAGAATCTCATGGCTTTTCTTCCTCCCAAGGGTTATAGAGCTGCCTAGCTGCTGCTTCCAAGGCAAAAGTGGATACAAATAATGAATGAGCAAGACCCATGGCTGATACACCGACTCCTTCCTAGGCCTAGTTCACTCATGATGCTCTTCCAAACTCAGAGCTGCTGCCACAGTCCAGGGCTGGCATATGGAGCACAGGGTCCTGGAGGGAGCAGGGCTCACAGGGATGATGGCTGCCTCCTGAAAGCTCCTAACATATCCTATGCAGAGCCCTGAAAGAGGATGCTGGGACCTCTGTAGTCCACAGACTATGGAGATAAAGTAACTTCCTGAAGTACCCAGGGCCAAGTAGGCACCCAGGAAGAAGGGGCCAGATATTACTGAGCTGTTGAGGATACAGCAGGGGGTAGGCTTCCTGATACCAGAGATGGGCAGAGGGTGCAGGCTTGGGGAGAGGTGAAAGACCCCCAGCCAATGAATTTATGGGTACAAAAAGAGAGCTGGGGAAGTCCAAGTCTTACCTGCCTTTGATCAAGTGGCCGGGCATGAATTTAAGTCAGTCAGCTGGGTTTGAATTTTGGCTCCAGTGTTTACTGGCTGTTTGACAATGAGCAAGTTACTTAATCTCTCTGTGCCTCATTCCTCCTCATCTATAAAATGTGGCCTACCTTGTATCATTGTTGAAAAGTAAACAAGTTGGGCTCTGGTGGCTCAAGCATGTAAACCTGATACTCAGGAGGCTGAGATAGAAGGATGGCAGTTTATAGCCAGCTGAAGAAGAAAAGTCTGTGAGACTCTTATCTCCAAGTAACCAGCAAAAAGCCCAAAGTGGAAATGTGACTCAGATAGTAGAACTCCAGATTTTTTACAATTTTTATTGTTATTATAAAGGTAATATACAGAAAGGTTACAGTAACATAAGCCAGGTAAAGCATACATTTCTTTTTCTTTCTTTCTTTTCTTTTTTTTCTTTTTTTGGGTCCGGTCGTGGGCCTGAACTCTGGGCCTGGGCACTGTCCCTCAGCTCTTCAGCTCAAGGCTAGTGCTCTACCACTTGAGCCACAGTGCCACTTCTGGCTTTTTTCTTTTTGCTTATGTGGTGTTGAGGCATCGAACCCAGGGCCTCAGGCATGCAAGGCAAGCACTCTACCACTGAGACCTTCCCAGCCCAAAACGTACATTTCTTTTTGGACATATCACCCAGAACTCCACATTTGAGTGAAAAAAAAAGCCCAATGAAAGCATGAGGTCTTGAGTTCAAGCTTCAGGATCAGCAAGGAAGGAAGGAAGGGAGGGAGAGAGGGAGGGAGGGAGGGAGGGAGGGAGGATAGGAAGGAGGGAGGAAGGGAAGGAAGGAAGGGAAAACATGAAACATAAGGTGTTCAACAAAGGTTCTTTTTTTCCCCCCATCAGTCATGGGGCTTCAACCAGGATCTGAGTGCTGTCATTGAGCTATTTTCACTTATGGCTAGTGCTCTACCACTTTGAGCCATAGTGCCACTTTTGGTTTTCTGGTGGTTCATTGGAGATAAGAGTCTCACAGGTGTTCCTGCCCAGCTGGCTTTGGTCTGTGATCCTCAGATCCCAGCCTTCTGAGGAACTAGGATTACAGGTGTGAGCCCTGGTGCCTGGCAATAATTTTTATTTTTATTTTTAAACTGGATTTTTTTTAATTTTTTCTTTCTTAGTAGTGGGGATCGAACCAAGGATGTGCACTTGCTAGAAGAGCACTTCACCACTGAGCTACATCCCAGTCCAATTCAACAAAGGTTCTTAAGTGTTGAATAAATATTAAATCCTGCCAGCCTCAGGTGGCCGCAGCCAGCCATCAGGGGCCAGCCTTCACGCTTCCTCCCTGGGATGAAGGTCAGACAGGGATGAGAGATGTCTAATCCAGAGCTTTCACACCGGGCAGCGAATTAGAACCACATTATAAAATATATCTGGGATGAGAGTTTCAGGCCTCAGCAATCTTAAATGCCCCCAATGATTCAAATATAAGCCAAGGAGAAACAGGATAGGATCACAGAATATGGACTTGGAGCAAAGGCAGGGGTCTCCTGGGAGTGGAATCCAGCCTTGGAAAGAGTCATTTTCTAGATACGAGAGCTTGGGAAAGCCTGTGACTTTCAACCTGGAGGAGCCTTGCTTGTCCCTACTTAGGGGAGGGGTTCAAGAATGCTATGAGCGGTTGTAAGCAGTGCACTTGCTTGTTTATTGAATCTAGAGTGCTAACCTTTCATGGATGAGATCATCAAGACTCAGAGAGATACAATGGCCTGCTCAAAATCACACAGCAAATCTATGACACAGTTAGGACTCAAACTCTCTGAGGAATGCTTGAATCTGAAAATTTGACCCAGAAAGAATCTGAGTTGAGGTTGACATACAGCCTGCACCTGGGAATCCAGCCACTGAACTGCAGCATGAGAGACTCAAGTAAATTTAGTAAATAACTTCTGAAGAGACAATGCTGAAGAGGCCCTGAACCCAGGAGCTGGTAGCTGTGCCAGGCCAGGGTTGGCTCTTGAGTTTAGGGCTGAAAGAACCTCTTCTCAAGAACAGGAGGCTGGCCAGTGACCAGATAAATACCTCCTGGGCACGTGTGTCTCATGCAGGCTATTCAAGGCCCAGGACTGAGCCAGCGACACATGCTCAGGACTTGCAAAGAGATTGGTGCATCTGGTGGAACTCAGCCTTAGTCTGCCCTATTGCCTCAAGCAATAGCCCTGGAATTGACCAGATCCTTCTCAAGAGGATGAAACTGAGAGCCAAGAATGTCATGGAGACCTGTTTTAGGGGGGAACAGAACCTTTGCACATCTTTTCTCATGGAACACTTTTTTAGGTGCTAATAACTAGAGCAAATTGCCCTATTCTGAAGATGCAGCAAAATACCTTCACTTGACCCAGATCACTTCTACCTCATTTCTCCCTGGGCCTGACTCCCAGGAATGATACAAAAGGGCTCCAGTTGGCCCCTTATTGATAAGCAAACTCAAAAGAAAACAGAGGGGATTGGCGATTGGGTGGCACTCACAAAGGCCTAGGAGTGAAAATGAGGCAGTCACTGAGATGAGTAGAGAGAAAATTGTCAATGTAAGGAATGATGAGAGGAGGGTCAGGACAGGATGAACAAGCCGGGGTTGAGTTGCAGAAGGCCTCACAGGTCAAGTTGAATTGGAGTTTGGGCTTTCCGTGCTAGCAGCAGGTAGCCACTGAAGGTACGGGGAGCAGAGGAAAAGGCATACCTTAGAAAGGAGGGTGGACATGGAAGGTCACTCCATGAGCTAGTGGGACAGCCCTGCTGCCAAGGCTTGTGCCAGGTTCCTGGATTTTGTCCAGGACTGGGCTCAGTGACTCAACAATGAGGAAATTGCTCCCCAGGGGGAGAAGACCCAGATGAATCACCCCAGTGAGGTGGAGAGGCTGGGGGCTTACTGAGTCACCTTCCAAGGGCTGGGGGGTGGGAGACGTTGAATGGGCAGGGGGCTGGGCAGAGGGCAGAATTCAGGTCACACTTTAGGAAGGGCTATTAGGGTTCCATTTGTTTCCCCACCATTCTGAGTTTGAGCCTCCTTGGCAGTCCTGTGAGCTGAAATGAAAACGAAGACCCTGACAGGTGTAGAGGGGATCTGACCAAGGTCATGCAGCAAGTCGCTGGCCAAAGCCAGGCTAGATCTACTAAGCTCCTGCGGCACTCTAGTCAGGGCCCATCGCTTGGAAACTCAAGGCCGGGAGGAAACTGACGGTCGAGGGCATGGAGGTCACCCGGGTGACACCCAGCCATCTCCCCTTCACCACACCAGTCCACAGCAATTGGGGCCGGGCTGCTCGGCCGCGATGCGACACCAGGGGGCGCGGGAGCGTCACGGCTGCAGCCGGCGTCCGAGCGCCGAGGCCGCTCTGCGGAGAACAGCGCTCCGGGGCGCGCGGGTCCCCCCGCGGACCTGCAGACCGTGCGACCCGGGCTCGTACCTTCTCCAGTCTCCTGGGACGCCGATGCAGCCCGGCCTGCAAGTTCTGGGGGCCCAGTACCTGCACCCCACACTTAGGAACAGCGCGTGTGGGGCGCACGTGTCTGCCCAAGCAGATTCGCTCCTGCTTCAGGGCTTGTCCCTCCTGGAGCGACCTCTAAGATCCTCCCTACCTTCTGGACTGGGGGGAGAGGGAGGGAAACTCGGGGGTCCTATACAGGGTCCGAGGCCCCTGTCCCCGGCTCCCTTCACCCCCCCCCCTTCCCATCTCCACCCTCCATCCCCCGCACTGCGGAGCCTCAGGGCTCTGGCCGGGGCCCAGGTCACAGAGTAGTGGGAAGAGGATGTGGTCAGACAGGGATGGGGGCTCCTGGGAGGCGACCCCCGCGAGACAGCGAGAGGAGGGACGACGGGGCAGGGGGCGGGCAGCGGAGCCCGGGGGACAGCTCCCAGGCGGGGACCCTCACAGCGGACAGGCTGGAAGATGGAATTGTCCTGGGAGGGGAGAGTGGGCCGGTGTGTGTGTGTGGAGGAGGGTCTGGTGGGGTCCGAAGATCTGACAGCTGCGAGGTGCTGACCCTGGAGTCGAGGGAGTGGGCGGAGCCGGGGTGGCCAGGGGCGGGGCCGGGGTGCGCGGGGCGGGGCCTGGCGGCTGGGGGCGGGGCCAGGGCGGACTCTCCGGCGGACCCGCCGCCGAAGCTGTTGCGGACGCGCTGACCGAGCGAGCGAGCGCAGCGGCCCGGGCCGGCGGACAGGCGGGCGGGCGTCTGCGAGCATGGTCTTGGTCCTGCACCACATCCTCATCGCTGTTGTCCAATTCCTCAGGCGGGGCCAGCAGGTCTTCCTCAAACCCGACGAGCCGCCGCCGCCGCAGCCATGCACCGACAACCTGCAGGTAGGAGACCCCCCCCACCCCACCCCTGTACCCCAACCTCCCCACCCCCCGCCTTCAGGGCACCGGGAGAACGGGGCATCCGGAGCGGGCGTTCAGCTAGGGCCAAGACCTCTGCGCAGCACGCAGCCGCTGGGCTTCATGATCCTCCCTCCCCTGAACCCCTTGCATCGTCTTCAGGGATGGACCCCCCTCCCCTCCCCTCTCCCCTAGTTCTAGACCCTACTCTTGCACTGGGACTGCTTCCCGTTCCCGGAAGGAGTCCTTGAACCTCCAGATCGCAGCCCAAATGCCACCCTCGGCTCGGAATCTTGTCTGCATCCCAAGCTCCAAACTCCGAATCCACACCGAGAGCTCTGTTCAAGCCTGGGACCCCTTCCTCCCGGCTCAGTTTCCCAAACTCGGTGTCAGACCCTAGGCACTCCCTGACCTTCTGCACCACACTTCGGTTAGGGCTTCATCCCAAGACCCAGAACCTTCCTTCCACAGCCTCCTCTGTGCCCTCATGCAGGTTCCCACGCTACTACCTAGACTTCACTCAGTTCCCACCTACCCAAAGGTACATACCCCTCTCCTGCCCAACTTCTTCCTCCTCTACAAGACCCTTGCCCAGCTCCCTTCTCTCTCTCCTGGAAAGGAGACACCCTAGTCTTTTTCTTTTTGGATGGGGCAGTCCCACTTTATTCTCTGGGTTTTTCTTCGGGTTTTTCTCCAACTCTTGGGCTTACTCTCTGTCCCCTACTTCTCTCCTTTTTGTGGTCTCTTTTGTGTGGCCCTGTGTTGCTCACCTCTGTCTGTTCATTGCTCCAATTTCTCCAGCTATCTCTTTTCTGTGGTCTCTCTCTATGGTCATCCTTACCTTTATATCTGCCTCTGCTTCGGGATGAGGAAGGGACAGGCTCAAAGGCCATGGCTAGTGTTCCCAGGACTCTACCTCTTTCCATGTTTTTTAGGCATGGCATGGTATGGGCTCAGTTCCAAGAGCCTAAACATGGAGTGGGCTACCTTGGCTGGTACCCAGGGTACCAGTGGGTGGGTATCATGTGATATGAAATGGTAGCTGTAACTTGAACCCCTTCATCCTTGCTTTCCCAGTAGTGATTGAGGTGGTTGGAATTTGGGAATTGGGGGGACAGGTGTCTGTCACCTCTGGTGGGTGCTGTCTAGGGCCAGTAAGTCTGGGCTATGTGTGTTTGTCTGAGTATGAGTTTATTTGCATGTATTGAGTGTGTGTTACGTGTATATGTACCATAAATGACCATATCATCATGAATGGAATTGTTCATGGTGGGGGGGGTTATAGTAGGTATGGAGATTGTGAGTCTATGATGTTGCATGCTGCGTGTGGCCTAGGGAGGCACTTGTGGAGTTGCAACTGGGTATATGATTGAAGTGTGTGTGTGTGTGTGTATGTGTGTGTGTGTGTGTGTGTGTGTGTGTGTGTGTGAGAGAGAGAGAGAGAGAGAGAGAGAGAGGGAGAGGGAGAGGGAGAGGGGGAGAGATTTCATATCTATCATTACAGGATAGAGTTGTTATAAGGGCTGCATGGGAAAGAATTATATGTGTGGATGTATATGTTGTTGGTTGCTGTGTGTAGCCAGGAAGAGAAACCTGATAGGGTCTGGTACAGGTTTTATTAGCTATTTTGTCAGAGAGAAGGTGGGGTTTGTGTATGTCCAGGTGTGTTTACGGCCTACTGGATGGCTTGCAGTCCTGGGTTGGTTTGGGAATATTTTAGGGTCTTTGTGTTGGTGTTTATCGTGTGTCTGGGTAGTGACTCTGGATAGGAAAGGGTGTCTCCAGGGCTGAGGGGTGCAGTTCAGCAGGTGTTAGGAAGGGTAGGCGGGGAGGGTGTGAGGGCAGGGTCATCTGTGCTAAGGGGTTCAGTGTGCACACAAACATGTGATATTAGATGTGCCCATTATTTATGCAGGGTGTCTCCATGTCTGGGTGGTGTGTGTGTGTGTGTGTTGAATTTAATTGAATGCATGTGTCTCTGGTTAAGGCGGTGAGGATGAGGTCGAGTGTGAATGTGGAGTGTGGGTGTGTAAGCCGTGTGATTTTTCAGTGGGAGGGGTAGATTCTGTGATCTTTTCTCCCTGTGAGCTGTCAGGGTGTGTGATAAGGAATGTGTGAGGCATGTCCAGTGAGCTAAAGGGGCGTGCAGGGGTGGGAATGTAGAACGTGCTGTAGTGGGTAAGAGAGAGTATGTGCATAAGGCATGTTATGTTTGCCTGTGTGCAGAATACACAGCAGGTGCCTCATAAATGTTTGTGGAGTGACGTGTCCTTGCTTCCCTCCCAATCAGGTCCCTAGAGATACCTTTGGCTGCCCCCCCCCCCAACCCCTGGCTGCCCTACCCTTTGCCCTGCATCCTCTTCACTTTGACCAAAGCCTTTGTCTTGGGTTTCCGGCTGAACAGACGCTGGACAGGCGGGCGGCAGGCAATGGCGTGGTCCAGGAACCTTTGTTCTTTTCCTCTTAACTTGTCCCATATTTGGGCCCAGGGCTTGGAAGGGGTGGGGAGAGGATGCACGTGTCAGCAAGGTCACTGTGTTTACTACCCACTCCCTGTGTTCCACAGAAGGGCAGGGCTGGGTGTGGGACATGAGGCCCCATAGCCAGTGGTGTCCTGGGAGGCACCAGTGCCAGAGTTGTGCTGGGATTGGAGTTGAGTAAATCTGCCAACCATGTGCTTTTTATCCCATGGGGAGCCCACTGCCTTTCTGGCTTAAATTATTTTAGGGTGCTTAGCAGCCAAGTATCCCCTCCTTCATGCTCCCCTCTCCTCTTCCCTTCTCCGTGTTCTTGGGCTGAGGAACCACCAAGAAGATCTCAGTCTAGAGCGACTATTGTTGACCCTACATAAAAAGAGGGGAGCTGGGAGCTGATGGCTCACACCTGTAATCCTAGCTACTCAGGAGGCTGAGATTGGAGGATCACAATTTGAAGTCAGCTGGGGCAGGAAAGCTCATGAGATACTTACCTCCAATTAATTACCAAAAAAAGTTGTGGCTCAAGTTGTAGAGCACTAGCCTTGAGCAGAGAAGCTCAGGGACAGGGCTCAGGTCCTAAGTTTAAGCCCCAGGATGGGCACACAAATAAAAAATAAAAATAAAGGAGGAGAAATAGTCCCTGTCTTGGCAGAGACCCTTCTATGAAAGGAGGGGGGTCTGGTTACTTTTGGGGAGCCTGTAGTCAAGTAGGTGGAGACATCAGGTGTCCCCAGGTCATACTGTCCAGAGAAAGTTGTGGGAAAACCCTGGCAGGCTCTGGGCAATTGTTTGAGAGCATAAAAGCCCAGAACTCAAAGTTGGAGGCATGGATGCAGTCAGTGAAGGCGTCAGTACTGTTTTCCAGAAGGTTGTTGGAAATGAATGGGTTTGGGCTGGGCCTTGGAGGGAATGTAGGGTACACAGGCAAATACAGCCTGGGGAGGTAAGAGATACCTGAGCAACTGGAGAAGGGACCTTGGAGCCGTCAGCATTGTCTGGCTTTGGCTGACCATCCCTGGCTTTCAGCCTTCTCAGACTGGCAAGTCATGTTTTTTTCCCATCCCATGGTCTTTGGGCAGAATCATCACCATTGTTGCCCTCTTCTTCCTCTTTGGATGTTCTTTCTAATTTCCAAGGTCTAAGAGCTGCTACAGAGCCCTTGCTCCAGGAATGATTTAAGTGCTGGGGGTCATTGTGGTGACCAAGTTGATCTCCTGTGCTCTCTCATGGGCATCCTGGGGCAGCTGGCTGCTCCCTCAGTACTTCCCCTAGCCTAAACTGCACACAATTCTACTGGGTTTCATGTCTGTACTCCATTGGGGTCATCTGGCTCCTACCAGAATAGGAGCTCTGCAGAGACCGGATCTGGCCCTGCCTCGCCCCATCCCTGTGTTCTGAAGTTGGCCTGGCATGGTCATCTGATGTTTATAACTGCTTTAGAGGGTTGGCAGCTCAAGTGCCATCTAGAGAAATTGATGGGGACCTAAGGCACATTCTCATCAGATCCTCCTCTAACCAACATTCCCAGAAGCCAAGAGAGGTTAGGTGGCTGGTCCAGGTCACACAGCAAGGTAGTAGAGCTAGTACTGTTGTCCAGCTCTCCTGGCTGCCAGGCTGAGCTCTGGCTCCAGCACCATGCTGCTCTCTGGCTGGCCTCTGTGCTGCCTGTGGCGGGTAAATGATTATTAATGACCCCCCTGGCAAAGAGACAGGAAACACTTCCCAGCCACAGCTGGGGAGCTGCTCCCTGCCAGTCCGACAAGCAAACCCGCCCTGGCCAGGGTGTCTGCCTTGATACAGCCTCCATTCCTCTTTGCCTGATTTGCTCTTCTTAACTCGCCCCAACCTACCTGACCTAGACCTCCTAGAGGTAAAGGACAAGAAGAGACAGAGCTTTTCCCCTCTACGTCCTTGTTCCACATCGCTTTCTCCAATTGGACTCATTTCTACTTTCTTCCTTGCTCCTAAGAAGTAGATCTTCCTCTAGGAAGCCCTCCCTGGGTGCATGGCCAGTCCCTCCAGTGGCTGCTTCAGTGAGATCAGAGGGCATTGACTCTCCCCCACTGCAGAGTCTGTTCTTACTTTGATGGCTCTTTCTGGTGGCCCTAGGGCTGGCCTGGACACTTTCTGAAGCCCCAATCTAGTTGTTGCCTTAGAACTGACACAACAGAAGATGCTACTCACAAAGGGTGGGGTGGTTCAAGAGGTAGAGCACCAGACTTGAGGAGGAAAAGCCAAGTAAGAGCACAAGGCCCCAAGTTCAAGCCCCAGTACTGGCACACAAGAAAAAAGAAGGAAAAGATAAAGATGTCCCCATTGCTTCTTCCAACAGCCCTTCAACCAAGTATAGGGGTCTTTATCACCTCTGAGCACTTTTGCCTCACCTGTCCAAGCCATATACAATGGACCACCATAGATATCCTTCATAGATGGACATTAGTGTGTACCTACTGTGTACAACAGGAAGAGTGGGTAGAGATGAGCAAGCTCCCCACATATTCCCTAAGCAACACTGCTTCAATGTGGTGGGAGCTCAGAACTAGGCGCCAGGCTGGGAAGGGGGCATCGATGGAGGCTATGCTGGTAGAGTGTGTGGTGTGGGTGTAGATCCATGGGCCCTCATTCAGCATAGAATGGAAGGAATGACATGTTGGGAACCTCAGGAACAGAGAATCTGAGAGCTAAAGGATGAATCAGGAGCAAGTTCTGGAAGGGTGAAGGGGAGATAGTGACTGAGGCAGCTGGGTAGCAGATAGAAAGAAGAATACTTATGTTCATTGGTCCCACAGTTTCATGCATGGAGCTGGATCCTGGACCACTGGGTGGCTGAGTGGGTGGGATTGAGGGGGTAGGACAAGAAACATCAAGAGATGAGAGATATGGTTGTATTGGGCCAATCTGTGCCAGACTTACAAGCCATGTTAAGGACTATGGATGCTTTCCAGTGGGAAACAGCCCAAGGGAGAGGAGTTCAAAGGAGTTTGTGAGGGAGATCCCTGGACCATGGGTGGAGGTGAGCGCTGATGAGGCCTGGACAGGGAATGATCGAAGGATGCGTGGTGAGGGACAGCTGGGAGATGGAGGAGGGAGTTGATCAGCTGTAGAGGTGGAGGTATGGGAGGAGAACACGTTGCTTTGAGTGTCTTCTGGGCACCACACAACCTGTTTGAGGTCAGGAGGGAAGACAGTGAATCTTGCTCCTGGGGGGATTGGAAGATCCTGGTAAGGCCTCCCAGGAGCTCACCAGCATTGAGGTTAGCCAGGGATTTGGATATCTGGACTGTGCTCAGGGCTACTAAGTCCTTAACCAGAGCAGGATCTGCTCTGGGCAGAGAATATTCAGAACTCAAAAGTTAAAACAAGCTCTGAAATGTAATGCTTAATAAAATTCAAATCCAAAAATGTACGGGTGCCTTCCAGAATGAGTAGATTTATGAAAATTTATGAAAATGCTAAACGTTATGATCCTGCTCATGTAAATTGCAAGCCTCAGCTGCTTTTCTGGACTTTGGATCAGGCTACCTTGAAACTAGCTCTGATGGAGCAGGACCAGGCCCTTCTTGATCTGAGAGCCTGCCCTCCCCTCCAGTGGGTGGCTGGGAAGGGGCAATCATTTTGCTCTTTTTTGTGTGTCCCTCATCCTGAAGGAATCTAAAATTGATCATGTGTACCCCCATTCATGGTTGCTTAAATTTGGGGGAACCAAGGGTAGAGATGGCAGCAGGGGAAGAAGCCAAAAAGCCCAAAGAGGAAATAAGAGAATTGAGACACAGCACTACCCAACACAAACATGGACATCTCAGAATGCAAAAGTGGCACATTTCCCAGAATACCAACATGCTGAGGTCTGATTTTGCAATCTTGGGGTTGTATAATGCTTGGTCCCCTTTCACCTGTGAAAGGAGGAAGTTGAGGGTCACTAGCTCTAAGGGCAGTGTGAGCTATAGCTGTAAGGGTGTGTGATTTGAGAATCTGTGATTGTCAGCTTGGGGCTTGTGAACCAGGATGATGCTAGCTTTCTATGAGTCTTAGCAACCAGCTAGGGCTGGGCGGGTGTGGGATTGTGGGATGCTGACATTCTGTGACTTTAAGATGCTGAGACTCCTGGAGCTAAAGATGCGGACATTCTGTGCATCCAGGATTCTAGGATTTGATGATTCAATGATGCTAAATGGGGCTGCTGAGAAGAGCTGCAGCCACCTGCCTTGTTAATGTCAATGTTCAGTTATTAAAGACATAACAAGAAGCAATAGAGACAGATAGCCTGGGGTGTCAGGCGCCCCCTCCCACCCTCAGTGAAGAAGAGGAGAAGAAGCCAGCACACTGGCTTTAGTGGGGATGGGAGTCCCTTTCAGCCTGGTCATGCAGGCTCTGACCTGCCACGTGTGCAGGCTGGCTTGGCACATGTGCACATGAGAGATTTGCTAGTCCGTAAGCTGGATGGGCTCAGGATTCCTTCCCTTCCTCCTGTCTCCATCCTCCAACCATGTAAGACTCTGGCAGGGAGATATACCCTAACTCCCTGCCCCCAAAATCTCCAGGCAGACCAGTGGAGAGTAGAGGAAGGAGAGGCCTGCTCACCCTACTTCCCTGACAGCAGTCTGAGGGGAAAACAGGACATGAGCACTTCCTGGACACAGGCCTGGAGGCACAGTAACCCCTGTCAATGAAGGCCTGGGACCCAGGGCTCAGACATAGGCAGAGGCCAAGGTAATCAGACAGTCTTGTCAGGAACCCCTGTCAGCCTTTTAGAATCCTTTTCTAGAAGGTTGAACCTATAGAAGCTTAGCATAAAGGCTTTTTCAGCCTGGGGGCTCCCAGATCAAAGCTAGACTGAAATAAGTCTTCCTGATCCCCAAGTGTTCCTCCTGGCTCCCAGCCTTCCCCTTCCCCTTGCCCTTCCCCTTCACCTGGGACACCTGGGCCATAGATGCCGAGGCAGAATCCAGGTTAAAGGGCAGCAGGCCTGTCTGTCACCCCTTCAGTCTTTCTCCTCCCACAGCCCGGAAAGCAGATGGGGCTGGGACAGCTGCTCCGTGTGTTCCACAAGGCTCCATTGTCTGCCACCTCCTGTCTTGACCCTAAGGACAGGGAACCCTCCCCAGCTGCCCAGCCCACGCGTGCACTCCCAGGGGTACTTTTCTTTCTACTCTGTCACCCTCATCCTCCTGCTGTCCCTTCCCACCTGCCTGTCCCCAGCTCCCTCCTAATCCCTGTTAAGACTCCATCTTTGGCCCTATTGGTGTATAAACCTCTTTCAACAGACAAACTGGGAAGGGCTGGAGGAGACCATCAAGTCCAGCCATTTCTTTTAGATGGCTTAGAAAGGGGACAGTCCTGTCTAAAGTTGGACAGTAGACTGTCAGAGCTCAGTGGCAGAGCCTTCCTCCCCAGCCACAGGAGCTCTGTGCCTTTGGCCTCAGGTATGCAAGCTTTAAGAATTGACCATGTCAAGTCTGCCTTGCACCTCCTGGAATGCGCTGTGCTTCTCTCCCAGCCCTTTCCATAGCCTTGAACTTATTATCCCTTTCCCTCTTCTTCACTGTTGACCCCTACCTTCCATAGACCCTGCCTTTGGGAGTCAGACTGGAGTTCAGACTTCCATGAACCTATATACACATCATGGGTACATACAGATCTCAGGTAAAAGCCTGACCTACAGATCGAAAGCTACCCTGGACCCTGGTGTATTTCCGGTCCTCTGAAGCTCCATACGCCTCCTCTAGGAAACCACTCAGGATCACTACAGAGCAACTCCATCTCTCTAACTCCCTGGGTAACAGCTGAGTTTTGTGAGCCTTAGTTCCTCCTCTGAGCCTCTGTGGGGTGTGGGGCAGTGGCTTCAGGAGGGGCTCTGTTTCCTGTGGCTGGGTGGGAAGAGCCCTGACGTCCCCAGGGGACAGATGTGGGACAATGGGCAGGCAGAGATAGATTTGTCTGTTCCCCACAGCAGGCCCCACCCAACCCTGACCTCCCTGCCTGGTGTCTGGGGGGGGGCAGCACTAGGTTCCTGTGTGACCCCCCAGGGAAGCACTGGGAATCCTGATGCCACTGTGGCAGTTCAGTTACTGGACACTGTGGGGTGCAGGCAGTTAGTGCAGATTCCAAGGGCTTGTGGGGCAGGTGTGAGCTGGGTTTCCCCAGCTGTGCTGGGGAGCAGGTAGGATCACTGCAGCCAGAGTGGGGCCAGGAATGCACAGCCGAGACCCCCCCCCCTCCAGCCACAGACCACATCCCCACACTGGAGGTCAATGGAGGGAGCCAGAAAGCGAAGGGAAGGGGGCAGGATTGAATTGTGCCCAGGTGCAAGGGGTAGCGGTTGGCCTGCCAGGCAGCTGGACAAGAGGCTGTGTGTGGGGCACAGGGGGCCCCGTGGGGACAAGAAGGCTAACAGTTTGTGGACAAAACAGCTGGCCCTGGGGTCAGGCGTTTATCTCAGCCTTCGTCATTTCCTCTTCCGGACACCACTGGGTGAGTGGGGTCATCGCACAGAGGGAAGGAATAGTCCGGAGCCAGCGCAGGCCAGGCCCTCTAGTAGTGAGCCATAAGAGTAACCTTGTCACACCCTCGGCTGCAGTCAGGCTCCTCTACAGGTCCAACCACACTGCCATAGTCATTCTGGCTGGTGACCATTGTTGGCCACCATCACACTCAGACCCAGCTGCAGATGCACCCATGCATGGAGACCCCCACAGGACACGGGAGACACCCAGACACCCTGACAACCACCGTTCAAACACGCACACACCAGGTGCAGCTACTGTCACCCCTGCGGTCACCCAAGGAGAGCCAGACATTCCAGCAGCTGTGGGCAGGTGTCCAGTGCTGGGTGAGAATACACGATGCCAGATAGGGGCCGTCCGACGCCCTCTTCCCTCAGGCTGGACCATGCCCTCGCCCTTTCTGAGTGCCCCAGGCGGTTTATTTCCTAGCGGGGATGGGTGTCTCATCTCCCCCTCCTCCTTCCCCTCCCTGTCCCCACCACACGCTTCCTAAGCTGCCAAATCAAATCAGCCCCTGCACTCGCGCCAGGCTGGCATGGTGGCCAGCAGCTGACGGGAACCAAGCCAGGCTCAGAATATCCCACCGCCTGTCCGATGCCTGGGCAGGCTTGAGGCTGGGGGCAGGGAGGGGCAGGAGCTTGCAGCTGCTCTTGGGCAGTGGCTGTCAGAGAAACTCAGGTTCTGGAAGCTGCCAGGGTGGTGGGTTTCTGAGCGGATGAGCAGGCCCCTGGTGTGTCTGCCAAGCCCTAGGTAGCATCCCCTGCCAGCACTTGAGAAGCTGTGGAAATGTGGGTGGGGGTCCAATTGGTGCCCAGAGGACTTGGTGCCAGGCTGGGGTGGTGGCTCACACATGAGCCCATGTTCATTTGGGATTAGCAGCACCCCTGGGCTAGGGGCCCTCTGGAGGCTCATTGGGTGTGCGAGGTGGACATGACCAGATCCCATTACTGAACTCCGCTGGAGTTCCCAGGAGAGAAGCAGAAGTTCAGAGGGCCTCGAAGGGATAAAGATGTAATTGTTTCAACTTCTTAGGAGTGCTAGGCAGACAGGAAGCACTCATCTCAGCTGTCGGAATCAAGAGAAAGAATATGGAACAGCCAGAGATGCTTCTGGAAAACAGGGTGCAAGGAGTCTGGAGAGACAGAAGGGTGTAACCAGGCAAGGCTTCCTGGAAGAGGAGGCTACCTATAAGCTTGCTGGGAGCTGCTGGGAGGGCAGGCTGGGGAGAAGGGGAGAAGGCCTGGCAGGCCTCAGCCCTTGGCCTTCTTGTCTCTGCAGCTGGCCAGGACCCCCTTGCACAGGAGCCAGAACCCCCAGGGAGTAGAGACGACCGACTGGAGGTGAGAGCTCAGTGGAGGGAAAGCGTGGGTGGGCTTGGGGGGGTGGTGGGCACAGGATGAGGGTGAGCTTGAGTGCTGCCCTCACCCCGGGGGAGGACTGGGAGGCTGGAGCCACATCCCAGCCCCGCCCCCTCCAGCCTAGGTTTACCCCACCAGCAAGAACTCCTCTCCTTGCTATACCCACCCGGGGTTCCCTTCCCGCCCCCCCAGCACCCAACTCCCCTGGGAGCCATTTCAGACTCCTCTCCTGTCCTCCCCACCCTCACCCACAGTCCCCTGTCAGTTTCCTGCCCAAAGCACTCCCTGAGCTCCTCCCCTCCCCATTCCTGCTGCCCATGAGTGCCGCACCATCAGCTTCCCTGGACACTCACTGCTGCCTGCTCCCACTTGTCCCCGTCCTCCATGTGGCTGCCGGGAGGATCTTGCAAAAACACAAACATGAACTTGTTATCAAAAATTCTCCATGCTCCCATCCACCCACCCTCCTGAAGCCCCTCTGAAGCTCTAGCCTGGCCATCATCCCCTCCATCCATTCCTGCCTCCCCAACCACTGCTGCTGGCCTCCTCCTGCCCTCCATCTTAGCCTCCTAATTCCTTCTGGGCTCCGCTCTAGCCTCCCTCCTCCGGGCGTCCTCCCTGCCTCTCCATCACTCCAGACCCAGCTGGCTCACACTCCCTCCTCTGAGCTCTCCTGCTGGCAGTCAGATGCTGTGGCATTCTGCTATCTGTTGCCCACTGTGTGTGCCACAAGCACCCTGTTTTCTCCATTCTATAACTCTTACGTATGTCTGGCCCACCCTCTATGATCTGCATACTCCCTGAGCTTGGGGGACCATGCTTTGATTATTCTTGAGGTTCCAATGATGAGAGGGTGCTAGCCCTAGCCCCGATCATTCCTTTGGGGCTCAAAGGAATCTTCCATGTGCAATGAGAAAGAAAAATGAGGTGGGGCTATGGATGTTGGAGATTGGCACAGTGCTCTGTGTGTGTGTGTGTGTGTGTGTGTGTGCGTGTGCGTGTGCGCGCGCGTGCATGCGTGCGTGCATGTGCACATGTGTACAGTGCATCATGAGTCTTCCTCTGTGCCCCAGGCTAGCTGAGAGGAGGAGGAAGCCTCTTGTGTCATCCCCGCTTAGTGCCAGGTGCTTTGGACACACGCTCCCTAATTCTTACCACACCCGAGGAGGCAGGGCTGCTATCACTTTTCATCGAGGGAAGCTAAGGCCCAGAGAAGGGCCTGGAAGGGGATCAGGGTGGAATTGGCAGAGGAGTCCAGCTACCTCCCTCCACAACCCCTGCCCCAGCCCTTGGGTAAGACCAGAAGGAGATGTCACCCTAGGCCTTATGGGGGCTCAGCATGGGCTTCCTCCTACAGCATGGGGCCAGGGCTGAGAATGTCATTCCTAGGGGGACCCAGCTCTGTGGCTGGGTACTGGCCAAAAGAGAGGGAGGGGAGGGCCTGGCGAGTCATTATTAATTTATGTATTGCCATGGCATTCCCCAGGGGGTGGGTGCTCCCCCCAGAGCAGGCACAGATGGTGTTCCTGGGAGCCGGTGGTGTCTCAGCAGTCTCGGCCACCCGCCAGGAAAGACTGCATTTGTCACCCACCCAGGAAGCCAGGAAGGAAGGGTATTTGGAGAAGTTGAGACCCTTCTGGGTAGTGGGGGCTGGGATCCTAAGGGGAAAGAGCCCAACTTCTGTGCAGAGACCCACTGTCTAGTCCATTAGCCCTGCTCTCTGCAAGTTCAAGTGCTGGCCCTTTCCCACTCCACCAACCTCAACCTCTTCACCAGGCCTCCTGGGATCTGTTCCCATCCCTGGAATCTCAATCTGACTTTCCTTTGTCTGGGTCCTGCTGCCTTCTCCCTCTGAGGATCTCATGCCCTAAGCACTGCAGCTTTGTCCTGCCTCCCTTCCTCCCCTGTGCTCCTGCCAACCAGTTCCAAAAATGGTCAGTGCTTGGCCTCCTGGCAGGGCCTGCTCTGTATCTGGTCTGTCAGCAGCCCCACCCCGAGTGCCCAGGCCCATGCTCAGTCCTTCTGAGAAAGAAAAGGGCTACTACTTTGGGGCCTTCTTCAGAACAGAGAGGATAGGATTAGAGGGAGTGAGACCTTCGGGTATTGCTCACAATAAGAGCAGCTGGAGGGAAAGAGGAGAGGAACTGGGGAGCTTTCTGACAACCCTCCTGTCATATAGATTCTGAGGAGAGTCTGAATCCTAGAGTATGGAGACCATGTGGTCAGGGAGGCATGGCTTCAAATCCTAGCTTCTCACTTCCCCACAGGTGACTGGGCCATTGGATTAACCAGCCTCAGCCTTAGGCTCCTCACCTGCAAGCAGGGATGAAAACCTCCATAGCGACTGGGCAGGATCACTAGGGTTGGGTGTTAGTATACAGAGCTGTAGCGAGAAGGCAGAGAGTATGATCATAGCAGGCCCTGGGAGAGAGCTGTCCCCTACCGTGTTCCTTTACAGCATGCAATACCTGGAGTCAGGAATAGGCTGTACCCTCAGGAGACAGGGTGTGTGACAGAGCTGGACTGAAGCTGGTGGAGGTTCAGCAGGCATGGCACATTCTCTGGGCACTGGTTGAGTGGCAGCCAGGGAAGCAGCACTGCCAGCACCCTCCTCACTCAGCAGACATGGATTCAGTACACTCTCCTGGAAAGGCTCCCTGACCCCTGGCCAGATGGAGGGGGGGCTCTTCTGGCTAAGCTCAGGATCCTCACTCAGGATCCTGGGCCTCTGCTTCCTCTCTCTCTCTCTCTCTCTCTCTCTCTCTCTCTCTCTCTCTCTCTCTCTCTCTCTCTCTCTCTCTCTCTCTCTCTCTCTCTCTCTCACTTTCTCTCTCTCTCTCCTCTCTATGGAAGTCAACAATTCAAGTTGACAAGTTGGCTGAGACAATCCACGTTGAATGGATACCTCCTCTGTGCTGGCTCTCAGGGACTGGATAGAGTTCTGGCATCTCCATCTGGGCAGACATGTGTATGCATACCAAGATCCCAAATACAGGCCCAGCACTGGCTTCTCCATTGCTGCCTTTAGGATAAAGACCACACCCCCTTAGCATGGCAAAGCTAGATCTCCTCAGAGCCATTCTTTGCTTCTGAAAAGCTTCAGTCATGTTGCCATGCTCATTCCTGAGCTCTTCTGGCCTCCCTGGCCCACACGGACTCGTCTGTTTGCAGCAACTTTCCCTTTATTCTCAACTTGTTCTTTAAATGTCAGCTCCTTTGTGGAGTCCTCTCAGATGTCTCCTTTCACCTCAGGTTGGCTCACCAGTGCCAAGTTTCCAAATGTACTTTAGTTAACTTGTTATATATCTCATTTCTCAAGTGGTTGCAAATACCTTCATCTCTTGGGTCCATGTGGGGCCTGGCACAGGCCTGATATACAGTAAGTGCGTAGTAAAGAATGAATGTGACTAGCTTTAAGCAGGGCTGGAGTTCTAAGGAGGGACTTCATTGTCATATGAAGGCAGTCATGGAGACTTCTTGACTTGAGACTGGGAAGGATGAAGGGAGTCAGGACTGTCAACAGGTGAGGCCAGAGATTGGCTGGGTGGTCAGGTGGGTCCACGTGATTGGCTCCTGTCAGATCAGCTGAGATATCAAGAACCAACACAGGATGGGAACAAGCAGATAGAAGAGTCTGGAACAAAGATTCCAGTGGGAGCTTCAGGAGGCTGGCTCTGTGGGAAAAGTTTGGCTCCAAAAACTGTCATAGGCAGCTGAAAAAGGCTTGGTCTGAGAGTCAGACTGAGACTCAATGGTGATCAAGTGGTCCACACCATGGGGAAGGGATAGGGAGAGGCCTGGGGTGGGGGGGGGGGGGTTGTGGAAGGTATGGTTGTTGTGAAAGGGCAAGTCGGCAGTGGGAGATGGCGTCATGAGCCTGGGCATAGGTTCCCAGGCAGAGAGCTCTGTGGTGGGGCTGGAAAGGGCCTCTGCAGGGGACATTTTTCAGTTTGTCATTCTTGGGCAAAATCTTCTCACTGCCAGCTGTGCCTGCTTCCTCCTGGATTCCGCACATCAGCAGCAAGTGGCCTCACTGATGCCCCATGGCCCCTGAGGGAGCTGCTGCCAACAAGTTGGCTACAGCATCTGGCATCCATGGGGACCCTGAAGCCCTGCCATCTGTCTGTGCCCACCTGTCAGGCTACACAGGCCTGGGGCAGACAGGGACATGGGGCCAGAGAGATTGTCTTAGCTGCCACTCCAACCTATCTGTCTGTCTGCCTACCCATCTGTCCTTACTTTGAACTGACTGAGAACAAAACAGGGATGGCCTCACAGATTCTGTTATCAGAGAAGCCTGGTCTGCAGTGAGAGGCCTGGAGTCCTAGGATTTAAACTCAGAGAAGTCACAAGTTGAGACTGGGCCAGGCTGTGAGCAGACCCAGGCCTATGATGATCCAGTCTCTTCTAGAGCCTAGAGGGCTGCTCAGAGAGAGGCAAGGATTGGCTCAGAGTTGCACAGCGGGCTTGAGGCTGGCTCCTAGCCCTCCCCCCCCCCCCCCACTGTCCTCATTCCCCCCTCCTGTCCTGCCTGGCCCTTGGCTGTAAACACAGAGAGAACAAGTTCCGTTTCCCGGGAAATATTTATCTCAGGCCGTGTGGGGAGCGTGTGCTCTGGCCTCCTTGTGTCCTTCCTGCAGACTGACCTGGGCAGGAGGTGAGGGGCCTTGGCAGTCACTGGGGGACAATCTGTAGGACCACAAGCAAGGCCAGGAAGGAGGGGGCGTGTCCTTAGTTCCCTGCTTGGAGCCTGAATCTGAAAGAAATCTGTTTTCTTCAATTTCCCCAAGATGACCTCCTGCACTCTCCTCTTCCTATCTTCATGGCAGTCCTGATTCCTCCAGGTTCTGGCCTCTAAGACTTTGCTTCTCTTTGTCTCCCCGTGCATCCTCCCCCTGCCCCCCATGCCTTTTCTTCCTCTTCCTTCATATTTAACAGCCCTCAGAGGCTTCCGCTGGGACATCTCTAACCCTCTAACCCTTTGTCATGCTCTGTCCCATTCTCATTCCCCAGGCTTCCAGCGGCTTTGAGCTTCAGCTTTGCTGGTGTTGCCCAAAGTTAGTCAGACAACTCCTTGAAGGTCTTGAGCCCCCTGGGACACACAGGCCTGGGTGCCCTAATTGTGGGACAAAGCCCAGAAGTCTCCTCCTCGGCCTACCCTGTGGAGGTAGCACAAGCTTGGGCAATTAGGGAGGATAGAAAAATCCCTGAGCCCAGCCAGAATTGTAGGAAAGGCCGAGGGGCTCATGGTTCCTGCTGGCCAGCTCCTGGGCATTAAGCTGTGTCTCAGACTGGGCCCTGACAACAGGAAATCCTTGAAGGAACAAGCGGTGCCTGAAGACTTTGAGCACAACAGGAAACAGCCTTGACATGGGACAGCAGTTCTGTGACTGTGCCCCAAAGGGATGTGTTGTGGGACATTGGGTGATGCCAAGGGTGACACGGAGACAATGATTGTGTGACAGTGGGTATTCTACCAGGTGTGACCTTGAGCTTTCGAGGCGTGTTATCAGTATGTAGCTGTGACCACAGGCTGGTGTGGAGAGTAGGTGAGTCACGGAATACGTGACCTGTGTGGTAGTCTGAGATACCAACTATGTGACAGCGAGGGTATGAGTTTGTGGCTTATGCATCCAAACACTGAATTGTTTGACTGTGTGTGTCCAAAGGATATGACATAAGTAAGGATGAGTGTGCAAACAATAGCATAGATACCGGGTGACCTCAAGTATGTGAAAACAAATGTGTGCTGCACACGACCCTGAGCAGACATTGCAAGTATGATGTTGTATAATGGTTGTGATGATGTGACATGTGAGCACACAATGCTGTATGTGACACAGTTGTAGGAAGACACGGAGAGGGTTAGGTAGAGAAGTAACAATCTGATGGATGGTCCATAAGATGATTCTGGCTGTCCTGTGTTAGGGGGTTGAATTGGGGCAGGGGGAGGAAGGGGAGTTAGACAGATCCATTGGAGCCTCCCAAGAAATGAACAAGCTTTGGAAGTGTTTGGGAACAAAAAAGGAGAACATGCTAATGGCTGAGGTGAGCAAGAAGAAAAAAAATGGAGGACCACTTCCAGGTGTTTGGTTTGAAAAACAAGGTGATGGATGACAGAGATGTTTCTGAGATGGGTGAAGGTGGATGGAAAGTCAAGGTTAGTAGGTAAAGGAGGACATGGAGACAGAAACTGAGGGGCTTATTTAGGACCTGTCAAGTGAAACACACAGGTGAAGCTGTCCTTTGGGCATGAGGACCAGGTGGGGCATATATTTGGGAATCAACAAGCATGGCTGGGTTTGTTCAGCTGTGGACTTGGCCTCTCTAGGGAGAGAGGAGGGCAACAGAAGAGGCGAGACTGAGGACGAAGTCCCCCACCCTACACACTTTAGAAGAGTACTGAGGAATGAGAGGGTGCCACCATGAAGATGGAGGGGCTGAAGTGGAAACCCAGAGTGGAAAGCCAGGCTGAAGGGAAGACAAGATGCAGATACTGCTGGGGACTGCTAAGGTGGGAGATGGAGGCTTTGTAGGTCCTGTGGGGGTGCCAGACCATTTCAGTGACAGGGAGGGGTAGAAATCAAACTGTGCTAGCAGACAACCCAGGTGAAGACATGTTTGCAGACGGAAGGCCCCTTGGAAATACTGGGCTCAGAGCCATGTGAAGGGGTGGGGCTTCAGGAAAGAGGGCAAGGTTAGGGAGATGAAAATGTATTATTCTTGTATACTTAAAACAATGCCAGAGGATACAAATCACTGCCATCTACCCATCACTGTTTTCAACAGTTGGCAATATTTGGCCACATTTAATCCATCTATTCCTTCTTCATTTTTTTTCATTTCTCTTCTTTGGTTAAAAAAATTTGAATTATGGTCAACTATATGTGACATAAAGCTTGCTATCCTTAACAACAGATCTAAGTGTTCAGTTCCGCGGTGCTACATGCATCCACATTGCTTTTCACTGAAGCTCCAGAGCTTTCTTCATCTCCTAAACAGAACCTCCATTGTTCAGCAGCCTCTTCTACCCGCTGGCAACCTCCCTCCACTTTCTGTCCCTAGGAGCCTGGCCACTCTAGGCACCTCATATTATCGGAATCATGAAGTATTTGTCTTTTGTGAGTGGCTTTTATGTTCACTGAACATAATGTCTTCAAGGTTCATCTGTGTTGTGGCATATGACAGGACTTTCTATTTAATGGCCATATATATTCCATTGTGTGTATCTACCACTTTTGCTCACCCATTTGCCCATCTGTGGGCACTTGGATTGCTCCTGTGGTTAGCTGTTGTGAGTAATGCTCCTGTACAAAAATCTTAAGACCCTACTTTTAATTACATGCTTGTAATTATATCGGTTATATACCTTTAAGTGGACTTGAAGGGTCGCTGTGTTTGTTTTGAGACAGGGTGTTTTTTTTTGGGGGGGGGTCCGGTCATAGGCCAGAACTCTGGGCCTGGATGCTGTCCCTCAGCTCTTCAGCTCAAGGCTAGCGCTCTACCACTTGAGCCACAGCACCACTTCCAGCTTTTTTCCTTTTTGCTTATGTGGTGCTGGGGAATCGAACCCAGGGCCTCATGCATGCAAGGCAAGCGCTCTACCACTGAGCCACCTTCCCAGCCCCTGAGACAGGGTCTTGCCTTGTAGTCCAGATTGTCCTTTGATTCAGGTTCCTCCTTTGTGCTGGAACTGGTTAAAGTTGTACACCACTACACCAAGATTATTTTAAATTGTCTTGTGAAATGGTCCTATGTGGCATCAACCAGGTCATGTGTTCCTATCACACATACAAGGGTTTCTCCATGTGTTTGGCCACACTTGTTATTTTCAGGTTTCTTTGAAGGTAGCTAATGTGATGGGTGTGATACCTTACCTTGTTATCTTGCTGTGGTTTTGATTCATATTTCCAAATGATTAGGTAAATGAACATCTTTTCACATGCTTGTTGTCCTCTATTCAAGTCCTTTGTTCATGTTTTAAATTGAATTGTTTGCTTTTTGTTGGTGAGTTGAAAGAATTCTTTATATATTCTCGACATCAATCCTTTGATGGATACATGATGTGTAAATATTTTCTCTCATTCTGTAGGTTGCTTTGCTGACATATTTATTTATTTATTTATTTAGGTTCTGGAGCTTGAACTCAGGACCTGGGTGCTGTCCCTAAGCTTTTTTCCTCAAGGCTAGTGCTCATCCATTTAGGTCACAGCTTCACCTTTTAGTGTTTTGCTTGTTAATTGGGGATAAGAGTCTCATAGCCTTCCCTGCCTGAACTCAAACCATGATCCTCAAATCTCAGCCTCTCAAGTATCTAGGATTATAGGTGTGAGCCTATAATCCTTGAAATACTTTAAAAGCAAATCTAAGATGTCATTTCATCAAAAGTGGACCTTTCTTTTTTGTCTTGAGGCAGGGAGTTCTGAGATAATCCTGAAATGTGACAGTGTGACACAGAGCCAGCATGCCACGGGCATGTGATGGTGTGAGAGTGTGACACAGTGGCCTAGGGGAGGTGATGTGTGATAGCACGGGCGCAACCATGCTGAGTGAGGGTGACGATTAGGAACCAGTGTGGTGTGTGGCCCTGTGACACTCCAAGTGGGACACTGTGGGCACTATGGAATGATTGTCACTGAGTAAGTGGGAAATTTGCTGTGTGAAGGTGACAGCGATTGTGTCATCTTGAGGTGATGAGGATAGTATCAAGCAGATTATTCTGTAGTGGTGGGAGGGACCAAGGTTAGTCTGTGGGGAATGAATTACATTTAGTACAGGTGGGGTCAGTCCCTGCCTCAGCTACTGACTGTCAGAGGCAGGAGGGCCATTGTAGGGTAGGTAAGAGAAATGCCTCGTAGGGGTAGAAATGGTGTCTGGGCCCAGCTATGAACTGGCCTTTTCTGGATACCCAGGAGGGCTTCCCAGGGCAGGATGGACACACTTCAGTGGGATGCTACCAGTGCTGATCAGGAGCGGATCTGATTGGTATCAGTCATATGTAGGCACATTGTTCTTCCTCCATTGAGCCTCAGTTCCCTCAAGTTCCAAATGGGGATGTTAGCAGGATTACAGGATGTAATGCTTGTGATGAATGTGGACTCTGGTACTTGGTATATAGCCTCTGTGGTCTTCCCAGGGAGCTGCTCCTTTAAGCTCTAGCACTCTAGGCATCTAAAGGACAGGAGCAGTCCTGGGAACACTGGAGAGTGTGCTGCCTGGAGATGTCCTCCCCTCATACCTCCAGCCCTCCTAGCTCACCCTGCCCTCCCTCCCCTCTTTTGTCTTTTTCTCAGTATTGTCTGTGACCCCCCCCCCCCCGACTTGTCCTCCCAGGCCCTGCCATCCTCACCTTCTGCCAGCTTCTAGCTCAGGCTCCTGTGGCCTAATTCAATTAGGCCGATGTAATTTGCTCAAGAAAAAGCTCTATGATTTGGTTAATCAAACCAGTAAGGGATCTGGGATGTGGGGGAGTAAGGATGGTTAGGAAGTCCATACCAACAGCTCAGGACAGAAGTCTCCCTGAGCTTGTCTCAGATCCTCTGCCCATTCCCTCAGGTTTCTTTTGGGATCCCACAGATCTTTGAAACATGAGCCTGGACTTTCTTGGTTCCCTTATGTGGGTCCCTGCCCTATTCTAGGCCTCTGTTTCCCACTCCAGCAGTGAGCTGGGTTGAGAGTCTCAGGGCCCCAGGCCAGGCCATCTGGTCCCTACAACCTGGTTCTGGTCCATTCCCCTTTTGTCTTCTGTAGGCCTTGTTCTGGGCCTCACGGAGGGAGGAGAGTTTGAGGGTGTGTCAAGGGTCTAGAGCCCTAAAGTCAAGAGAGGGTGGGTGTCCTTGGATCCTCATTTGGAATATGGCTACCCTCCTCCTCCATGTCACAAATACCTTCCAGAGGTCTATTTGGGGTAAGATTGAAGGAGTTGCCATTTCTTGGTAGTTTATAAGGCCACTGCCCTTAACCAGACATCACATGGGGTGATGCTGAAATTGAGCCTACTCCTCTTACTTTGACTTGCCCCTCAGGGCTGCATCTTCCAGAGAGTGTTAGAAAGGGGCCCAACCCCCTGCTGGCAACCAGCTTAGGAAGACTTGAGAGAATCCAATTTAACCTAATCAGTTTTTCTGGGATAGGGGGCCATTTTGCAGATAAGGAAACTGAGTCCAGAATAAAAGTCTAGTTGAATGCATGTGGGGTATACTAGCCAGGGAGATGAGCCTAGATCTGAGAAAGATGATGGAGGAGGTGACAGGTGTTTGGGGAGGAGGATTCAACTCCCCTCTAGACAAATACTGATAGGCTCAATCAAAACTGATTTGTGCATTTAGAGTCAAGACTAGCACCCACAGTCCCTCAGACAGCCGCACATATAGAACATATCAGGCACATGCCATGAGCCAAATCACTCATACATGATCACAGAGAGTGAAGGCCACCAACCTGTGCAGATGATCACGTACAGACATGGCCACAGGGCAGTCACAATCTTCTACAGAAGCACAGTCTATATACTTACTCACAGATGTTTCCCTAGTGACCCAAGGGACATATTTTTGCCATGGTCACATGCTGGGCTGTAAGGACATGCCATAATGAGTGACATGTACTGAGGTCACCAGCAAAGCGGGAGCTCCCTGCAGAATGACAGAAAATGTCCATTTTACTGAATGCACCCAGAATTTTGCAATGAGAAAAGCCACAGGAAAGCGGTTTTGTTTTGCATTTCCAAAGTAAAAGTTGCTGGACACCAGTGGCTCATGCCTGCAATCCTAGCTACTCAGGAGGCTGAGATCTAAGGATCATGGTTCAAAGCCAACCCAGGCAGGAAAGTAAGTGAGAGTCTTATCTCCAATAAACCACTCAGAAAACTGGAAGTGGCTTTGTGTCTCAAGTGGTAGAGTGCTCACCTTGAGCTGAATAGCTGAGGGACAGCGCCCAGGCCCAGAGTTCAAGCCCCAGGACGGCCAAAAAAAAAAAAGTAAAAGTTATTTTGAATCTCACCTCGAGGCTGAGGGTCTAGTGGGAGGGAATCATCTTTCAGGGCTCTGGGCCTTGGAGGGGTCTGTGCAGACTCACAGGCACAGCTAGCCCATAGCACATGCTCCTCTGACTCTGAGCGTTCATATGTGTGAGCACATGCCTGTGTGCATCCCCCATGCCCTAGGGATGGATGTAGGAGGGTGAGTAACAGGACTTCCAGAGAATCCGGATGTTTGTGCTCTGGATTCTGGGCCTTCCAAAGATGAATAACTTTGGATGCCAGCCTTTGGATGCCTGCCGGGGCCAGGCTGGGTGAGTGTGTGAGGGACACTGCTTCTACCCCTGGAGCACCACTGATGCACAGTGACTGAGGTTCATAGCCAGCTTTCCATGGGCTCATGAGCCTGTTAACTACACTTTTCTGGGGTATGTTTCTCTCACCTAAAAAAAATGGAGGTAGGGAAGAGGTAAGACTGGAGGGGCTTTCCTCCAAGAGACTGAAATAGACATTCAAATTCAGAAGAGAAAACAAAGGGCTAGGTACTGGTGGCTGATGCCTGTCATCCTACCTACACAGGAGGCTGAGATCTGAGGATCATCGCTTGAAGTCAATTCAGGCAGAAAAGTCCATGAGACTTTGATCTCCAGTTACCTACCTGGCAAAAACTCTGGAAGTGAAGGTATGGCTTAAGTGGCAGAGCACCAACCTTGAGCCAAAAAAGGCAAGAAAGAGCTTGAAGCCTTGAGCTCAAGCCCCAGTACCAGCACTTAATAAAAAAGACTGAGACAGGACCATGGAAGGGATCATGAAGTGAAGTCCAGGTTCAGGACATGGGGGCCCCAGAGCCTATAGTATCTCTTCATTAACTCTCACCTTTACTGGAGGAAGGCTTTGGACTTCATTGCCCACATCTGCCCTGAATCTCTGGGGCCTGGCCTCTGAATCAATGTAGAGGGAAATGGGAAAGGAGAAGGTGGGAATGAGAGTCAGGGAGCAGAGTTGGAGTAGGCTCAGAGTAGGCTAAGCTTAGTAGAATAGAGGAAAAGAAGGAATGCCAGGCCACAGGAATGGAGGAGCAGAGACCCAGTGGAAGAGCAATGAAGATGGAGGAGGGAATAAGGTGGAGAGTCGGACAAAGGCTTGAGTGCAGAGTCTGGGATGGTCCCTGCACCCCTAAGGAAGTGTGTACCAGGGCTCTACAAACAGTTCCTAGCAGACTGGGAGTGCAGATATGTGTGAGGTGTGAGGAACCAGGGCAGTCTTAGGAAAGGAAGGCAGGGACACAGTCACACCTGTCTTTAGCAAAAAGCACTGGCTCCTGCTGGAAGGGACACAGTGAATGGGAGCCCAGAGGCGGCAGCATGCCTGAGATGAACCCTGCCCAGAAGATGCCTCAACCCAACCCTCAAGCGAAAAGGAGCTATTTTTAGGGATAATAAAAGTGCTCACACATTCTAACAGAGAGGGAGGAGGGAGAGGAGGGGGATGGCTTTGCCTTCCAGGGCTTCCCCTTGGGTGCTTCCCTGGCCCGCCCAGCCTCTCCAGTCCTATCCCCAGGGTCTCCTCTTGACAGATATCTTCTCCCTATTTCTGAATTAGTTTCTACCTCCTGTCTCTTTCTCATACTTTGAGGGGTTTTTTCTCCCTCTCCTGGGATTTGGGGGAAGCTTGGGCCAAGCCCTGAGGATGGAGCCAAATGTAGTCATGGGACAAAACAGTGTGACCGTGGGAGAGACACACACCAGAGAAAAAACACTAGAAGAGGCTCCACAAGATCACTGATTCCAGGGAGGCCGGGAGAGAGAGAGAGAGAGAGAGAGAGAGAGAGAGAGAGAGAGAGAGAGAGAGAGAGAGAGAGAGAGAGAGAGAGGAGAGAGAGAGAGAGAGTATACACAGAGAGCCAGAAGACAGCCTCAGACAGATATCATGGACAGCCATTCATTCCTCTACCTGCTCTGCACAGTCCCAGCCAGGTAGTTTAGCATTAGGCCCCACCTTCTTCACCATCTCCATGCACCTCAGGCCAGCCCTTCCTCCCTGCCCTTGGCAGGCCACACACTATCCCAGTGGCCAGTGCTACATCAAACCTGCTTCAGGATGAGACAAGAGACCGACCCAGATCCTGGACTGGAGGAAGATACCCAGCCATATCCAAGAGGAACTCAGCCAAGGCAGATTATTCATGGGATACAAAGACAAACAGTACTCAGAAGGCAGGTGACCTAGTGTGGACCTGAGTCTGAGCGGGGGCATGGGCTTCCTGCCTCCAGATGAGAACTACACAGTGCTTCCCAGCCTCTTTGCATCTTGGTCTACCCCCACCAAGCTGAGGATGTGACACCATGATATCTGTGACCTGGTCCTTTGATCTCTGGTCCCATGGGCCTTCTCCACATGCCCAGGAAGAATGGGGAGGTGACCACCTCGGTGAGAAAGCCTCCTGGAGGAAATGAAGCTACTAGTTCCTTCCTTACCTGCTGCCTCTAGCCCCTTCTGCACTGGGAAGATGGTCTTGAGAAACTATCGGCAGTCTCTCTTGGCTAGTGGAGACACCTTGGAGAGACTGCTGACAGCTCCAGCACAAAGCATACTCATTCCTTAGATTTTTTTTCCTCTAAGATTACCACCATAGCAGACTTGGTAGGCTTTGAGAAATCTCAGCTATCCCTTCTGCCTGGGGTTGTGGGGTCCACCCTTCTTCTTACTATGACATGCTCCCAGTCAGGTGTGAAAGAGTGGAGTTACAATGTCATATACAGTGCTGTGACAAGAACACATGGGACTGGGAGGGTCCTTGGGTGGAGAGGACTGGATCTGCCTAGATCCATCCATCCATCCATCCATCCATCCATCCATCCATCATCCCATCCATCCATCCAACCATCCAACCATTTAGCCATCCATCTAGCCATCTAGCCATCCAACCATCCATCTACCCATCCATGTATCTAGTCATTTCTTTGGCCATCAGAGATGTATGACTCTTTTCATATTCTGGTCCAGCTGGTCACTCAGCTGCTTGGGTCACCATGCCTACCTCCCAGATCTGAGACTTTCTATGTCCATCTCTTGACCCACCACTGAGGCCATGTGAGTGATTAAAGTGGAAGAAGCTTCACAGACATTTAGAGTTCTCTAACCCAGAGCTAGAGGCCAGCCAATTCACCTTTCTCAGGGGATAGATTCTCTTCAGAACATTCCTGGTTTATGTACTCTTGGGGACAGGATGCTCACCCTCTTTGCTGCCCAAGGTTTCTCTCCAGTCATGAGTCATGGTGTGCTTATACTTGCCTCCTTGTGACTGTCCAGCTGTACCTGGGCTAGGACTGAGGATCTCATAGAACTGGCAACCCTCCCTCCCCCCCCCCCCCCCCCCCCGCCTTGCTCCTTCCCCTTCTCACCCTTCCTTCACATAATCTCGTCCTTGATAGATCCCAGGAGGCCTAGGAGCTGGAGATGAAGCTGGTGCTGGCTTGGACATGGTGGGAAGCTGTGGGCTTGGGAAGGGGGGGGGGCTACCAATAATAAGGTCAAGTTCACCAGGGAGGCGAGGCCACGCACGTGAGGCGCCAGGACAGGCGCAGGTGTATTCTACAGTGCACGTGTCTCCAGTGTGGCTCGGAGGCTGGAGACGCGGCCCTGTTGGAGTAACAACTGAAGCCAGAGTCTGCAAAGGGTGGGCAGGAGGAAGAAGAGGGATGGTGGGAGAAGTGGGAGGGGAAGAGGAGAGAAAGAGGCAAGGCCTCTGACAGGTCCTCCCTTTAGTTTGACTCCTAAGCTGCATGTGGCCCCTCCCATGTGCCCTTGTCCCCTGTCACCCACAGCCCCATCTCATTCTCCCTTCCTCATCCCCAACACTCACCCCCTTTGATACCTTCTCAGTTTGCCCTTTCAGTTAGGGGAAATAGCATTGATTTGCCATCAGAGGATGGGTTACTCTCCCCTCTGTCCTTAGCCCCTCAATGGTAAAGCAGGGACCTTCCAGGGACAGTGTGTGTCAGAGGGTCTCATGGAGTGGTGAGGAGCACCAGCACACCGTCTGGGTTAGAAACCTGAGGATGGGGTATGGGGGGAAGGGCAGACAGAACCTAGCAGATTTAACAAGCCCTCTAGGCAATTCTGGGGCATGCTAATTTGAGAAAGACTGGGGGACACTGGTAGCCTCAGCAACTGCTTAAGCAAGGTGTCACCTTTTCTCCAAAGCCAGATTCAAAGAGGGTATTGACATCTGAGCTCCTCAATGTGACCTGAATCTCTGTCCTGCCTCCTCCCTCAGACTAGGTCTTCCAAGGGTTTCCAAGCTTCTTTGCATTTCCTCCTGCCCCGATCCAGCTTAGCCTTACAGGAGAGGCCTGGGGGTTTAAGATGTTAGCATGCACAGGCAGCTCTTCTCTGAATATTTCAGGCACCAGTGTGTGCTCCAGGCAGCTCCTCAGGCAGGTGGCAGGCGTGGGCAGGGAGGGAGGGAGAAAAGGAGGAAGGGAATGAGGTGCCGCCTTATTCAGCTTCCTCCTCTTTTGCCTCTGTGTCTGGGTGTGGTATGAGGGCTGTGAGACACCACAAAAGAAACCCAGGGTGCTGGGCTCAGGCTGGAGTTCTAGCCCAGCCAAATGAGGCCACCCTGTTTGGAACCCCCAGGAGGCCTCCTCTGGGGGAGTTGTATTAAGCCCCCTACCCATGATAATGATTGGCATGCATTGGGCATAGAGATAGCTAAGTTCTCCTTTGAGGGTCTTATTTTTTGCAGTGATCTAGAGACTCTATATTGTGCACTAGAATAGAAAGCAGGAAGAAAAATAGGCAGAGTTGGCATCTGCCTTGGTGCACCCCTGGTATCTCTCATTCTGGACACATTTCTGAGCTCCCCCCAACTGGTGGTGGGTATCCATCATGGGTCAGGAGCTTTCTTCCCAAATTCTCAATATGACTTCTTGGAGGGATGGAGGATGAGTGGGTAGGAGAGACAGGAGAGAGAGACAGAGAGGCAGGGAGTAAGCAAGAAAATGCTGGAAAGTAAGCAGAGAAGTCATCCAGGAGGAAAAGTAAGGACCTGGAGGTGAAGAAGATGTCCTAACGTCAGATGCAAGGCTGTGTGTGGCTGAGAGGGATGTTGGTGAATCATGGGGAGAGGCAGAGACCAATCAGGGAGGTTAGTGAGCCTGACCCAGGAGGAAGGAAAGAGGAACAAAGAGGTGAAGGAGTCTCAACATTTTGGTGGAGAGATGGTTTGAAGGAACTCTCTTGGGTTTAGAGAAATGGATACTAAGCTCCAGACTGAGAAGAGACACTTCACCCCAGACTACACAGTGGACCTACACTAGCAGAACTGGTGTCACGTGCTCAGTGCTGGTAATAATACTTAGACTCAGGGCCTGGGTACTATCTCTGAGTTTTTGGTTGTTGTTTTTTATTTGTTTGTTGTTTTTTGTTGGTTGTGAGACTTGAACTCTAGGCCTCCGTGCTGTCCCTGAGCTCTTCAGCTCACAGTGCCATTTGCGGCTTTTTCTGTTTATCTGGTGCTGAGGAATTGAACCCAGGGCCTCATACATGCGAGGCAAGCACTCTACCACTGAGCCACCTTCCCAGCCCCCTCTAAGATTTTTTGCTCAATGCTAGCAAGCTATGATTTGAGCCATAGCTCCACTTTCTGCTTTTTTAGTTAATTGGAGATAAGAGTCACATGGGCTTTCCTGCCTGGGCTGGCTTTGAACCTCAATCCTCAGAACTGGGCCTCCTGAGTAGCTAGGATTACAGATGTGATGCCCAGCTGTTACCGACACTTGAATGTGATATTGTTACCTTCTTGCAGGCCAGCGTGAGGGCACTGTGGGGCTTTATTCACAAGCAGCAGGAGGCAGGCATGAGTCTAGGAGCCTGATGGTAGGGAGAACAATAAGAAAGTCATGGAGGTGATACTGGAGAGCAGTATATGACAAGAATGCCTGCCAGTCCCTGCATAGTGGCTCTAAAGGGACCAGGCCAAGGTTTTTGGCTTCATGTGATCTTAGGCTTTAAGGAGGAGTTAGAAGTAATTCAATTCAGACCTGTTCCTCCAGGCCCGTCCCCAAGATCAATACAGAAGTGCTCATCTCACCCCAGGCTGATTCTCCCTCAGTGGAGACTTGACCAAGCTCTTCTTTCTTGGTACCAAGGGAGAAAGTTTAATGTGTGGGAATGGCGCTGTCTGCGGTGCTGACAGTCCTGGCTTAGACCATAGAGCAACAGAATTGGGGAGAACAGGAAGACTCTATCCATCCACCCATCTATCCACCCATCCACCACCTACCACCAACCATCTACCTGTTTTTCCACTCACTCATGCCTTTACCCATCCATCCACCCACTTGCCCCTGATTCACCACCCACCACTCACCCATTTTTCCATTTATCCATCTATTTACCACCTATTCTACACCCACCCATTCTTTTAACCATCCACCCATTTTCTAACTTACCCATCTACCAATCCATCCATACACTTGCTTACCAACCTGTTACCCACTATCCACTCATCACCCATTATTCATCCATCTACCTACCACCCACCCATTACCCACCATCTATTCATCCACCCACCATATACCACCCATCCATCTGCCCATCTGCCCATCTGCCCATCCATCCATCCATTCATCATTCCATCCATCCATCCATCCATCCATCCATCCATCCATCCATCCATCCATCCATCCACTTATCTACCATTCACCACCAACTATCTACCAATGTTCCCAGTCATCCACCCATTTACCCATCTATCCAGCTACTTACCCACATAGACTATCCACTTATCTATATACCATCCACCACCCACGACTTATCCATCTACCCACCACCCATCTACCCATCTACCCATCCACCCACTTTCTACCAGCATACACTACCCATCCATCCATCTATCCATTCGTCCATCTATCTGCCACCATCTAACCATTCACCCATCATTTACCATGCACACACCTACTCAACATGGACCAGCCATCCTCCCCTTCACCTACCTACCCACCATCCACTCAGCTACCCATCTGCCTACCTACCACCTATCATTCATGCACTTACCCACCCACTTACCTATCCATCCATCCATCTATCCACCCACACATCCATCATCATTAAGCTACAAAAACCAATGAACTATATTCAGCAGAGGGGAAAGATCCACTTTTCTAATGAGGAAATCAAAGTTCAGAAGAGGAAAGGGGTGTGTTTAAGGCCACACTGAGCTTATGTCGTCAATCTGGGACAGGGCTGGAAATCACTCTGCTGCTTTCTATACACCACAGATTCTCCCCTGGGGTCTGGGAAATTGCTTGGTTATTATGCTGATATTTACACTGGTGTTTGTTCAGAAAAGCTGCGAGAACAGGAAATGTGACCTCTTCCACCCCACCCTGAGTGTGGGCTCTGCATATGCACATTCCAAAGTGCTTGCTTGTGTGTGTGCACAGAATATGTAGTTATATTTCTATCTGTGTGTGCGTGTTTGTGGGAGGTTGCGTGAACACAGAAGAAAGATGTGTGCATGGCAGTGTACATATATGAGCAGGAATGGCTGCTGGATTTGTACTCTTCCCCTTTAATATTTCTGGGCTCTAAACAGGACTTGAGGCGGTCTCCTCTCCCCATCTTGTACCTCCAGCTCAGAAATTGCCCCCACTTCCCGTTTAAAGAGACTGTCTGCTGATTCTCTCCTCCCATCTCCTCCCTGTCTTCTAAACCCATATTTCATGGGCTAGACTTGGAGTTCCTTCTTCTCCTGAGTTGATGGCTGAAGATGTTCATTTTGAAATCTGGGTAAGGTTCTTGGTGCAGGTGGCAGTTGAGCAAGCTGTAAAGGCTTTTTAAAGTGTCCGATCTGCTTTCCCTATCAGTGTTTCCTATACTTGACAACCCAACTCCCACCCCAGAAGACAGACACACAGACACACACACACTTCTAGGGCCATCTGGGCAGGCTGAGAGGTGAAAGGAGAGAAGTATCTCAGGCAGGGACCTTGGGCCTCATCAGCTATGTCAACATCCAGTCTACTCTAGCTGAGGCTATGAAGCCCTTACTGCTATCCCAACTCTTCCCAAGTTTCATTCTCCACCCTCCCCACCTCCCCACACTGTCATATCTTGCCATTGGCCTTAAAAGTCACAGAAAACTGATCAATCAGAACAAAAGCCAGACAAACAACCACCAATTCCAGTAAAGAACAATTCAGAGCATTCTCCAATCAAGGCAAAGGGCAAGTTGAAGAGTTTGCCAACCAGAATAAAGGGCACACTGTTTTCTCTAAGTCCCTCAGGGTAGGAGATGGAGGTTGGGTGCTGAGCAGGAGCCAGATTGGAGCTGGGAGTCCAGAGATTTGGGTTCTGGACATCCATAGGTTTGGGTTCTGGATCTGGCTCTGTCTTGAGCAGCTGGCTAACCACAGATATGATTGAGACCTGGTTTTCTCATCTGTCAATTGGGAGACAGATGTCTGAAGTCTGTGGCTTTAAAAATTTTCTCCCCACTCCCATATTAAGCTCATTCTATTGCCTTCCCCTTTCCTACCATCCCCAGTGCACATGTAGATGTCATTGAGGGCAAAATCTCTCGGGTATCAATGTGGTGACTCCCTTTCTCCAGGCAGCAGTAGGCCTGCACCAGCCTGGGGGCCAGCAGCCTGCCCTTGAAGCTCCAGTGCAGGAAATCAAACCCTAGAAACTGTGTTTTCAGATTCTGTGGGGGCATCAGCTCTTCTTCCCTCTTGAATCTTTTTATTGACCTTGGACGGCCGTTGTAGGCTATGTGTAAACTCTATAAACAGATGTTACTGGAACGCTTGCCTGTGATCCATGAGGAAATAGTTGTACCTGTGTGTGTGTGTGTGTGTATGTGTGTGTGTGCACACACACACGCACACATGCACACATGAGTGCCTGCAGGAGTCTGCAAGCATGGTAGACAGGCATGCAAGTCCTCACATAGTCTATGAGGACTTGAAGGGAAGGGTGGCACTAAGGGTTCAGGAGCTGTGATGAGCAATATCTAAGAGTCACAGCACAGTGATCCAATTGGGGGATTGTGTTGTTTGGAACCAGCTACTTCCAGTATCCAATGGCAGATTTCTCTCCATAAAGCAGAAACGTCTCATCTTTGAGCAGTGGGAAAATCTGGAGCTGGGACCAGGGAAAGCAATACCCATAGGCATATTAGGAGAAGGCCTATTTCTGCCCCTTTCTCTTGGGGACACAGGATGTTGGGGAGGGGGCTGGAACTGAGAAAACTCAAGAATTTCTAAGCCTGGACCCTAGGCCCCCCATTCAGACCCCATGCAGGATTCTCCTCTGAAGCCTTTGAAAACTATAGGCTTTTGTCTCACCCTTGCCTACCCTTGGGGATGAGAGTTTGCTTCTTCCCTCTTCCTCTTGATGGCCTCTGTCTTTGCAGCGTGGATCTGCTGAAAAGAAGGTCATTTAAGCCATGGGACTTGCACCAGTCTCCTGTGAGATTCTGTAGGCCCCCAGGCTGGCCATGGGGCCATGGAGTTCAGTCCTCCTCTCTCAAAGTGTTTGAGAATTTGAAGTTAGAGATTGAGGAGCTTTAGGCCCTAGGTAATCTAGTCTTAGTCCTATGCAGGACTTGATTTCTAATTCCCTCTTCAACATGGGCTATGTCCTCTGGACAGCCTCATTCTGTTCTTACCTAGGTCTCATAGAATAAGAATAAGGGTTGTTTTTGTTTTGTTTGTTTTGTTTTGTTTGGCTTGGTTGTGGGGCTTGAAAGCAGGGTCTGGGTGCTATCTCTGCGCTTTTATGCTCAAGGCTGGTGCTCTACCACTTAGAGCTGCAGCACCACTTCTGATTTTCTGGGGCTTGATTGGAGATAAGAATCTCACAGCCTTTCCCACCCAAGCTGGCTTCAAACCATCATCCTCAGATCTCAGCCTCCTGAGTAGGTAGGATTACAGATGTGAGCCACCAGAATGTGGCTGAGAATGTTTTTTGTTTTTTTTTTAACTAGACTATTAAAACAGAGGAACGGTCATCTTCATTACTTGGATTATCAGATCTCTAATGAAGATGGCCTGTAATTTCAACCTTTTAATTTTTAGCAGCTATGCTTACAGCTTGTGGTTCACAAAGAGCCTCAACTTTATATTATTGCCACATAAATGCAGTCTAAGCCATGCCTCCTTCATCTTCTACCTAATCACTTTGCTTTTTGAACCCAGACCCTGTCATTTGCAGGGAAGACAGCAGGAAGGACTTTCAAGGGCTGGGGAGAGGGCACAGCTTGAGTAGATGATGTGTGAGTCACAATCCTGCCTTGGCCCGGGATCCCCTGTTCCGTTAACTTTTTCTTTGATCCCCATGGTGCAGGCAGAGTTAATAGAGCGAGAAGCTGGGACCTTTGTTGTCTCTATTCCGGCTCTCCAAGGACAAGGTCTGTTTCAGGGATGGAAAGGCAGAAAGGCAACGAAGGCTGACTTCTTCCCCTCCCGGGGTGGCTGAGGTGACCCAGATGTACTGCACCCACCGTATAGCTAAGACACACCCTGGTTGATGGTGGTGGTGGTGATGATTCTTTCTTGGTAGTATTGGAATTCTTGAACTTTGGGCTTTGCATTTGCTAGGCAGGTGCTTTACTGTGTGACACACACATATCCAACCCTGGTTGTTTTTGAGAGAGGGTCTTGCTTGTTGCCTAGATAAGCCTGGACCCATGATCCTCCTATTTATACTGCTTGTCATAAACTGGGAAGACACGTATGCACCACTGTGCTTAACTATTGGTTGAGATGGGGTCTCATTTTGCTCATATTGCTTGAGCTGGCTTCAATGACTACCTTCTCAATCTTTGTCTTCCATGTCGTTAGGATTATACCTTGGATTTTTGCTACTTTTGATCTAGTCCTAATTCAGCCACGAAATGAAACTGAGTGAGCCACTGCTGTCCTGGGAAAGTGGCGAATCCAGCAGCAGCCGTCCTTCTACCACATCTACTCTGTGCTGGACCTTCCCGACACCTTTAACACTGTTTTATTTTTATTTCTAGTTTTTAGTGCTCAGTTTCACTTTGTCTTCATGGCAGCCTGTGTGTGTACGACGGGGTGGGGGTGATAGCCACAGTTGCTTCAATTTACATCTATAAGATTAAGGCTCAGTGATTCTAATAAGACATACACTACAATGTAGGGGAATAGGATTCAGATCTGAGTGGCTTTTTTTTCTTTTCTGTTTGTTTGTTTTTTGCTTTAGTAAGAGCCTTGTGCTTTTCCCTACTATATCAGAGTTATCCTGGCCCAAAGGACAGGCAACCTGAGCTCTATTCCAGGCTTCATCTCTCCACTCCTTGTAAAGCCTTCACTAAGTCCTTGGCTCTTTTCTGAGCCTTAGTTTCCCCATCTGTAATATGTGGGGATTTGGGTATTCTATTGCTTTAATTCTGTTTGATTCTGAGACACAAGATCTGGAGGGGTTCAAGTATCTGAGCTGGGGCTGTGTGTTCAAACCTCTGGGGTGTGGGAGCTGCCCCAGCCTACCTGGCAGAGCCGCTAAAGCCCTCTCCTCTCTTCCAGGATGCTTTGCTGAGCCTGGGCGCTGTCATCGATGTTGCTGGCCTGCGGCAGGCTGCCAAGAATGCGCTCTCAGCTGTGCTCCCCAAAGTGGTAGGTGCTGGTCTGTGCCTTTTATATCCCACTCACCCCAACCTTCATCCAGCTCTGTGCTTTACTGCATACAGGCCCACTGAGGCTGGGGGGAGGGAGACAGGGTCCCTACTCAGGTCCTTGTGGGTAAGTAGAAAGTTAGGGGGTGTTCTGAGAGGGCTTTCCAGAGGAACAATAGTGAAAGGCTTAGTACTAAAGAATGAACTCCCTGAATCAGCGGGGCCTTAGAGGTTAATTGGAAAAAAAAAAACTGTCTCAGATAACAGAATAGATGTACTTGGTATAACAGGACAAGATGAACTCAGATGGGTTTGGGAATACGTACCTCAGGAGGGGTGAGGATAGACACAAAAAAGAACTTCTTGGGTACCAGAGCTTGGAATTGTTAGAGGACCTAGCCTTGATGGACAGATCTTCATTGTTCAAATGTCCTTCCTGGAGACAGGAGGCTGGATGAAATGACCTTTAGCAAGCATTAAGCTTCTCCCCCCACCCCCATCTCAATACTATGGCTGGCATTATAGAGAGTAGTAACCATGGTTACCTGGGCTCTGAGTGCTTTACTAGGGGTAAGGAGGGATGAACCCCTCTTCAGCTGCCCCGGGCTACTCCCCAACCTGGTTTTAACTAGCTTTGGAGTCTCAAAGCATCAGGATCACCCAGTGGTGGCAGATGAAGAGAGACTTTTGGAGCCGGTAGACAGGGTCTGCTCCAGAGTAAGGGTCATGGAAGACTTAAGACTTCCTGGAGGAAGAGATGCCTAAACAGAGTTCGAAGACCTTGAATGTTCTCTCCCTAACTCTTACCACCAGCCAAGGGCAGTCTCTGCTTTGGAAAACACAGCCAACTCAGGATGCGGCCTTACCACCCCACCAGAGCCCATTGTCCCTGAAACTGCATGATGAATGAACCACCGGAGGTCCAGAGAGGGAGGGCACTTCCCCGCAAGGCCACACAGCAGGACAGGGACAAATGAGACTTGGACCTAAGCTCCCCCCCCCCCATCCCCTTTCCTCAGCTCTGCCTTCCCAAAATCTCCTAGAAGTTCAGTGCCCAGGAGGAGGACTAATGACGGAGCTTTATTGAGCGTGAAATTGATAGGAAGTGGGTGGTGTGTTGGCGCCCCAAAATAAATCCTCCAGCAGAGGAATGCGACTGAGGCAACATCTGGCCTGGGGTGGAGGCACATCTGGGCACGGAGGATGCGGATGGCAAGTCTCAAGCTGAGGCTGGCCCTGCATGCCTTGAGGCTACCCTGGAAGCCAGGAGAGGAAATGACTGGCTTGGTGCCCAGCTGGCTGAGCTACCATAGATAATCCTGTGCTGGGTCTGAGATGAGTCTGTGGTCCAGGCAATCAGGTTCCGGGGCTGTTGCCTTGGGCTGCCCAGGAGGCCTGCAGTGAGCCGGGGTAGCCCTGACTTGGGAGAGCCCGTGCTTGACAGCAACCAGGGAGGTGAGGGAGATGGGAGCTTGGGGAGGAGGGTCTCCCCACCCCCCCCCCTGCAGGGAGGAGAGCTGTTGGCACCTGGCTTCCTCATCAGCACCCATTGTGGCAGGCAGCCCCAAATGCAGATGGTGCTGATGTGTCTGAAATGCTTCCCTCCTTCTCCAATAAACTCAGCTAATTTTAACCCAGAAGGCTGCGAGGGAGGGAGTGGGAGACGCGGACATCCGGAAGTAAAGTGAGGATCTGCCCCCTCTCTGAGCGCCCCCTCCTTTTCTCTGTGGGAGAGGACCCACCCTCTAGCCCCACCCCTAGAGGCTGCTGGGGGGGTGAGGAGGGGGTGATGGTGAGGAGGCTGGTTATAGCTGAGGAGTGGCAGCCCTCTCCCCCCGATCCTTGATCCTGAACCCCATCTAGCCCCCCCAATCTCTGTAGAACAAGGGGCTCCAGGCCTTGCCAGGGCTGGGCTGCCAAGATCTCCTTGGGCTCTGTCACCCCTACCTGGCCTGGCTCTGTTTCTCTGGAGATAGTAAGGGAGCATCTGGATGTGAGGTTTGGCGGACTGGGTAGAGCCAAGGGGCTCATGTGGTCTACAGAGAAGGACTCCAGACTAACCCAAGGGGGCCTCTGACAGCTCAAATCATGTCACTCCTTCCAATGGCTTCAGCAGAGAGGACATCCCCGTTTAGACTCTCCCAGACAAAATTGTACAGTCCTCTGGCCCAGCAGCCAGCCATGTACACTGGGAATTTGTTCAGGAATCTTTAAGTCTCATAGTTTCTGCTCCAAAGGAACATGAACTGGATTTCTTCCTGTGGTTGTCAATGAAGGCACCTGCTTCTGCCAAGAGGAGGTCTGCCCCTGAGGCAGACTGACCAGCCCCCACGGAGGGAAGCCTGTGGCGCTCAGGGCTCGATCAGCTTTGAGTGAGAGCTTCCCCCTCTCTAGGGAGCGATCAGTCTACACTGCACATCTACCCATGTGTGGCTCACTGCCTGCCCTGCCCCCTGCTCCATTTCCAAAGCCCTTCTAGCTCAGCCTGGCTCACCCTGAGCCTGCTAACCCTGCATTCCTTCCTCCCACGGCCAGTTCCAAAATACTCTGTGTTCTGTATACCTCTGGACCCACAGGAAGACTTGCTCCTTGGCTCAAGAGCCAGGTCTGGTCCCTGTTCACTCAAATGTGCCCTGTTACAGTTTACAGTCTCTTCCTCCAGGGAGCCCTCTGAGGCCTCCATAGAGGACAGGTGTGGTGCCCTCTCTGTGCCCCTCCCTGGACACAGTTAACAAGTGTACACATGTCCCTGCAGGTAGGAAGGAAGCTTCCTGGTAATATAAGCCTTGCCTCTGGTGTGGGAGCCATCCTGACCCCTGGACACCCCTAGAGTAGATAGTCAGAGGTTTGTGGAATGGCTGAATCTGGCAGGGACATATCCCTCCTAGTGGGGGTGACAGGAAAGCAGACAGATTTGTATTCCAACTGCCTGCCTAGAACCCTTTCCCAAAATGCCAGAGCTCTGCTTCCATGGGGCCTGTGACCTTGCCATACATACAGATCTGGTGGGCAGACTGAGAATGGGGTAGCGGGGTGAGCAGGACAGGGGCTCACAAGCACATTCTATCCTAGGAGACTGTCTACACCTACCTGCTGGATGGGGAGTCCCAGCTGGTGTGTGAGGACCCCCCACATGAGCTGCCACAGGAAGGGAAAGTCTGGTAAGCTGTTCTTTGCCACCCCCCTTTCTCTCTTGCATGGCCAAGGATTCTCAGCGCTGAGGTCATTGATCTTTCCTGTCCAACGTGGTCTCTGTCCTCTCTGCTAGGGTGAGTTCCTTAGCCAGGCTGCTGACTCCAGTAGAGATGGGGAGAATTGGTTCTGCTTTTGGGTTGGGGAGGTGGATGGGAACAGAGAAAGTACCCCTTGCAGAGGCAGGGGAACGCTCTCCTCACAGAGGTCTAGACTGCTGTAGCATCTCAAGACTAGGGCTGTGCTATGTGAGTTCAAATCCCAGCAGGCCATAAACACTACCCGTGAGGCTAGACTTGGGATCCCAGTGTTAATAGATGGGCCAGAGCTTGTGGTACCTGCCCTTGTGTCTGAGATCAGAGAGATCCAGGCAGCATTCTGCAGATGTTTCTGGAGTCCCTTTGGCTGGGTTCAAATCCCAGCTCTCTGTTCACTAGCTTTGTAATCTTGAGTGAATTAGACAGCCTCTCTGGGTCCTTTTGTTTTGTTTTGTTTTGGATTTTTTCCCCTTTGTGTTAGTACTTACAGGGTTGTTGGGATAATTAAATGCATTGAGAAGCAGGTAAAGCATTTAAAACAGCCTGGTCCATGATAAGCAATGTTTGCTGTGATAGTTTTACTACTATTAGAACCAGGGATTTGAGGATCAGTACCTTGCTACCTCTAAGCACTGAATTCAGTCTCCACATTTTCCAGATGGGCAACAGTCAGGAGACATGTCATAGGGCATGTGCCATGGATGAGGCAGGGTCAGGTCTAGCTCCTGTCTGTTTAGAAACCTGTCCTATGAGGACAGGAGAGTGGTAGGGAGCACACAGGCTCTGAGGAATCAACACTTGTTTTCTAAGAACCGAACAAAGCACCCAAGGGAGCACTGGGTCAGAGGGGGAACCACTGGGAACATTCTCTCTGCACACTGTGGGGAGGGCTTTCTAACAGCTCTGGGGTAGCACCAGAGGCTACTAAGTCATTCACTCATCATGGAAGTATTCGGTCAGGATACCCTAGACTTATACGGTCCCTCCTGGCACCTGGAACCCTGGATCTAGGCTGGTGGCCGCTCTCCCTGGTCCTTCTCCATGGAAACAGCTGGCACCTCTCTTATAGCCCCGAGCCTTCCTCACCTCTTGTCCTGACACTGAGTTTCCCGTGTGGGAGAGTGGGGGACACTTTCAGCATCTCCTAGCAACTTCTTCACTCAAGGACTGTGTAGACAAAGCCATGGACTGTCTTCTCTGGCCCCCATATCTGAAGACCATGGTATAGGGCTGGAAGATCCACAGGAGCCTGGGGAAGCTCTCCCTTAGAGGCCTACTCAGCAGCCTCTGCACAACGCTACAGACCCAGCAAAGCCTTCAGAAAAGATTTCTTTATAAGGCGATTAAAAGTGAATGCTCAAATGCAATTAACCTAGAGCACAGTAGAGATGGGGAGGCCAGGAGATGGGGGGTCAGAGGTGCCAGGAGGCCAGGGTGGGCCAGGAAAGCAAGGAGTGGTATGAGCAGATGAGGACAGGCACATACTCACATCCCAGGGACACAGACATCATTGAGGCTTGGAGGTTGAGATTGAGATCCAGTGCCCCCTTGGGGAATCTCTGCTCTGTCTTCCTATTCCAATGTCTGGTGTCTGGGGTCTAGTGAGCCCTAGAGTTCAAAGTCCCAGGGGCTCACTGGACTCTATCAGGTACTCCCAACAAGATCCAGCTTGAACATAGGAATGGGAAAAGCAGGGGACTAGGAGTCAGGCAGGTCTAGACTCCAGCCCAATGCCATCCCTGCCTACCCTGAGGCTCTGCTGATTGATTTCATGAGATTATAGGTACCTTGTGCATAGGGCAGTGCCTAGCCCATAATAGGAGCTCAAGAATTGCTGGCTGCCCTCCTCTCCCAAGTGCACATGATGAACCTTGGGGTAATGGTCTTAACCCAGTGATCTTTTCCTTGGGTCTGGTCCCATTAGAAGGTGGAGGCACCTGCCAGCAGGCTGAGATGTGGATGTGGGAGAGGTTTGCTCCTCTTGGAAACCCAGGCTGTGGGCAGGGCTGGCAAACCGCAGCAGGTGTGAGGTGGAGGCAGGTTCATAAAGACAGATAAGGCCTGAGGGGACAGGAAAATAGGAATGGGTTGACGGTGGGGTGAGGGAGAGGCAGAAAAGAGGCCAGTCTAGGTGGGAGGAAGGGTTCCCCTCAGCCTGGGGATCTGTCCAGCCCCTTCCCTTGTATAGACTCACAGAGGCCCCAAGGTCAGAGCAGGTTTTCTGCCTTTTGGTGCTTACTCGAACTGTTTCCTCCCCTGTTGCTTGTTTAAATCCTTCCTTGTTCTTCTTCCCTTTCTGCCAGCCCCATTTTACTCATCCCTCATGATCCACTCAAGGCCTACAGTGACTCTTCCCAAAACATACTGTTTTCCAGCTCTGAGGAAGATCCGCTTCTCAGAAAAGGTGACGGCATAATGGCTTTCTCAGGGATGGATCTGTCTACAGAAGCATCGAGTCTGGAGACCAGATCCAGGATAATATGGCTGCCATCCCAACCCCATCCACCTCCCTAGGCCTCCCATCTACTTTTTCTAAATTATCTTTAAGTAGCTGTACAAAGAAGTTCCCATTCTATAAAACAGTATATGAGTACAAAGTGTCTGACCACACTGTCACCCATCTCTCTTAGCCCATCCTTTCTCTCACTTTTTATTCTTTAATTGAGAGTGGGTGATTACATAAATTTCACAGTATTGTGGAATAGTGCTACTTAGAGTCACAAACACATTTTAATTTTCACCAGGCAAATTGTCATTATCATGGTCTATACAGTTTGTGAATTCTGTGAGCTTTGACATTATAAGTTATTTTTTCCATATCAGGTGGTGTTCACATTTCTTCCCTTTTGCTTAGTGTGGGCTGTTCCCACTTATTCTGTTCTCCCATCTACTTTTGTGTGAAATAATAAGCTTGGGCAGTCTGATGTTGAGGGCTGGTCTAGCCCTGAATTCTAAGAGCTACAAGGACATCTCAGGACTAGAGAAGAGAGAATCCTACAAGGCTTCTCCTATCTCAGCCTATTTCAGTCCCCAACCTGTTGTTTCCCTCTTCTTAGTTTGTCTCCTGCCAGTACAGCCTTTGATTCTCTCTGCTGATTGCAGGAACTCCAGACCTTTCAGCCATGCTGGGGAACAGTCCCCACTACCATTTGGAGGCTCCTGGCCTTTCTCAATGCAGATCCAGTTTCCTCTTGTTTGTCTTGGAGGACACAGAGTCTGTATCCATCTCTAGATTTCTTATATACGATGAGAAGGAGTGGAAGAGATTTTCATTTGGATCTCATCTGTTTCTGAGAGAGGAGAAGGAGGAGGATGTCTAGTGAGAGTGGGAGGGTTCAGAGGGGAAGGGGAGTGAGTGGAGGATAAAGACTCAGTGAGAGATAGGGGTTCATGGAGGGGTAGGTCTTAGTGAGAGATGGAGCGTAGTGAATGCTGGGACTCAGTGGGAAGTTGAAGCTTGGTGAGGAGATGAAGCTCTGAGATGCGGCTCTGTGGGGGAGGGGACTTGGTGGTTAGGAAATTGGGGTTTCCTGAAGGATGAGGTTCAGTGAAGGACAGAGTATCTGTCAGGGGACCAGGACTCTCAGGAGGGTGGGGTTAGTGAGGAGCTAAATCTCCGTGGGGTACAGGACTCATTGAGAATCTGGGCTCAGTAAGGGTCTTGGGCATTCTGTGTTGACCAGGGCTTAATAAAGCTTAGTGAGAAATGAGGCATGGGGTGGGGGCATCTCAGCAAGGAGCAGGGACCTCACCTTAGAAGAGGATCAGAGAAAAAGAGCTCTGGGAGGTGGAGAGGGCCTATACACCTCACTGTACCCCAGGCTGTTGATCTTACCCACGGAGAGCTTTTTCCTGTATTCATTTTCCATTGAACAAATAGTTGTTAAAGGAATAGAACTGTCATAAAAATCCACACCCATTCCTCTCTCTCCACTCTGAGCCCATCTGTCTTTATCTTCAGCGAGGCGGGCCATGACCACCCTGGTATCAGGCCTGAGTCATTAGTCTCCAACCTGGACAGCTGTCCCTGGGGGGCGGGGGTGTACAATCCATCCCCCTCTCTGGAACAGGGGAACATGGGGACAGAAAGGAGGAAGGAGCTGGGGAGGAGGCAGGTAGGGGCTCTGAGGGAAAGAGAGCATCACTAGGGTTTGAGCCCCCTTCTACATGGTGGAGAGCCTGCACCTCAATACCTTCCCATCTTATTCTGCAGGACAGCTGTTCTAGGGAGAGTGCAGCCAAGGGAAGAGGCTCCCACAGGTGGAGTGAGGGAACACAGCCTGGCATGTCTCTGCCTGCCGGGGGGATGGGGTGGCTGCAGCTGAGAGGAGAGAGCCAGCTGCAGAGAAAGATGCCAAGGCCTCCTGAGAGTTGAGGGTTTGGGGAAGCCCGAGTGCTTGGGATGAAAGAGGGGAAGGCAGTAATCTAGCCCCAGTCAACATTGGTCTATCTGAGCCCAGTCTCCCACCTCTTACCCAGAGACACGGAGACAGTGGGGCCCTCACTGACAGTATATATCCTATGTCAGGTTCTCTCTCTCTCGTGAGGGTTTTAGACAACGGGATGGGTCTTAAATCAAACCTGACCATTACCCTCCCCTGCTCAAATCCCTCCGATGCCAACTGTCCTCAGATCCAGTCCTTATTGTCCTGACCCCTGTCTAGGGTTGTCCCCTGATGTCCAGCCAGCCCTCCTCCTTGTGGTTGGGACTTCCAGTGACACGCAATCTTCTCTCCTCTGAACCCTCAAATGTTCAGTTCCATCTGCTTGATTGTCCTTTCCTACTGGTCTAGATGACCTCTGCATATTCTTTGGACTCCACTACGGTAGCCTTCCTGACCTCATCCTTTCCTGCCCTGGCTGGGCAGGGGCCTGCTCTTCCTTTTTTGTCAGAGCCCAGTCTGCTGACTCAAGCATGGGTCTACATTGTCAACCTTCCCATAACACTGGGGTGTTCAAGTCAGGCTCTGCTCATCTTAAAGACCCTTTGGAATGACAGACTGATGTTCTGTGAAAATGTATTCTTGCTTTGTATGGAGAGTGGTTTGAGATCCAGGCAGGAAGCCAGAGGCTGGGGGCCGGGGGGTAGGGGTGGGGGATAGGAGGCTGCAAGGCTTAGGGGAAAAGTGCCTCTACTGTCCCTGGGAAGTGGTTTGGGAAGAGAACAGGGGACAATTGTGGCTGGGGGAGGAAATGGGAGGCCACTAGGGCCACCAGGACAGTCTTCAGAATTGTAAAAGACCCAGTGGACAGTCAGGCACTGGTGGCTCACATCTGTAATCCTAGCTACTTAGGAGTCTGAGATCTGAGAATCATGGTTCAAAGCCAGACCAGACAGGAAAGTTCATGAAACTCTTATGTCCAATTAACCACCAGAAAACTGGAAGTAGAGCTGTGGCTCAAAGTAGTAGAATGCTAGCCTTGAGCAAAAGAGCTCAAGGACAGCACCCAGGCCCTGAGTTCAAGCCCCAGAATGAACCAACAACAACAAAGACCTACTGGACAATTGTACTGTTTCTAGAAAGGGTTTGAGGGAGGGGTGGAGATGATAAACTCAGACTGAGGAACACCCAGAGGACACCTCAAAGCAGAGTTCTTGAGCCAGGGCTGGGGTTATGATGCCACAGAGGAAAGGGTTTTAGGCAGAAAAGAAGATAGCTAGGGACAAATTATCAGGGGTCTAGGAGAGAGAGGATAAGCCAGTCCCAGCTCTAGGGACAGAGAATGGGTCAGCTCCCAGGTACCTGGAGTCAAGGTCTCCCTGACCGGAGGTGTGGGGACCAGCGCCACCTTGTGGCTTCCAGATAACCAGTTTGTTAGATGCTAACTAGCGAGGTAGGCTTTGGCTGACCCTGTTTCCAACAAGCCCCAGGCTTTGTCAGTTTAGTCAACAGGGTAGCTTCCATGGCCCACCTGCCACCCTTGATCCCTGTTCATGCCTGAAGCCCAGTGCTTGGGGTTCTGGATGAGAGGGTTGGAAGGTGAGAGGCACTAGTGGCTTTTATAGATTGAAGTGTCAAAGGAGCCAGGAGGGAATGCTTTATTATGTACTGTGACCTTGAATGAGATGCCCACCCTCTTTGATCCTTGATTCTCCAGTAATTGTGGCTTTCAGACCCAGGCCTTGCAGACTGCTTCTACATCTGATTTGGATTCCTCTTAGGGCCCCAGATGCACAAACCAGAGCCCCAGCTTCTCTATCCAGGCCAGGCAGCCCTTATAAACACAATTAATTAGAAGCAGCATGAAAAACAAGGAACTTAGGACAATTAATCATCAGGGAGTGACAATGGGTTAAAAAAAATCAGGCACTTAATTAAGCAGGAAGGACCAGAGACTAGGGGGAAGGGTGGTATAAGCAGAGGGTGAGAGTAAGTCACTCTTCTCATGACCAATTTCCTTCGCCTCAGTTTCCACAATCACATTTCTCCTCCAGACACACACCCCCATCTCCCTGTAGAGGCTCACACCCAACATATCTTTAGAATGGTTCAGTTCAAACACAGTGGTTCATTCTACCTCTAGTACCAATTGCCTGCCTAGGATCAAAGCCCCCCTTTACCACTTGTTAGCCACGTGATCCTGGACAGGTTACTTAACTTCTCTGTGCTTTAGCTTTTCCAGCTGAAAATGGAAATAATGTTAACTTGTAACTCATAGGATTGTGGGGAATTCTGGTCTAACTCATATAAGGTGCCTGGCACACAGGAAAGTCCCAGTAGACTCAAGCTATGATATTAACCTCTGGAGTTTCCTTCCTGTGCTTAGCACTAAACTGGCTCTGCAGTTGTTTCCTGAGGATGGATGGGGAGGGTTCTACTTGCCCCCATCCTAATTTCCCCCAGGAACGTCAGACGTGAGGGCACTTGCCTAGTAGCAGCAGGGGAGAGTGTCATCTGGTAGTCTAGCTTTGGGCTCTGCTGGGGCTTTCTCTGCTCTCCCTGTGGCCAGGTTCAGCACTGGGCTCTGCACACATGTCTTCCCTATATCTATCAGCCAGGACCACAGAAGGCCAGATTTCAGTTGTCTAACCTTCTCATTTTGTCCTCTTTGTGAGGCAGATCCTTTCCCCCGTGTGTGGTGCAGTCTGCTGTGTAACCCCCGTCTCCTTGGGTTCTGCCTCTCTTTGATCCAAGGACTAAGAGGTGGACTGTGTCCTTTTTCAGGGAGGCAGTGATCTCCCGGAAGCGGCTGAGCTTCAATGGGCTGGGCTCCTCGGACCTGCCAGGGAAGCCCTTGGCCAGGCTGATGGCTCCACTGGCTCCTGAAACCCAAGGTAAGAACTCGGAGCTGGGCAGGGACAGGGAGGGCTGTGGTGCTGCTCCCAGCTCATGTCTGTCTTCTACCCATCCTCATCTCTGTCTCCTTTCTCTGGCTCTGTGTTTCCAGCAATCAGTCCCTCCATCTAATCCTCTCCCTGATGCTACTAACCTACCTGAGCCTCAATTTCCTGACTGTAAAATGGGTATTTACCTTGAGGGGGCATTTTGAGGGTTTTCACCTTGAAAGGGGGGCATGTTAAGGGTTCGGCACTTACTAGGGCTCAGTGACCCATGGCCGTGGTTCCCACATGCTTCTGGCTGCTGCAAGATGGGAGTTGTTGTCATGCTCTGTCACTGTGTCTCTATTTCCTTTTCTCTTCTTCTCCATGCCCCCTGTCTGCCATGTCTCTCTCTGCCTCGTGTCTCAGTCTCTCTAGGTCTCTGTCCTCTGTCTCGATGTGGAAAGTGCACAAGACTGGGAGTCAGGAGACCTGACTTGCTGTGTGATCTTGGGCAAGTCACTTCCCCTTTCTGAACCTCAGTTTCCCAATCTATAGCATAAGGGTGCTCAGCCTTACCTGCCTCCCTTCCTCTCAGGGTTTCTGGGAGGATCAGAAGAATGCTGTGAAGTGAGGGGGTTTCCTTCTACGCAAGGGTCATTGCTAGGGTTGTTTTTGTTGCCGGCTCAGGACCCCTCTCTCTCTCACTGGCCCTCTGGGTCTCTCTGTGTCTCTGTCCCAGCCCCTCTGTCTGCGTCTTTGTCTCCCTCCCCAACCTCCTGCTCAGTATTTTATCTCATTGCCCTCTCCCCTTCAGTGCTGGTCATACCGCTGGTGGACAAGGAGGCAGAGGTGGTGGCAGCTGTCATCTTGGTAAGAGTCTGCACAGGTGGCTGGGTTGTGGGGTAAAACTGGAGATGAGAATGACAGGGGAGAAAGTGGTGGATGCAGCCTGTCTGAAGTACGTGTGTGTGTGTGTGTGTGTGTGTGTGTGTGTGTGTGTGTGTGTGTGTGCAGCAATCTGGGATGGACTGGGCAGGGAATGGAGTGGGGGCTAGAGAAGATTCTAGGTGGCTCCCACAGCTCAGTCCTGGACTTTGCCCTGAATTGGGAGAAGAAAATTGCTGGTCCACTCAGCAACCTGATCCATGCACAGGTCCCATCTGGAGATTCCATGGAGCTGGAAAAGCCCAGTCCCTGGCACTTCCTGGCCTTTCTTTTCTGGAATCTGCTCCTCCTACCCTGTGGGTTGGAGGACAATGTTCAAGAAAGCAGGAACATGGGGAGATGAACTGACTGAAAGACACTCAGGGGACCAGAGGACATGAGCCACTGAGAGACATTGTGAAAGAGGAGTCAGAGATTGGGGTGACTGCAGCTCGGAGGTATAGGGAGAGGCTGTGTGGGGAGACAGACCCCAGCTAGACTTACACTGAGGTTGAACACCAGCCAGGCAGCTAGGGGTCCCCTGCGGAAGGGACCCGGCTTCCCTGGGAAGTGGGGGTGGGCTGCAGGGACCAACAGACTCTCTGCTACCCCTGTGGGACTCTGTAGGGCTCATTCCACCATGGGGTGCTATGGTGGGTAGCAGAATCTTGCCAGCTGGGATTTGTCACTCTGCATCTCTTCTCCCATATGGAGATGGGGCTCAAAATCCTTGTCCTGTACCAGGTAAGGAAGGGGTTAGTGTCCCTAGATCACTATTACTGGGGAGTCTGCTTCTGCAGAGGTGGCGCCATGCTGACAGTTAAATTAGCTGGCCAAGGCGTACCAGGGGAGCCCCCCCCCAACTTGAGCTCATTAAAAGGGAATTAAAGGTTTCTGAGGCGCCTGACCTTTCCCAAGCTGCTGGTGAGGGAGGATAGTGGGAGTAGGGGGTAGCCACCAGGGGAGGGAAGGGGGTGCTTGGCTTGATGCCCTGACTCCACACCCCATCTGCCTGACTGGGGGAGCTTCTCCCACAAGCTGCTCCCCACCCCCAGCTTGTGCTCCTGCAGGGATTGGATCTGCTGTTGGCAGAGTTCTCCGTGGGCTGCTTCCTCCTCTCCATTGCTCCCGCTGGTCTGTCCCAGAGCTGGTGGATCTGAGGAAGCCCAGGGCTGGGCAGCATGCTGAGGGGTGGAGGCAGAAGGAGAGGTCTGTATTTCTCCAAAGGGTAGTGAAACAGGGCACAGTGGCTCACGCCTGTAATCCTAGCTACTTGGGACACTGAGATCTGAGGATCTTGGTTCCAAGCCAGCCCAGGCAGAGAAGTCCATGAGACTCTTATCCCAAATTGACCAACAAAAAGCCCAATGCAGAGATGTGGCTCAAATGGTAGAGCACCAGCGTAGCACAGGCCCTAGCACAGGCATTAAAAAAGTAGTCAGGTCACTTCACTTTAACTCACTTAGCTGCCCCAGAGACTGGGTGCTAGACAAACCATCTTCTAGGAGCTTTCACTTTGGAGGACAGCAGTGACACTCTCCAGCTACCCCAAGCCAAATGAAATAAGTACAGCCAACAGTTGTTTTGACAGCAGAAGCTGGAGGAGCAAAGGCCACCTCACAGTGGAGAGAGCATTTATGTAGGGCTTTGGGGCATAGGTAGGAGGTTGACAGGAAGAGGAAAAGGAAAGGGCATTCTAGACAGTGGGAGTTGAGCTTTGGGGTTGGGGAAGAGTATGGTCCTGGTAGGGCAGAAGTATGGGGTGTACATGATTGAGAAAGTTGCTATCTGTGGGATTTGGGTTCTCAGAAGTTTCTATAAGCCTTTCTTCACCTTGGCAGTGTAGAGCTCTTGAAGGGTGGAGGTTTGGGTTATTCACAGACCACCTCCTTTCAAGCCTGTCCCTGCCCACTCAGGTAGAAATGCACTTTACCAGATGCCCTTCAGAGAAGATCTGTGAGCCACATAATCTCACCCAGAGGTACCCAGACCACTAGGAGCTCTCAGCTGCTACCTGAACCTCAGGGCAGAGGGGGCACAGAGGAGGAGGCAGGATCTAAGCAAGATGTTTTGGGAGGGATGAGTTGCACCAGCTCCTTCTTCAACAAGCCATGGTCCTTGTGCTTGGTCTCTGCACTTGATATTCATCCGTCCATCCATCCATCCATCCATCCAGCCATCCATCCATTGATGAACTCTTTCTGGAGTGCCAGCTAGGTGCTAAGTAAGCACTGTGTGCTAGGTTCTGGAACACAGAAGTGACCAAGACAGACCAACAGGCTCTGCTTTATATGGTATAGTTTGGAAGACACGAAATAAATGAGCACTAGGATAAAAATACAAATGATGGCAAGGAAACAGGGAGTATAAGGAATATTGGGGCTTGATGAAGATAGAGTTGGTGGTGGGATCTCTAAAGGACATGCCATCCAGGTGCAGGGCCGTGGGGTCAGTTCTGGGTCTTTGCAGCTCAGCTCAAGGGACTTTGAGAGCAGATTCTTTGTGGGGAAAGTCTCTGGTTCTGTTTTTCAATTCTGGGATAATAAGTCCCTTTGAGGAGTGGGTGGCCCTTGGTCTCTGGCATTTGATGTCTATTGGTCAGCTGTGCCTGACAGTTCCTTGCATGGGGATGGGTGTTTAGACCATTACCACGTCAGATTTGGTGAGGGTCAGGACTGGTAGCTGGGCCAGGCTTTTTGTTATTTCTAAGCCCCAAATGCCCAATGCAGAGTGCCCAGAAAGCAACCCTCATTAACAAGGACAGGTAAAAGTGGGGCCACGTGTGTATTGGAGCGATTTTTTTGGTGTATATGTATGGGGAAGATTGGAAGTATGTGCATGGTTCTTGGGTATGGGAACTCAAGTTTCTTAGGTAGTGGTGTGAACGTGCATGTGTGAATAGTATAGACACTGTTAGTGTGAGTGTGTGGCAGTGACTGCAATTTGCGTATGTGTGTGTGTCCATGGAAGAGTGAGCAGGAGTGTGTGCATGTGGCAGTTCCTGAGGTCCCTTATGAGAGTATTTGTGTGTGTTGTTCACACACTGGGTAGGTGAACCTACTGGAAGGACACTACGCCCCCTTCCTTTCCCTCGCCATGGGATTTTAGTCTGCATCTGGTTGCTCTATTGCTCTAGAGGATTCCTAGCCTTCCCTTTTCCTGAGAACTGGGCCCAGGGAGAGGTAATAAGAGGGATTCCCTCCTCCATGTACTAATAGCCAATCCCAGCACATTTTGGCAAACCCTATGCAAATGAACCCTGGCCTCCATTTCCTTCAAACCCCTTATCCTACAGGGAGTCAAAGCAGGACCCTCCTCTAGAGCTTAAGCTTTGGCACTATCCCTGGTCTCTTACAGATCTGTCTGTAGTCTTGCTTCTGTGATTCACCCTCCACCTGACAGACTATGGCCCTCTCATGCTGAATCTGCCATTGCTCCCCAGTTCTTGTAGGCTAAAACTTCCAGGCCATTCCCTGGGTGGCATCATAGATCTTACTCTTTCCCAGGGTTCCTCATTTCCCTCACCTCTCACCCCCCACCTGGCACTCCCAGGACAGCCTCCAGCCCACATGATCTCCCTGCCTCCAGTTCTGCTTGTCCTGCCCGTGCTTCAGTATCGAGGCAGGAGGCCGCCCTGATGCTCTACCTTCTGGCCCTACAGTCCAGGTAGTCTCCATTGTCTTCAGGTGTGAGGTTCCAGGCCTCCAGCACCACACCTAGGAGGGAAGATGACAAAGGGGCCCCCAGTGAAGGCACTGTGGGGAGCCCTGCTGGTAGTGAACAGCTCTGAGTAGGTGAGGAAGCTGATGAGTAGGTAGGAAGCCTGGTTGGAGGGCCTGAAGTGAACCCCTGGATGGTCCTATCTCCCTCTCCCCACGTTCTTCCTCCACACCCAAGCAAGGCTGAAAGGAGGAAGAGACTGAGTTTGAAAAATGGCCAAGGGGAGCCCTGTTGACTGGCACAGGGAACTGGGAGAGAGACAGGATAATGGGGGTGGCAGGGAAGATGATCCTGGAGAGGGAAAGGAGGGCAGGAATAGGTGAGGCTGTTTTGTCATTCTCCACTTTTGTGACTTGGGACAAGTCCCAGGGGAAGCAGATGGGGCTGTCTTAACCCTGCCATTTTGGATAAGTCCCATGGCCTTGGCTCATCTGCAGGGAGGGGGGAGGCGGGGGGAAACCTGCATCACACAGTCGTGAGAATCCTGAGTAAGACAGAGAACTCCAGGCCATCCACCTTCCCATCCGCCCTGCACAGGCAGAGCCCGGTTCCTTCCTTAATCCAGACTTAGAGGCAACTCAAACTCTGACTTAGAAAGAATGAAGCTAGGACACTGAGGTGAATTCTACTCATTCTATGATCAGAGTCTGGAGGGCCCCACAGTGGGGGAGACCCTGGGAAGGGGGGTCTAAGACACACACACCCCTTGACACTCTACACCTTGACTAAGCTGACAGGACACAGTGACTGTCCCATGATAACAGTGCTGATGGAAAATAATGGGACAGAGACAAAAAGTTCTAGTCTGTATCTGTAGGAGCTATCTGCGTGGTCAGAAGGATGGGTTTACCATGGAGGTCTACTGAATGGAGCATGTCTGTTGCTGGGGGCTGGGGTGTGTTGGACACAGGGAAGGCACTGTGGCATGGATAGGCCAACAGGTCACAGCACCCTTCTCTGTCCTTCCAGGTGCACTGTGGCCAGCTGAGTGACAATGACGAGTGGAATCTGCAGGCAGTGGAGAAACACGTGAGTGGGGTGGGATGTGGTAGGATGGACAATGAGCTGGACAGACCTGGATTTCCATTTCGTCTCCATGACATCCAAGCTTTGGAACCCTGAGGAAGTCTCAGAGCCTGCTTCACATCTGAAAGTGGGCTAATCCTGGGGGCTAGTGACTCATGCCTATAATCCTAGTTACTCAGGAGGCTGAGATCTGCGGGTCATAGGGTTCAAAACAAGCCTGGGCAGGAAAATCCCTGAGACTCTGATGTCCAATTAATCACCAAAAAGCCAAAAGTGAAGGTGTGGCTCAAGAGGTAGAATGCCAGCCTTAAGAGACAGCACCTTGACCCTAAGTTCAAGCCTCAGTACTGGCATTAAACAAAAAATAAAAGATAAATAAACAAAAGTGGCCATAATAATGGGAGTTAAATGCTTTGTGCCTGACGTTTTAAGATTATAATTTTAACAAGGACCAAGGAACTCTCACATGTGTTAGAGACAGAAATATCTGTCTCTGCCTAGTTTCTGAGAGCAAGAGGAAGAGACAGACCCTATACTTGTCCATGAACGAAGGGACAATGGGACTGAGAGCTATGGGTGCTCTCGGGATGGAGGAATGAGGAGGACTGAGGTGTTTGGGACAGAGCGATGGGCCCTGTGGACAGAGTACTGCTGGAGTCCTGTGGGCACATTGATCCTTTGGTCACCCCAGACCCTGGTGGCCCTGCGGAGGGTGCAGGCCCTGCAGCAGCGTGGGCCCAGTGCGACCCTTGGAGAGATCCAGAATTCCCTGGTGGAGGTGTCAGAAAACCAGAAGGACAAAGTGGAATACACGGACCAAGATAGAAAGATCCTGCAACTGTGTGGTGAGGGCCCCCAGCCTGTGCAGGTTATGAGGGCGGAGCAAGGTAGACCTGGAGAGGAGCAGGGGGAGGCGGGGGCCTCTGGGGGGGTGGCCTAGGAGGTGGTGCGCTCGTGTAGCTGGGGGAAGTCAAGGGCTGGTGGGGGAGGGCACCTTTAGGGACCAAACTGCCCTCACTGACCAGTGTCCTGCCCTTGCAGGGGAACTGTATGACCTGGATGCCACCTCTCTACAGCTTAAAGTCCTCCAATATGTGAGTCTGTGAGCACCACCCTTATTCCCCGCCCTGTCTCCCATCAGGGACCCACTTCCCCTAGGACTTTAGATCTCAGTTCAGGAAGTAAGGCCCCTTTCCCCCACTTCCACAAGCTTGAAGAGCCTCAAAAAGGAGACAGGGTGGGTGTGACCTTAGGTTTGCAATCAGCCCTTTGTTCTATCTCCCTTCTCAGCTGCAACAGGAGACCCAGGCATGGCGATGCTGCCTTCTGCTAGTATCAGAGGACAACCTGCAGCTCTCCTGCAAGGTGAAGGGCCAGGTCCACTGGGTGCAGGATGTGGGTGGGACAAGAAGCCAGTGTCTGTCTTTGCAGTAACTGGTCCATACCTCTCTGTCTCTCAGGTCCTCGGAGATAAAGTGCTAGGGGAAGAGATCAGCTTTCCTGTGAGTCCTAGTATGCATTCTTGGGATCTGTTGGAAGGGATGGGGTCCTCTAGCATCTCTTGGAATCAGGTGGGATTTATCTGGATCTTGAGATTTACTTAGACATGTCACAAAGAAATCACAGTATCTCACAATGTAGCTCCATTAGGAGAACTATCTACAGGAAGGTTTACTTGGAACTGGCTCACTTCTGTAGGAGTGTTTCCAGATAAGAATCTGTTGCAATCAATGAGAATCTTTGGAGCTTGCTTATACCTCTCCTATTTTGGGAAGACCCTAGAGTCTTCTGCAGCTGATTCTACCAACCTTTGCTCCTCCAATTCTCTGCTCAAAACTGACTTCATCTACTCCCTACTGGACTGCCTGAATCATTTGTTGAAAATTCCCATCCTGGAATTGATATGGGGACAGCTGGGCCCTGATTCAGCCTCTCCTTGCTCCTTAGTTGACCATGGGACGCCTGGGCCAGGTGGTTGAAGACAAAAAGTCCATCCAGCTGAAGGACCTCACCTCTGTAAGCCATGGCCTGGCTGGACCAGGGAAGGGGGAGAAGAGAGGCCTTGTGCTCAACCTGCACAGTCAGAATCTTGTCTGGAGATAAGACTCAGGGAATTCGTACCACCATAGAGGAGGGCTGGGGAAGAAACACATTCCCAACTACTCCCTGCCCTGATGCACTCCCCTTTGCAGGAGGATGTGCGACAGTTACAAAGCATGCTGGGCTGTGAGCTTCAGGCCATGCTTTGTGTCCCTGTCATCAGCCGGGCCACTGACCAGGTGGTGGCATTGGCCTGCGCCTTCAACAAGCTGGGAGGAGACTTGTGAGTTTTGTGGGATGACATGGGGCAGGAGGTGGAGCTGAGAGGTGGGGCAGGGCTCCCCTGGGGTAACAGTGTGGGAAGGGTGCACTCTCCCAGCAGTGGTGGGAGTGGAGTTTGGAGGGTCTACTAGGCTAATGCAGCTGCTGCTGGATACCTCTCCATTACTCATTTTGTTCCTTTAGAGCCATCTGAGTTCCCCTTCTCTGTCACTTGTCTCCCTTTTAGGATGGAAAGACAGTGGGAAGAGCAGGAGGACACCCAGCTCTGGCTTGGGCAAATTCCTAGTCTGAGGAAGGAGACCCAGTCTTGGTCTCCCATTAATTAAAGGGACACATGGCTCTAGCTTCAAGAAATAACCTATGTGTGCAGTTGTGCACTCCTGCAGTCCCAATTTCTGGAGAGCCTTTGGTGAGAGGATCCCAAGGAGTTCCAGGCTAGCCTGGGTATGATAGAGAAACCCTGTTTCAAAACCAAAACAGGGACAAATCGATAGCCTGAAGAAACCCCTTTTGGTCTGAGGAAGAGTAGAGCCCTTTGATCAGGGAGCCCATAGTCTGAGGGAGGGAGGTGTGTAGTAGAATAGCCTTAGTGTAGAGGAGAGTTATGATTGGCTGATGAATATCCCTGCTGCTTCCTGGCAGCATGGAAACGAGGAGAAAAGAGAGAGAAGCCTGTCTTCCTTGCCCTCCTGAGTGACTTCCAGCCCCTCCTTCAGGTTCACAGACCTTGATGAGCATGTGATCCAGCACTGCTTCCACTATACAGGCACAGTGCTCACCAGCACCTTGGCCTTCCAGAAGGAGCAGAAGCTCAAGTGTGAGTGCCAGGTGAGTAGTCTGCCTTGAGCCTCTTCCAGGAACCAACTCACCTAGCTTTCAGCCCCAGACCCAGAAAACCATCCAGCTGCCCTGTGACAGCTAGGTAACCTCATAACTTGGAAGTCTGTTTAAGGAGGGAAGGTCAGAGTAGTTCCCCATGCCCTGAGCAGGGGGCTGCTGGCACTGTATGTGAGTGCCCTCTTCTGCTCAATATGGGCACTACAGCAATATCTGGGTAGCAAAAACAGGATAATGCCACTCAGATGTTTCTTACATATCTTTGCTGGGCTATTCCACTGTTCCTCGGTAGACAAATGTCACTTCCACATCTGTTTCAGGACCCCTAGTGGAGGAATGAAAAGACTCTGGGGTGAATGGAGGCTGAGGGTTGGTTAGGGTGGTCCCTAACTAGAACTCCCTGTGATCTCCATTTCCCTCCCCTTAGGCCCTTCTCCAAGTGGCAAAGAACCTCTTCACTCACCTGGGTGAGTTCACTGCCCTTCACGCCAGCTATTTAGGGAAGACGGGTGGGAGGGTTCCACCTGGCACTCTGGTCTCACCACCTGCCTGGTGGGCATCATCTTTTCCCCAGATGATGTCTCTGTCCTGCTCCAGGAGATCATCACAGAGGCCAGAAACCTCAGCAACGCAGAGATGTGAGCGAATCTACCCAGAGAAGAGGCAAAAGAGGCTCCTCATCACCTCTTTTCCCCCTTCTCCTTCTCCTCCCTGCCTTCTTGATTGGTTGCCACTCACAGCAGGGTCGGGGCCAGATCAGTTTGCCACAGATCCTCAACTCCTAACAGTGCCTGGCACACAGTAGAGGCAAAAAGAAAAAAAAAAGGAAGAATGTCTGATGCCAGCCAACCCTGAAAAGAATGTCTCCCTTTGTAGCCATTCCTGCAAGGCTTCGGAAATCTGGCCATCACCCTAAGTAAAAAGAAGTGGGGACAGTTGGAAAAGGGTATCAGGGCCTTGTGAACCAACCTCTTCTCCCCACAGCTGCTCCGTGTTCCTGCTGGATCAGAATGAACTGGTGGCCAAGGTGTTCGATGGGGGAGTGGTGGACGATGAGGTATGGGAAGGAGGGTGCCGGGAGCGCAGGGGGATCTCCAGGGAGCAGGTTCCATGTCACCCCTGCAGCCTGACTAATGACTTCATCCTTCCCACTCCATCCTCATCCCGCAGAGCTACGAGATCCGCATTCCGGCCGACCAGGGCATCGCGGGCCACGTGGCAACCACGGGCCAGATCCTGAACATCCCTGATGCGTATGCCCACCCGCTTTTCTACCGCGGCGTGGACGACAGCACTGGATTCCGCACGCGCAACATTCTCTGCTTCCCCATTAAGAACGAGAATCAGGGTGTGGGCTCACGGCCGCCAGGGGCGGGGCCAGGGAGGGACCCGACTGAAAGAGGCGGGGCCAAGGGGGCGTGGTGATCGCGGGGGCGGGGCCAGGGGCGGGTCGACTGGAAGGTGGGCCGGGCTTCATGGCCATCCCAGGCTCCTGGAGCTAAAGGGATTAGGAATTCTCAGGCGTGAAATTTAGAGAGGGTAGGCCCTGCCAGATCCCTCCGTTCCCAGCTTCGCTCTCTTCCCCAGAGGTAATCGGTGTGGCCGAGCTAGTGAACAAGATCAATGGTCCATGGTTCAGCAAGTTCGACGAGGACCTGGCCACCGCCTTCTCCATCTACTGCGGCATCAGCATCGCCCATGTGAGGGGGAGGAGGGGCTGGCGCGGGACCCACCTCCTGCCCCACCCACCGGCTCTCCTAGCTCTGTCTTGATGGGCTGGGTGTTGTGAAATCTTTAGTACATGCTGGCCACCTCTGGATTCAGTATCCATTTGATAACTGGGGATACTACTTGCCCTGTCCAAATCTAAAGAACCATTAAGGGGGAAAAAAGTCTAATTGCCAAAACTATCCCTCCCCTTTTCTCTGGAAGCAACCTCAATTCAACCCTTTATCAGCTTCTTTTTGGCAAATGTTGGGGTTCACCGTGCGGGCCTATTGGTGGCTTTGGCCTGGAAATCCAACACATGTTCCTGATGTGAATCCCTCTTGGCTGCTTTTTCCCTGCTTTGGGCCTTGGATCCATCATTGAAGTCTTAGGATCAAGTGCTTCAAATGTTAAGAGGATGGGGGAGGCAAGCAAGAAAGCTCTGTGAACATGGGGGTGGGGTATGCCCTGCAGTCTGAGTTGTAGACCAAAGGGCTCTGGCCCAAATGGGACAGGAAGAGAAGGTTCTTTCTGAACCCTTTACACAAGTAAAGGGCATTTTGATTTCACAGATGCCTTATTTGAAGCCCCCTCTTTCCCTCTCTCTCCTCAGTCCCTCCTATACAAAAAAGTAAATGAGGCCCAGTATCGCAGCCACCTGGCCAATGAGATGATGATGTACCACATGAAGGTGAGGTTTACACAGTGTCTGTCCTACTCCAGACCCACAGGGCCACTTGTTCCTCTCCAATTTTTTTCTCTGCCTCCCAGAGTCCTTAGCAGCTCAGATCAAGGCCGAGATTTCTGACTGTTGTCTCCTGAGGCAGCAAAGGCAGACCTGGAGCAATGTGTGCCTCTTGCTCTGGCTTTGCTTTTCTCCTTTTATTTGTCCCTTTTCTTCTCTTATCCTCTACCTCCTTTTTTCATTTGTTTTTTGAGGCAGTCTTTATGTTGCCCGCCATGTTAATCTTGAACTGGTGAGCTTACTGTCTCAGCTTCCAAAATGCTGGGATTTCAGGCATGAGCCATCATGGCCAGGGCTGCTCCTTCCTTCCTTTCTTCTTCCCTCCCTCCCTCCCTCCCTCTCTCTTTCTTTCTTTTTTTGTCAGTTGTGGGGCTTGAACTCTGGGCCTGGGTGCTGTCCCTCAGCTCTTCAGCTCAAGGCTAGGGCTCTACCACTTGAGCCACAGCACTTACTTCCAGCTTTTTCTGTTTATGTGGTACTGAGGAATCAAACCTAGGGTCTCATGCATGCAAGGTAAGCACTGTACCACTGAGCCACCTTCCCAGCTCCTGCTGTTCCTTCCATATAGACCTGTTTCTGTTTCTCAGTTCTGTTTCTCAGTTCAGCTAGGATGGAAGCAGGTAGTAGGAGTCTCACAGGACAGAACTTGGTTTAAACCAAGTTCAATACCCAGGGAATAAGCTAGATGATTGGATATTATGGAAGGCTGGGAAGCCCACTGCTTCCCTGTCACCCTATCCCCTCCCCCTCAGTCCTAATCACCAAGAGAGGAGAGTGGTCATCTGCCCAGTGATGGTCCATAAAATAGAGGCCAAACTATAGTACCTTTTGAATGAGGGGGGCCTCCCATCTGCTATGGGAATTTGTGGATAAGAATCCTAGACAGAGAGGAAACCATCTTCTAATGCCCTGGCTTCCCCCGTTTAGGTCTCTGACGATGAATATACCAAACTTCTCCACGATGGGATCCAGCCTGTGGCTGCCATTGACTCCAACTTTGCCTGTTTCACCTACACTCCTCGCTCTCTGCCTGAGGATGACACATCCATGGTGAGGGGATGGGGAGAGGACAGGAGTGAGCAAGAGATTTAAGTTAGGTGTGCCTATGAACTTCCTGGTAAGGCAGTCATCATGGAAGGCTATGGAGGCTTCCTGAGAGATGGTCTGTGTGGGGCTGGACTCGATGATCATTAAGAGCTGTTCTGGAACCATGATGTCCAGGGCATGTGGCTTTGGGGTTTGCAGTCCCCTACTTTTTCTAATATTTTGTGGTTCTAAGAGTTCTTAGATCCTTTTGATTTCTGAAAGCTCACAGATCTGAAAATGCTTGTTTCAATTATTTCATGGCCTGCTGGTTTATGTTTGCAGTTCTAGAACTCCAAATATTTGAGTATGGGGGTTTGAGAAAGGGTAGAGGCATGATCCCCATCTTGATGCCGCCAGATGCTCTGATTCCCTCCTCTGTCCTCTCCAGGCCATCTTGAGCATGCTGCAGGACATGAATTTCATCAATAACTACAAAATTGACTGCCCGACACTGGCCCGGTGAGTGCCTCTCCCGGCACAGAAAGACCCAGTCTCCTCCTCCTGCTGTCATCCACTTTTCTATCCATTTTCCTCTCACAGCATTCTGGGGAGGGGAGTGGTGTCTTTCTGAGGATGACTCAGGGAGACCCAAACTTTTGGAGGTGGGGAGGATCCGTGAATGGGAGGTAACTCCCAGGCACTGGATCATAATCAATAGAGAAATGCAAAGAAATGAGACAAGGTAGAACCTGGAGGGCTTCGTGGAGGAGATCCTGATGACCCCCTTCTCCTTCCCCAGGTTCTGCTTGATGGTGAAGAAGGGCTATCGAGATCCACCCTACCATAACTGGATGCACGCCTTTTCTGTCTCTCACTTCTGCTACCTGCTCTACAAGAACCTGGAGCTCACCAACTACCTCGAGTGAGTGACAGCAGCTTGGGGCCCCTCTCTGAGACAAGGAAGCATTTCCTGTGTGACACCATTGATCCAGTCCTCTTAGCCCAGGGAGCAGGGTTGTACAGCCCCACAGTCACTGAATATGAACTGAGACGAAGGAGCCAGACACTCTAACTGCCTGTCTGGGCATGTCATCAGCTGTCTCTCCTCCAGGGGGCCCAGGGAGGCAGCTGTGGGTGACTTCTTTCTCCTTTCTGTGTCTCAATCAGGGACATCGAGATCTTTGCCTTGTTTATTTCCTGCATGTGTCACGACCTGGATCACAGAGGCACAAACAACTCCTTCCAGGTGGCCTCGGTGAGAGGTCTGCCCCTCCCCACGTGTCTGAGAGTCTCATCTCTCACAGCCTTAGGAGTGGTGGTAGTGGTGATGGGGTAGACCCAGCAGCACTTGGGGTGGAAGGAACAGGGCCAGGATTCCATCAACAGTGGGCTTTTAGGTCTGGATGTGAGGAGTGATGGAAGTTTTCCTGGACTTTTCCAGAAATCTGTGCTGGCTGCACTCTACAGCTCCGAGGGCTCTGTCATGGAGGTATTGCCATCCTCTCCTCTCCCCACAAACTCACCCCTATTCAGCCAGCCCCACAGCTGCATTCTCCAGACAGACAGACATCAAGAGCTGCCTCCAGGGCAAGCCAGGTGCAGTGGAGTCTGCCCAAGCCATCTTCACAAAGAGAAGACTGGGTACTCCCGTGCAGCTCCTCCCCCCATCCCCAGCCCCCACTCCAGTCTGGATGCTCTCCACTCCCCTTATCTCTTGGAGCTGGGAGAAGAACGGGATATTCCAAGGGGCTGGATGGGGCATGTCCAATAGAAGTCCACGATGCCCCTCCCTGCCCTTAGGTTGTAAGGGATCCATCTGTCTACCCCACATGGGTCTCCTAGGGATAGAGACAAAGTCTGAGATATCTCTGAGTAGCCTGCACATGGTACCAGGTGGTCTCGGCTGAGGGCAGGAGCCATATTTTCAAAGTCACCTTGCTGCTGGCTGCCTCTCTTGAACAACCCCTCCAGAGGCCGTCCCTGCTTACACATACCCCAAGAGACTCTCTTGCTGTCTCCTGGGAGGCCTGATGCAGCCTGGGTTCTGACCTCTGTCCCCTGGGATGTGCCTGTTCCTCCTCCAAGTGACAGCCCTTCACTGCTAGGAGACAGGGCCTTGCCCTTGCTTCATTATCACCGTTCCTGTCAGCAAACAAATGTTTTCCGCATGAATTAGTGTCGAGGATCATTTCAAAAATTCCTCTAGCCTGCAAAGGCCCTAGGAACTTACTCTGATCAGATCCTTCTCTGTGACGGCTGAGGGATCGGAAGCATCATGGAGCTGGCCTAGGACACGCCCCGAGTCACAGTGGATGGAAACAGAGCTCAGAAAACTGGAGCCCCTGCTTGCTCTTTTTGCCTGTTGTTGGGAGCTAGGGCTCCACTGGGCTGTACTGTCTCCCCTGGGGTCAGAGGTCAGGGACACCTCTGCCCCAGTGAAGCCCCTCCCTCCTGTCCCTTCAGAGGCACCACTTTGCTCAGGCCATCGCCATCCTCAACACCCACGGCTGCAACATCTTCGATCACTTCTCCCGGAAGGTGATGAGCCAGGATCAGGGGGGAAGGGTGGGAGCTGGCTGATACAGGAACAGAAGCAGCATGGGGGTGGGCGGGAAGACAACGGGTGGGGCATGTCCATCAGGAAGCCATGACACCCCTCCCCTGGCTTGCCCCAGGACTATCAGCGCATGCTGGACCTGATGCGAGACATCATCCTGGCCACAGACCTGGCCCACCACCTCCGCATCTTCAAAGACCTCCAGAAGATGGCGGAAGGTGCTTGCTGTCAGCCCTGGTGGGAGATGGGCAGTCCAGATGGGGAGCTGCCAGGGGACCCATCTCCTTTCTCCAGGATGATCGTACCTGGCCCCTTGGCTCCTATCAGGGAACTACTTTGGTGCCAGTCCTAGATTTGTCCTCAGAGGGGACACAGAGGCAAGACCCCTCTCTTTGACCTTGTCATTCTTACACAGTGGGCTATGACCAAACCAACAAACAGCACCACCGGCTCCTCCTCTGCCTCCTGATGACCTCTTGTGACCTTTCTGACCAGACCAAGGGCTGGAAGACCACCCGGAAGATCGCAGTAAGTGCTTCCCTCCTCAGGAAGGCACAGGCTACACACCCTGTTCACCCTGGGGACCTCCCTGAACACTCTGTGTGCTGAGCTCAGCTTGGCTGTACTTGAGGAGAGAAAGCTAGACCATCTCAGGGTGACTGATGAAGACTCAGAGAGGGGTACAGGCTTAATGGGACCCACACAGCAAGTGAGAGGCTGGTGAAAGGTAGGTTAGCACCCAGCTACTTCATCCCATTGAGGGCCATCCTATTGTCAGGCAATCAGTGGGGTATGTCACTGGGCCATAGTTTACTGTCCAAGGCATAGGCCTGGATGGATTCCATCCTTTGGAAATAATGAGAGTGTTTCCTTCCAGGAGCTGATCTACAAAGAATTCTTCTCCCAGGGAGACTTGGTACGTGTGGCATGACCTCAGGATGCCCAGGTTGAGGTTGGGCCCCTGGTTTGCAGCTGGGAGGAGACTGAGGTTAACCCGACCTGCCTGGGACCTGAGGGAGGAATAAGAGAGCAGGCCTGAAGACCTGGTACCCACAGGAGAAGGCCATGGGCAACAGGCCAATGGAGATGATGGACCGGGAGAAGGCCTACATCCCTGAGCTGCAGATCAGCTTCATGGAGCACATCGCAATGCCTATCTACAAGTGAGTGAGCCGTGAGCCCAGCTGGGAGCCTTGCACAGAGAGATGGCAGGACAGACAAGGGCCAGCTGTGGACAGCTTACTGAGCTTGGACTGGCCCAGCTCCAACTGACCCACAGCTTGTCCTGCCATGTTGCTAAGCAGGTCCTTCACTTCATCCTTGGTCCCCAGTGGAGACCATCAAGCTTTCCTGTGCCTGTCCTGTGGCCTCCCTGTGCCAGTCCTACCTGTGGTACAGCCTTCATCTTTATTGCTGTCGATACGCTGTGGGGGGGAGGAGGGGGAGGGAGGGATGTTACTGGTACTGGGGCTTGAATCCAGGGCCTGAGTACTCTGTCTTAGCTTTGTCACTCAAGGCTAACACTCTACCACTTTGAGCCACAGCTCCACTTCCGGTTTTCTGGTAGTTTATTGGAGATCAGAGTCTCATAGACTTACCTGCCCAGGCTGGCCTTGAACTGTGATCTTGAGATCTCAGCCTCCTGAGGAGCTAGGATTACAGGCATGAGCCACCAGTACCCAGCCATGCTTTGATTGTTGACTTCTAACTCTACTCCTACATATCCCCAGGCTGTTACAAGACCTGTTCCCCAAGGCAGCAGAGCTGTATGAGCGCGTGGCCTCCAACCGTGAGCATTGGACCAAAGTGTCCCACAAGTTTACCATCCGCGGCCTCCCAAGCAACAACTCGCTGGACTTCCTGGATGAGGAATATGAGGTGCCTGATTTGGATGGCACGAGGGGCCCTGTCAATGGCTGCTGCAGCCTGGACGCTGAGTGATGCCCTCCCAGGATCCTCCCTGCCCAGCTCTCCTCCACAGCCCTCTACCAGTCTGGCCTGAAGCACTGGGAACCAGAGCCATGGGTCCTGGCTCCTAGACCAGGACTTCCTGTGTGAGCTGGGCACTGAGTATTGCTCTTCCTGGGCCTCAGCTTTCTTGTCCATAGAATGGAAGCAAGACTTCTAGCCTAGCAGGACTTTGCCATTTCTCGGAGAGCAGAGGGGTGACCTGTGAACAGGCCCCTCTGTGCTGCACCTCTGACTATACCCTGACAAGATTCCCCCCCAAGTCACTCTTTCTCTGAGCAGTCCTGGTGGATCCTTCTGTTCCCTATTCCTACCCCCACCAGATCTGTGGCCATTTCTCCTGCAGACCTCTATCCTTTGGGGGTGTCCAGGATTCCTCGTAGAAGGGGAAGGGGGACACCTGTTTGAGCATAGGGTGGGAAACACTCTCCAACTCTTGCTGGAGGACTAAAAGCAGCCATGAGCAAAGGCCCTGAGGACTCCTCTGTGTCTCTGGTGGCATTGGGACCTGGGTGTTCCCAAGGAGAAGGCCACCAGCCTGGCAGCTCAGTGCTCTGGGAGAGGGGCTCGGGTGGAAAGCAGATGAGTGGAGAGGCAGGAAGGGTCCTCCACTGGGAGACAGGCCCAAGTGTGTTAGCTGTTTCTTGCTAGCTGTATGATCCAGGGCAACTTCCTACCCTCTCTGGGCAAAACAGGACAGTGAGACCATTGGTTCTCTAAGCCTTGCCTGAAATTCACATTCTTACAGCATCATGGAGTCCCAGCAGAGGCAGTGGGAACATCTCTGCCAGCCTAGGGCACAGAATGTCCAACTTGGAGTCCCTCAGTGTCCCCCCTGAGAGTCCCCCCTTGGCCTGAGCCCCCTCTCTCATTTCTGCCGACCAAGAAAGGCCCGGCCAGGCTTCTCTCCTCTTCAAGGCCATATCCACCTGTGCCCCAGGGCTTGGGAGACTCCCGAGGGCTGGGTCTCTTGGGTGAGCTCAGCTGCTGGCTTCACTCTTCTGTTTCCTTCTGTGTGTGTTGTGGGCAGGGGAGGGGCCACCTGCCTTACCTACTCTGAGTTGCCTTTAGAGAGATGCGTTTTTCTAGGACTTTGTGCACCTGTTGTATGTGGTCCCGTGGGCTGACTGCTTTGTACATGAGAATAAATCTATTTCTTTCTACCAACCTTTCCCCAGGGAGGCTGTCTGTGGACTTTATGTATGGGGTAGAGGGGAAGCCAAAGTGGGGAAAGCAAATGCTCTTTGGAGCTGCTCACTCCTGGGGCTTAAAAAAAATTCTCTTCTGGGAGGGAGGGAGGTGTCATAGACCTGTTGGGGGGAGGGCCAGATGATGAAGGATGGGGTAAGTGGAAGGTTGAAGCAGTCAGGGATTCCTCCTGGAGGAGGTGGCCTAGACCTCCTTCTAGGGCTTTTTTGTTGTTGGTGGTGGTGGTCGTAGGGCTTGAATTCTGGGCCTGGGCGCTGTCCCTCAGCTCTTCAGCTCAAGGCTAGTGCTCTACCACTTGAGCCATGGAGCCGCTTCCAGTTTTCTGGTGGTTTATTGGATATAAAAGTCTCACAGATATTCCTGCCTGGGCTGGCTTTGAACCACAATCCTCAGATCTCAGCCTACTGAGTAGCTAGGATTACAGGCGTGAGCCACTGGCACTCGGCTAGGGCTTCCTTTACTCCTTCTGTGTTAACCTGCTTTGGTCATGAGTGACCCTATGACACTCATAGTTTTCAAGCTTGGCTCCTACGCAGGCCTGCTGTGTGCTCTCTGAAGTTGTCTCTGTCTTCTCATAGCACATGACCAGGCTTGACCCCAAGAAGAGGTAGGGGTCATTTTGTGGCCCAAGACTACCAGGAAATGGCTGTTCCAGTGGTGTCATATTGGTGCCAGGGTCTGTGGGTGCTGACAAACTACCTTTCTGCGCATGCCCCCAACTGTGAATGCATGCATTTCCCTCTGCCACACAGTTTCGGACAAAGGGCAATCACCACCCGGAAACAAACACTACGGACTGTGCTGCCCCCTCAACTCTGAGTCTGCTGTCTGTCCCCAATCAGTCTAGCCCTCCCTTGAGGGCCCATGCTGACATATCCCTCATCACCCATACGTGAACAACCCACACATAGATCCCTTGTGCTGTAGAACCCCGTGCTGAGCCCAGAGCTGACTTCATCTCTGGGCCTAGTCTGGAGGCTCTCACAGCTTGCTGAAAGAGAGGGATCAGAACTCAGTCACAGGCTGTGACAAGCCTCCTAGATGCCAGGGCTGGGGGGGTCCAGGCAGAATCACAACTGAGAAGAATCATAGAGAGGGTGGAGAGATGACTGGGTGCTATTTTCCTGCAGGCAAAGGAGAGAGACACTGGTAGTAGAAGCAACTGTGCAGAGGAAAGCACAGAGAAGGGAAGGGTGGAAAGGTGGAGGGGGATCGAGCCTGCCATAATGGGCCCGAGCACCAGCCTGTGGAACTTGCCTTACTCTCAGCCAGCCTGTCAGTAAACGAGTGACTCACACATGCATTCTAGAAAGTGCCTATTGGACAGCAGAGCAGTGACTATGAGAGTATGTTGTAAGTGCAGTGCTATCCAGGGGATGAGTGAGGAGGGGACCCAGGAGAGGTTGGATCTGCAGGACTTGGTGACCATGGAATGGAGGTATAGAGAAAAGATTGCCCTGGAAGGTGGGGTCCCTGTACCCTAATGAAGAGTTCTAGTGGCTTGCCAGTCCCACTTCTACCATACCTTGGCACTGGGAGAAGAAAGACAAATGCTATCAGCCCATTTTGCAGCTAGGAGGTTTAGAGAACTTAAGTAATCTATCAAGGCTAGGGTCTGAGGCCTACCTGTCTGCCTCCCTCTGGAAGCCCTTTCTCTGGGCTAGAAGGCAACTCAGGAGAAGGCTTCCATCTTCAATCTCTACAGGACCATTATGGGGTGTCCAGATGACAAGCAAGTTGGCTGGACCCTAGAGGAAGTGTGTGTGTGTGTGTGTGTGTGTGTGTGTGTGTGTGTGTGTGTGTGTGTGTGTGTGTGTGTGTGTGTGTGTGTGTGTGTGTGTGTGTGTGTGTGTGTGGTGTTTTGGGGGGCAGGGAGGAAGGAGAAATGGCTTGTAGCCTGTAGTTCAGGATATAGCCACCAGGTGACACTGCATCCTCGCAATCCTCACCTCCCCTGAGGTCAGAGAAGGGCTCCTGGGGGAGTGTTGGGAGGCTCTTCTCACTCTTGTCCACCCATATATCACCCTGTCATACAGTGGCTGACACACAGCCTCACATGCTCATTCTTTCACACCTCTATACACAGACTCCACAGCCCACACAGGGCCTGCAGCTCCTGTCTCTGAGCAAGACCAAGGTCCATGAGGTCTCCTCAGGCAGACCTCATGGTCTCATGGTGAGTGTCTGCTTGCTGAGTGGCCTTCCCTGTGGAACACATGGCCAGCCTTTGGTCAGGTGTGGGCAGCGCTGGTACTAGAGGGCACAGCAAGCCTTGGTCACATGCTCCTGGGGTGGGAGATGCAGAGCAGGAGCAGGGGATGCAAGTCAGGAGTGTCTTTAAGTTTGGGAAGGAAGACAGGTGGGACCGGAGATGAAGACATTGTAGACAGATCAAGAGAAGAGCCTGGGACGAGGGGAAGGGTGGAGAGCTGTGTTCACTCTCCTTGAGTCAGAGTAAGTAGGGCTTGGGGTGAGGGTGGGGTCCTGATATAAGGAGAGGAAGTGAGTCCAGCAGAACAGGAGGTGGCCATGAGTCAGAGTAAGCTGAGAGATGCTATTTTCACAGCCTCTTGCCAGGGTGCAGGTCCAGGGAAACGATGGGGGGGTGGGCACTGAGCAGGAGCTGGATCCCTGGGGGAAGCAGAGCAGCCACGGCCCCCAAGGCCAGGCTCTAGGCAGCACCTGGGGAGAGAGAGGAAATGGGGAAGCAGTATGACAGGTGTGGGGAGGACTGGGGACATCGAAGAGCCCTTGCCTGACAGAAGTTCACACTTCTGCATTCATTCCTGAAACAGAGCAAGAGTTGTCACTGCACACTGGCACCCACACTTCTCGGCTCTCTTCACAAGCTTTCCAGGGCTTTTCTGTCTCTCCTAGCAGGATGAGCATTAGGATTCCTCACCGATCTTCATTTTCCTGTCCTGGAAATGAGGAACCCCACTGAAGGCCTTTAGGATATAGAAAGGTATTGAGAGGCAGGGCACCCCATTCTGGGAAGCTTATGTAGCTGGGTATGAACAGGTTAGCCAGGTGATTCTGGGAGGTAATACTTGGATGAGTGCATACAGGAAACAGAACTCATCACTGAAGTTAGAGGTGGGTGAGTCAGGTGTAAGAACAGGTGGGTGATGGCTTCCTGTCAAGATGGCTGCTCCTTTCAATCCCTGTATCATCCCTGAAGAAACTATAGAGCTATGGGATTCTAGGAACTAATGGCAACATCATGAGATGGATGGGGTAGGGATTAGAGTGAAACACTGGGTTGGAAAGAGAACACTTGAATCACCCATGACACTGAACAATTCATCATTGTCTGCCCCTTGAAGCTCTGCTCTTCCAGCAAGATGCCTTCTCTTGAGATTGCCTCCCTTCTGGAGGGTCTGAATCACAGTGTCTCATAGTGTGGAACTCGGCCCCTCATCTTAAAGTAGGGACACCAATACAGATCAGGGCCTGCCTACAGCTCATTCGCAGGGCAAATTTCACATTCTGAAACACAGCACACCCCCTAAGGGAAATACCCCCTAGGTCAAAAGCATACACTGACTAAAAGAGAACTAAAGCCAGGTTCCAGTGGCTCATGCCTGTAATCCTAGCTACTCAGGAGGCTGAGATCTGAGGATCATGGTCCAAAGCCAGCCCGGGCAGGAAAGTCCGTGAAACTCCTATCTCCAATAAACCACCAGAAAACCGGAAGTGGCGCTGTAGCTCAAGTGGTAGAGCACTAGCCTGGAACTGAAGAGCTGAGGGACAGCGCCCAGGCCCAGAGTTCAAGCTCCATGACCGACAAAAAAGAGAGAGAGAGAGAGAACTAGATAACACCATCTAAAGCAGACTTGCTGGAACAGATGGGCTCTGAATTTAAAATAAATGCTTTAAATTTATTTAAGGAGGTAAGACAAAATAACAGCAACATGAGGTAAGAACAACAAATCATTTTAAAAAGAGCCAAACAGAATTGTCAGGTATGAAAAAATGGAGTACAGAAGGCAATAGCTGCGATGAGCAGGGTGTGTTCTATGGGGATAATCAGCTTGACAGAGGCAGTAGCAAAGGGATCAAGAAATAGAAAGTATAATGCCAGGCCTGGTGGTGCAGGCCTGCAATCTGAGCACTTGGGAGGCAGAGGCAGGAGGAGAATTGAGTTCATCTAGTGCAGACTACGCAGCAAATTCTAGGCCATCCTAGACTACATAGCAAGACCCTGTTTCAAAGTGAGAAAGAGAGAAATAGAAAGTGTGAGAAGAAATATATTGTGAAATATAGAGATGACGACATTTGTATAGTAAACATCCCGATGAGAGAGGAAAAATAGGAGAAATGGCTGTAGAAAAGAGTGGACAAAGACAGGCATTGGTGGTACAAGCCTGTAATCCTGGCTACTTAACAGGTTGAAATCCAAGAATCTTGGTTTGAAGGTAGCTCAGACAGTTAAATCTGAGAGACACTGGGGCTGGGGAGGTGGCTCAGTGGTAGAGTGCATGCCTTGCATGCCAGAGGCCCTGGGTTCGATTCCTCAGCACCACATAAGCAAAAAAAAAAAAAAAAGCTGGAAGTGGCGTTGTGGCTCAAGTGATAGAGCACAAGCCTTGAGCTGAAGAGCTGAGGGACAGCGCCCAGGCCCAGAGTTCAGGCCCCACGACAGGACCCAAAAAAAACAAACAAAATCTGAGAGACACTTATCTCCCATTATCCAACAAAATCCACAAGTTGAGAAGTAACTCAAGTAGTAAAGGAAAGCCAGCTTTGAATGAAAAAGCTAAGGGAGAGAATAAGACCCTGAGTTCAAGCCCCATAAAGCATAAAAGTTTAAAAAAGGATATAAATAAAACCTTTAAGATTGAAAGGGATTAGAGGAGCTGGGATTGTGGCTTAGTGGTGGTGTTTGCCTAGCATTCATGAAGCCCTACGTTCAATTCCTCAGTACCACATCAACAGAAAAAGCCAGAAGTGACACTGTGGCTCAAGTGGTAGAGTACTAGCCTTGAGCAAAAGAAGCTCAGGGACAATGCCCAGGCCCTGAGTTCAAGCCCCAGGATTGGCAAAATAAACAAATGAACAAACAAATAAATAAAAATAAGGAAGTAAATAAATAGGATCAGAGAATCAAATATATTATTTCACAAATTTAAGATCACCACTAAAAAGAGGAAATTCTAAAAACTTCCAGACAGAAAATGCAGATCATCTAAAAAGAAAATTTAATCAACTTCATTCATACTAGTTAGAAGGCAAAATGGTAGAGCCAAGAATATATGTACATATTCCCCAAACTGCACATGCAGAGTGATGGTCAATATCTAGGCTAGTAGGGTACGTCTCTGAAGGTGTTTCCAGAGGTGATGGACATGAAGGACAGCAACTAAAGAGAAAAGACCAGCCCTAAATGTGGGAGGCACCATCTAAGAGGCTGGAGACTCAATGGAATGAAAGCGGAAAAAAGAGGAATCCAGCTAGCATGTGTAAACTCCATTCTTCCTGAGTGAGTACATCTGTTGCTGCTGCCATCAATTATAGACATCAGATTCCAGCTTCTTCAGCCTTTCACACGCAGACCAGCAACTTCCAGAAACTTCCAAAACTTCAGCCTCAGACTGGGACTGTATCATTGATTCCTCTTGTTCTAAGGCTTTTTAGACTGATCTTCTTGGACTGAGTAGCCATCAGGTTCCCTGGATCTCCAGCATACAGACTGCCGTCACTGAACCACCTATCTTCCAAATAAATTTGAAATTGCAATAAACATATTTCTTCTGTTCTTGTAGAAAATCTGAGCCTCGACTGAGGGAGGAGGGGAAGAAAATCTGAGCCACACAGATTTTCTAGTGCAGATTTGGTACTGGAATTGGATCTATCACTGTGTCTCCGAAGCCTTTAAAACAGGTGTGGGAAGAATCTGAAAAAGCTTGGAGATACAGGCTGAGAAAGCCTAGAGAGCTGTAAATGAAGTTTAATGGGTGATTCTGGTGGGAGCTCAGAAGACAATGCTAGTAGGATTGTGGACCCTAAAGACGGTGCTCATGGAAACAAAGACTCTATTGATAATTTGACCAGAGGCTATTTATGTTACACTGTGACCAAAATAAAAATATTGATATTTTGCCCATGCCCTAAAACTTCGCTGGGAACCAAAGTTTAAAAGTGATAGACTGAATTAATCTATCAGAGGAAATTCAAGGCAACCCCAACATTCAAGCTGTTGCAGATACTGCTGGTTTTAACCAGTATTAAAGTGAGACTTGGGAGCCAAAAGAATAATGGAAATAGTTGAAAAACCTGCTGTTTTGTCAGAAAAAAAAACCATGCAAAGTTGGGGCTCAGGATTTCTGAAGAGATTAGCACAATTACAAAAAAAAAAAGCCAAGTATTTTATATCAGGACAATAGGAAAACTCATGAGTCAACAAGATCCCACCAATTCTAGCTTCAAGGAAGGAAAAACTATATAAACTTATTTGCAAGTCTCTCTCTTAAGAGGAGAGCAATGGCAGAGACACCCTGTCCTAGAAAACTTGTTTTTTTCACCAAGATTTATTTCTCTGTGAGGCCAATGACCTGGCTACTGTTTGAGCTAACAACCAACCTTGGTATCACCCAAGTGAAGCTGGTTTTGCAGGCAGGCAAGGTCATAAAGGCTTCCACTTGGATTTCAAAGTAAGGCCTGAGAGGCCAGGCAATGTTTGACCAGGCTAGATTCTTTATGAGTTGCCCTTGACAGGGTGATTTATAAAGCTGTGAGAGTTGAGTTAAAGATACAAAGGGAGGCCCCAAGAAGTTAGAGCTGTTAGGAACATGGGATATGGATGCCAAGGAAAGTAATGGGCACTGGGCAGAGGCAGCCCAAAAGAGAGGCCATGTGAGCTGCAAATGGCAAGGCCATAGGGAAGGTGTTTCTTAAGATATCTAGGGCCCACATCCCACCTCCATAGTGGGTTCAGATAGCAGACTTGGTGCTAGAAAATTTAATGTTTTCGGGGCTGGAAAGATGGCTCAGTGGTAGAGTGCTTGCCTTGCATGCATAAGGCCCTGGGTTTGATTCCTCAGTATACCACCTAAGCAGAAAACACCACAAGTGGCCCTATGGCTCAAGTGGTAGAGGGCTACCACTGAAGAGCTGAGGGACAGCTCCCAGGCCCAGAGTGCAGGCTCCATGACTGACAAAAATAAATTAATTTAAAAAAAAAAAAAAAAAAATATATATATATATATATATATATATATATATATATATATATATATAATGTTTTTCCTGCCCCATTCTCTCTCTCTGCTTCCTGACTGGCATGAGGTGAGCAGCCTTCTCTGCCACACAGTACTGTTTCCATAACCCTCTGCATTGAAACCTCTGAAACCATGTGCTGAAATTAATCGTCCCTCTTTAAATCATTTTCGTCAGGTAATTATCACAGTGACAGAATAGTCTGGTACCATATACAGAATATTTGAAGAGTAGACCATGATGAGACCACACATGGACTATAAGTTCAAAAGAATCGATAGGCCACAATGTTTACTGATCACAATATAATCCATACAAATGCTAGCAGACATTGATAAGAAATTGTTATGTTTCCATATATTTGGAAGATAAATCATGTAATATTAAATTGCCTATAAGTTAGAAATAAAACTATAAAAAATGAAGTATTTAGATCTAGATCATATTTTTAAAATCTGACTATATATCAACATTTTTGAAATAGTCGAAGCAATATCTACTGACATTTGTATCTTTAAATTCATTTGTTAGGAAAAGAGTAAAATAAATGAGCTAAGAATTCAATTCGGGAGGCTGAACAAATGAAGACAAAAGAGCCAAGCAGTGGTAGTGCATACCTGTAATCCTAGCTACTCAAGAGACTGAAAACTGAGTATTGTAGTTTGGAGCCAGACTGTATAGCAAAGCCCATGAAACTCTTATCTCCAACTTAATCACCAAAAGCTAGAATTAGAGAGATGGCTCAAGTGGTAGAGCACTAATTTCAAGCAAAAAAAAAAAAAATTATGGGACAGTGCCCAGGGCCTGAGTGCCCCAAACCCAGAACTAGAGAGAGAAAAAGGAGAAAAAGAAGGAGCTAATAAATATGAAACAGAAAAAAAAATCTACAGGCCATCAACCAAACAACTAGAGAAGATCACCAAGGCTACCAGTAGGTTTTAAAAGACTAAAGATTGACCACTGGTAAAAATGCAAATTTATTCAATATAAAACAAAAGTTAGAAGTTAGAAAGCATAAAAGAAGATAAAAAATAAGTAAAATAAAAACTTGATAAAGAATAACAATGGGAAATCTGGATGAAGTGAATATATTTCTGGAAAATCTATAAAATTCACAGAACATAAAATTTGCACAAATAGGTATCTTTTTTTGGGGGGGGGGGGTCTGGTCGTGGGGCCTGAACTCTGGGCCTGGGCGCTGTCCCTCAGCTCTTCAGCTCAAGGCTAGCGCTCTACCACTTGAGCCACAGCGCCACTTCCGGCTTTTTTCTTTTTGCTTATGTGGTGCTGAGGAACCGAACCCAGGGTCTCAGGCATGCAAGGCAAGCGCTCTACCACTGAGCCACCTTCCCAGCCCCAACAAATAGGTATCTTTTTTTGCTGGCACAGAGACTCAGGGCCTCATATTCTGTCTTGGCTTTTATGCTTGAAGCTGATACTCTACCACTTGCTAGTTAATAGGAGATTACTTTTTTTTTTTTTTTTAACTTTTCTGCCTGTTAGCAATCCTCAAATCTCAATCTTGTGAATAGCTGGGATTACAGGTATGAGCTATCAACTCCCAGCTCATAAATATATATTAAAGGAATGACATTATAGATTAAAAACTTACTCTTTTCATATAGTGAGCAAATGAGTTCACTAACTTTTAAAAGAGTGATTAGTTTCTAATCCATATAGACTATTCCAGAAAGAAGTAAAGCTGGCAGCTCATTTTATACAACTAATCTGCTCTTGATTAAAATAAAGAAGAATGCAAGATTAGCTCAGTTTCACCTATGAACTTTGACTGAAACTCCTGTATGAAATACGAGCCTAGTCAGATACAGCCAAGTGTTTTAAAATGAATCACATCAGATGGAAATTTCCCCCCAAGGAAATTCAGTTTTTGTTTTTCTTCAGAGAACCTATCAATGTAATTCACCATATTAATAGACTTGCTGCGCAAAATCATATGATTATTTCGATTGATGTGGAAATAGCATTTGATACACTTGATACCTACGTATAAAGAATTCAACAAGCTGGATTCAATGACAAATTAATTTAGAAAAGGTAATATTCCAAAAATCTTCAGCAAGCATTTTAGTCAATATAATCCCCTTGTGAACAAAAACAATAACTATCACCACTGCTGGTTAGCCAGTGCAGAGATCCTGGTCAATGTTTGATGAAATGAAAAGAAATAAGAGAAACATTTTGACAGAAACACATGAGACTGAATTTTTCATGGATGATGTAATCGTCTAAATAGAAAACAAAAAAATCAACAGACAAACTGTTAGAAATAAGAAGTTTATTGATACTACTGGAAATGCAATAAAAAATTAATAGTGTTTTGTTTTGGCAGTAAGAATGAATTTAAAAGCATAAATTTTAAAATTGGAGTTAGGATTATAGCTTAGTGGGAGAGCACTTGCCTAGTATGCATGAGCTCCCAGATTCCCTCTCCATCACTTTTAATAAAAGTATGCTACTCATAACAGCAATAGAAACTATAAAGCAGCTGGGCGCCCGTAGCTCATGCCTGTAATCCTGGCTACTCAGGAGACTGAGATCTTAGAATCACAGTTCAAAGCCAGCCTGGGGAAAAAAGTAATGAGACTCTTCTCTCCAATTAACTACTAGTAAACATAAAGTGGTGCTGTGGCTCTAAGTGGTAGAATGCTAGCCTTCAGAGAAGGCTCAGAGCCAGGCACCAGTGGCTCACCTGTAATCCTAGCTACTCAGGAGGCTGAGATCTGAGGATCATGTTCAAAGCCAGCCCAGGCAGGAAACTCCATGAGACTCTAAGTGCCAATAAACCACTAGAAAACTGGAAGTGGCGCTATAGCTCAAGTGGTAGGGCGCTAGCCTTGAGTTGAAGAGCTGAGAGACAGCACCCAAGCCCAGAGTTCAAGCCCCACGACAGACCAAAAAGAAAAAGAAAAAAAAGAGAAAGCTCAGAGACAGCTCCCAGGTCCTGAGTTCAAGCCTCACAACCAATTAAAAAAAAACAACAACTATAAAGCCTTTCAGAAATTAACTTATGCCAGAGTACACAGGCAATCTTCTGGTCAAAATCCAGAACTCTAATGGAAAACATGGAGAAGTATTCCATACTCTGGATGGGATAAACTAATATTATTAAAAGTTAATCTTTCAGGGCTGGAAAGGTAGCTCAGTGGTAGAGCACTTGCCTTGCATGCCTGAGGCCCTGGGTTCGATTCTCCAGCACCACATAAGCAAAAAGAAAAAATTCCGGAAGTGGCGCTGTGGCTCAAGTGGTAGAGCGCTAGCCTTGAGCTGAAGAGCTGAGGGACAGCGCCCAGGCCCAGAGTTCAGGCCCCAGAACCGGACCCCCCCCCCAAAAAATGTTAATCTTCAGGTAGAATCATAGCTGAGGATCACAGTTCAAAGCCAGCCTGGGCAGGAAAATCTGTGATACTCCTATCTCCACCAAACTATAATAATAACAACAACACAGAAGTGGAGCTAAGGCTCCAGTGGTAGAGCACTAGCCTTGAGCACAAAAGCTCAAAGACAGCACCCAGGCCCATAGTTAAAGCTTCAAGACTGGCAAAAAAAAAAAAACAAAAAAACAAAAAAAAACACCCTAATTGTCTCCAAATTCATCTAATTATTTAATATAATTGGGGGAATCACTCAATCCCTTTAGCCACTCAATGCACTTCTATGAAATATATATCTATATCTATATATATATTAAAAGAAAAGTCTGTCAATAGCAAAATAAGTTTGAAAAGTGGAAGAGGGATATACTTTGTAATGGTTCTCTGCAAATAACTGTACAAAAGGCTTTACATTTAATATATCAATTTGTGTGTACAATGCATCTTGATCATAGTCACCCCTCCCACCATCCCCATCCTTCCATCCATCCTATCCTACTAATCTCTTCATGGTTCCTAGTTCAGTTTACAAGTATGCACATTGAATATTAAGGTAGTGTCCACCCACCATTCCTCTTTTTATTTACCTCCACCCTTTTAGGCTCCACCCCGTGTGTTTCAACTTCCTGGTATTCAAAGGGGCTACACAGTGGGATTTCATTCCTGCATACTATGAGATAGACTACCGGACCAATGAACAGAATAAAAAGCTCAGAGATGAAGAGACACAGAAACTACAAGTCCACAATAAAAGTGAGATGACAGGAAGAAGAGGTGTGGCTTAAGTGGTAGAGTGACAGATTTGAACAACAACAACAAAAATGCCTCGTGAGAGTGTGAGGCCCTGAGCTCAAGCCCCAGCATCAGCACCAAAAATTAATTAATTAATTAATTAATTAAAAGTTGGACTACAATCCAGGGGAAAATATGGATTTAAAAAAAACTCACTCATAAGAATAAAAAGAAAACTGGGTCTTTAGTTAATGTCATATACACAGATAGAAGTCAGTTGAACTATAAAAATATAAGAATAACGGGAAGAAATGTGAACTGACTTTGAATGCATGGAAGACAAGCCACAAGAAAAACAATTTGCAAATTCAATTACACTGAAATTGTGGGTATCTGTTGAGTGACATCTACCATGGATACAGTTAATACAGAGCTAATAGAATAGAGGCAGTTGTTTGCAATGTTTAAAGCTGACAGGTGCTAATATCTGGAGTATATAAGAAATTCTTGCTAACCGACAAGAAGACAGCAACCTCAACAGAAAAAAAAAACAGGGAGAAATCGTTAGAATAAGCTATTTATAGAAAAAAGAAACTCAAAGGATTTGGAAAAGCTGCTCAAACTTATTGGTTTCTAGAGAAACAGAAGCAGAAATGAATGTGTATCAAACTGGCAGAAACTAGAGGGGAAAATGATGTCAGCTGTTGGCTAGGGTGTGGGAAATCAGAATTTTGAAACTGTTCATGGTAATGTGGGAGCCCCTCTAGACATATATATATATATATATATGTGTATATATATATATATATATATACACACATATATATATATATATATATGTGCCCCATGGCCCATAGAACCACACTTGGAGATATATACATACATATATATATATACATATATATACATATATATATATATATATATATATATATATATATATATATATATATATATATATATCTCCCCATGGATCACACCTGTAATTCCAGTTACTCAGAAAGCTGAGATATGAGGATGACAGTTTGAAATAAGCCTGAGCAGACAAATCCAGAAGACTCACCTCCAATTAACCAGCAAAAAGCCAGAAGTGGAGGTATGTCTAAGTGGTAGAGCATGAGCCTTAAGCAAAACAGCTAAGGGGCAATACCTAGATCCTGAGTTCAAGTTCCAGTATCAGTAGCAAAATCACCACCACCACCACCACCACCACCATCATCACCACCACCATCACCATCATCATCATCATCATCACCATCATCATCATCATCATCATCATCATCATCTAGGACTATAAGAATGTAGATGTTGATTGCATATAAAGAACACTAATGAGTAAAAATGGATAGCTCACTTGACAAGTAGGCGTAGTTAAAGGGACTACAGGCAGGCTTGGTGCAGGGGAAACTGGCAGCCACAAAACCTTTAGAAAGGCGGAATCCTTCTTAGGAACAATGGAGATAGGGCTTGGAGGTTCCAAAGTGGATCTATAAGGAGAAGAATATATTTCCAAGTCTGAAGACTCCCCTGGCCCAGATCGCTGGCCGTACCCCTCCATCTGCAGCAGCTTTAGGTCTGGGTCAGGTAGAAGAGAAGTGCTAGGTCTTGAAGAAAACTACTGTCCAAGTCTTGGCTCAGCTCCTAGAGTGGCATGAGTTGGTGAGGGCCATTAGAAATAGGAAGTTATGCTGGGCTGGATTGGATGGACTGAAGCTTTCGGAGAATAGGAGGGAAAAGGCTGGACGGGAAGTTTTCTAGTATGTTCCCCAACCTCGTGGGCCATCTCCAAAACTGCTGACACCCATCTAGGCATTACCAAAGGTATGTGGAGCCAGGATCATGGTACTAGATCCAGGGAGAAAGGAAGGAGTAGCCTGAGCTGAGCCAAGCTGTATAGAAGCCAATTAGGGCTCTTTCCTGTGTTTATTTATTACCAGCAACTCCCTTATATAGATTGGAAACTGTGGCTCTAAGAGGTCGTGTGACCTGTCTAGGGCCACACTGCTAGGAATTGGTAGTGCCTGCATCCAAACTCCAGAGCCGTGAGTCTATCCTCTACTGCAAAGTCCATGCCCAGTTCCTCAGGCCAGGCAGGGCGGCTGGTCCTCGGCTGGGAGGACATGTTAAATGAGGTATCTGTGACAGCGGCAGTTAAGGGTGGCCCAGCAGGAGCCACACAACCTGCAAGGGATCTCCTTGTGTATTCTTAATAGTGCTTGGAGGGAAAGAGTTTTTAAAAAATCTCTCAGGCGAAAGGGCAGGTCAGATTTCCCTCTTGGTAGCAAGGGAAACTGAGGCTCAGCTCAGCTCAGGAGCCTCCCTCAGAGAAAATAGAGCTGAAGGAACATCCTCAGGGTCAGAGTCAAACAGGGAAATTAAGGCCCAGGAAGAAGGAGGAACTTCCAAAACCACACCAAGATCCAAAGACAGAGCAAAGGTGGTTACCAACCTGATCCACAATTCCTGCTCCCTGTCCCATTTTTGTTCTCTTAAGTCACCAACCTCAGGCCCCACTCAGGATTAAAACACTAAAATAACATTTTCTCAACTCCCCCACAGCTTGGGTTTCATGTATTACTGAAGCTCTGTCAAGAAGGTACCCCTGATCTGATGTAGATGGGAAAACAAATCATGGGCACTGATGACTGCATGCAGATAGATAGAAAGATCCATAAGGAGCTGTGATTAAAGTGTCTGGGTATAGCTAAGTGCTGGTGATTCATGCCTGTAATCCTAGCTACTAAGGAGGCTGAGATCTGAGATCAGCCAGCCCAGGCAGAAAAGTCCATAAGACTCTTATTTCTAGTTAACCAGCAAAAAGCCAGAAGTGGAGGTGTGGCTCAAGAGGTAGATCACTAGCCTTGAGCAAAAAAGCTATGAGACAACACTCAGGTCTTGAGTTCAAGCCCTAGGACTGGCACCAAAAACGTGTCTGAGTGTTTCTAATACTTAATGCTTCATATAGGTGCCAAGTTAGAGTTGGCAGGGCTATGATGTTGTTTCCACTAGATAATTCCTGTGGTCTGGCTGGCCACATCATCCCTATTTGTTTGTTTGTTTGGGGTTTTGGCTATGTAGCTGCACTAAGTCCGGTTTATTTTACTTAAACTTGTAAGCCTGGATGACTGAGAATCCTGATAGATGTGAATCTCTCAAAGCAAATCCCATTGGTAGTAATTGCCTGTTTCCTTCCATACAACCTGAGTGTCTTGCTTATTTCTATATTTTTATCATCCATATATATATATGAATATAAAAATAATAGAATATAAGAATAGTATTTATTAAAATAAACTTCAGGAAAGGGAAACAAGAAGCTTTTTCTTTGTTGTTGCTTTTGTTTTATTTTCTTTTTATCTTGTTTGTTCCTTTATCTGTCTTTGGGTGGGTAATGGAGGGTACAGAAATGTTGGGATAAAGGATGAACAAATGCAGTAGTGGTACTCACTAGACACTATGCTGAAAATTAACTATACAACTTGTGGGTGGGGACAGGAGGGAAAAACTGGGAGAGAGCAAGGGAAGGGGTGACATTGTCCAAAAAGAAATGTATTCATTATCTGACTTATATAACTGCAACCCCTCTGTACGTCACATTTACAACAATTAAAAAGAATATAAGACAGTATGCACTCCACAAAAGAAAACACTGAATACATAAATGAAATTTTAGTCTCTGTTATTAAAAATCCAATGAGAGTGATTGTATCTCCTGTGGAGACCGGGCTGGCCTACATATCTGCAGGAATATCTCAGTGGTAATCGTGGTCATGCAAGAATCACCTCATTCAACAGAAGGCAATAGTCTGCTCCGCAGAGCTATGTCTGCCTGATGAACTGTCAGCCTCCCATCAAAAGAAATCACATTCACGGTAGAATCATGCCAGCATGACCCGCCTTGAGAATCAATCATAACAAACTAGTTTCCCAGATGCCAACAGAACTCCAGTGCCAAATGATTTTCACCATGATTAGGGCATGGAGAAGCGAGGCAGACAAAGCTGACCACATTTATATTATAGTGTCATCAAATTCATTTTTGAAATATCACCCGTGGAAAATTCCCCCTTAACAAAAACTGTTCCTACACGATGGACCTGTGATTTAATATCACTGAGTTTTCCTACTGACTAACAAAGGCCCTATTTTGTATTCACCCATTCGGAGAATAGTTTTCCATGACAGTCTTCTAAATTGTTGGATGTGCTTCAAACAGGCCTTCCTGAGGGCTGGCCCAGAGCCCTTCTGAGGAAGAATTTGGGTGCAGCTAGATGCTGCTACTTAGGAGGCTGAGATCTGAGGATCATGGTTCAAAGCCATCCTGGACAGTAAAGCAGGTGAGATTCTTTTCTACCCTAAACTACAAAAAAAAAAAAAAAAAAAGGAAGTGGAGCTGTGGCTGAAGTGGTAGAGTGCTAGCATAAAAGCTCAGGGACAGTGCCCAGGACCAGAGTTCAAGCCTCAGGAAAGAAAGGAAGAAAGGAAGAAAGGAAGAAAGGAAGAAAAGAAGACAGAAAGAAAGAGAGAGAGAGAAAGAAAAAGGGAGAGAGAAAGAGAAAGACAAAGACAGAGAAAAAGAAAGAGAAAGGGAGAGAGAAAAAGAAAGACAGAGAAAGAAGGGAAGGAAGGAAGGAAGGAAGGAAGGAAAGAACGAAGGAAGGAAGAAAAAAAGAATTTGGCTGGTGGTAGGGAGTGGTAGAGGTTATGGGCTCTGGCATCAGGGAGGGTCTTGCCCTCTGGGGTGGCTTACAAAATTAATTAATTAGTTAATTAATTGGAGAATGTACTAATTAGTTCATCATGTATTTATTGAAAAAATACTATGTGTTGTTCCTGGCCAGGCACTGGAAAGGCTGTAGAGGTAGACAAAGCCAGGTGTCCAGTTCACAGGTAAGCATCATCTCACTTAGAGGGAAGTATCATCTTACTGGCCAATGCACAGCTATCTTATGATTATTTCAAGAGAGCTATTTGATCAATTTTAGTCTAATTCCAATACTTGCTCATGTGGAGACTTACCAGGTGTAGTTGGTCTCCTTAGTGGATTTGTAGGTACTGTGGCATTTGTAAAACAGATTAGGTTACTCAAACAAGGACTGCCAGTGAGGGAAGAATTTAACTCATAGAAAGAAACATAAATTCAACTTGCAATTTAAACTAGACAGTTTATCAGTGACATTGACTCATCTGCTGTATTTTAAGCTGGTATGTAATGACTCAGACATGAGATCAAACAGAATGTTAAGGCTTTCTCTTTTGAGAACAGAAGCAAGAACTAACGATGCAAACACCTTCAGGATTTCTAATCTTGTGAGCTATATCATCATCATTATCTCCTGGAAGGCAGGTGTATGCGACTCTATTTGCAAAGCTGTCTCAGTAGCTTTGGCATAGTCTGTCCTGATGTTAAAAAACAAACAACAAAAAAGCCACACACTTTGACCATCAGGCTAGAAAATAAATGTACTAACGTTACTGGTCCACACCGACTTTAACTATCAATGGCAAAATACCACCTTCTTTGAGGGGTTCTATTTCTTTGTGGTGGTTGCTTTCCTTATGAAAAGCATTAATTTTTTCTACTATTGTTGGTGACATCAGCTCTATGGTTTCCAATAGGAATGCATTCAGAACACAATTTCAAGCAAGAAATGGTGCTATCCGTCAGCAAATATGTTTTGTTGTTAGAGAAAGTGTCCTCCTATGTAGCCTGGGTTGTTCTCAAACTCATGACCCTCCTACTTCAGTCTCCTGAGTGCTAGAATCACAAGCATGTGCCACCATATCCAGCTAGCATATTAGTTTTTGAAATATAAAAAAATGGAAGAGAGGGTTATTAAATAATTCAACTACCAAGAATGGAAAAATGCAGCGGTGGAGTGCACTGGCTGCACTGGACATTGATGAAAGTGAACTCTGCAACTCGTGGGTGGAGATGGGAGGGAGGGAATGGGAGAGAAAGAGGGAACAGATGACACTATGGGAAAGGAAACACACTTATTATAACCCTGCTGTATGTCACCTCTAAAACAACAATAAAGTATTTTTTTAAATAAAAAAATTAGGAGCTGGGAAGGTAGCTCAGTGGTAGAGTACATGCCTGGCATGCATGACACCCTGGGTTCAATTCCTCAGCACCACATAAGCAGAAAAAGCTGGAAGTGGCGCTGTGGTTCAAGTAGTAAAGCACTAACCTTGAGCTGAAGAGCTCAGGGACAGTACTAAGACCCTGAGTTTAAGACTCATGACCACCCAAAAAAATTAAAAATTAAAATAAAATAAAATAGATAATTCAATATAATTCTACGTGTGGACCAACAAAAAAAATCGCTGAGAAAGAAATCTTGAAGTAGCTACCTGGTGAACGATAAGCAGAAATTGCCATCAATGTACCTTTAAACACATGCTCATTTTTGCTGACTGGGAAGCTGGCCTGATGGTGGAATTGGACTATGGTTACATTTGTAAGATATGCATATTGAATGAGAGAGGTCCATGATCAGGGAAGGCAAACTCATGGGGTGATACATGATAGAAACCCCCAGTTTGTGGAGTTTGGTGAGGAAGCTACTTTGGGGAGATGAACATTCTTTTTTTGTTTTTGTTTTTGTTTTTTGTTTTGGCCAGTCCTGGAGTCCAAACTCAGGGCTTAGGCACTGTCCCTGAGCTTCTTTTGCTCAAGGCTAGCACTCTACCACTTGGGCCACAGCACCACTTCCAGCTTTTTCTGTGTGTGGTACTGAGGAATTGAACCCAAGGCTTCATACATGCTAGGCAAGCATTCTACCACTAAGCCACATTCCCAGCTAAGATGGACATTCTTAATGTTAAATACAACAAAACTGGCAATCAGGGAAGAGTCAATATGAAAAGTATTGGCTGCCATAGACTTGTTCTGTCAAAGATGATCTCATGTTGAAGATGCTTCCATGAGGTTTTCTTCCTGAGTACCCAGATGCCAAAGCTCTGCTGAAAGAGAAAGGGAAGAAAATCTTGATAAGAGATGGACTACTAACCAGGCACTGGCAGCTCATGCCTATAATCCAAGCTAAATTCAGAAGGCTGACGTCTGAGGATCATGGTTCAAAGCCAGCTCAGGTAGAAAAGTCTATGAGACTCTTGTCTCCAATTAACCACCCAAAAGCCAGAAGTGAAGCTATGACTCGTGATAGAGCACTAGCTTTGAGCAAAAAAGCTCAGGGGACAGCAACCAGGCCCTCAGGATATTCTCTCTCTCTCTCTCTCTCTCTCTCTCTCTCTCTCTCTCTCTCTCTCTCTCTCTCTCTGTCTCTCTCTGTCTCTCTCTCACACATACACACACAAACACACACATACACACACACACACTCACAGGTGAGCATGCAAAGAAGGAGAAGGAGAGAAGGAGAAGGATAAAAACAAACTATTAGATACAAATATCCGAAGGGAGACTAAAGATTTTGAAGAGACATCATCCAAATGGAGGTATTAGTACACTTCTTTTTTTTTTTTTTGGAGGGGTCCGATCGTGGGGCCTGAACTCTGGGCCTGGGCGCTGTCCCTCAGCTCTTCAGCTCAATGCTAGCGCTCTACCACTTGAGCCACAGCACCACTTCCGGCTTTTTTCTTTTTGCTTATGTGGTGCTGAGGAATCGAACCCAGGGCCTCAGGCATGCAAGGCAAGCGCTCTACCACTGAGCCACCTTCCCAGCCCCATTAGTACACTTCTTATTTGCTGGCCTGGCTGAGTATGAGACCATGCAGTAAAAAGTGAAACAAAAATGAACTAACCATGGCTGGAAATTTTCTGAATCTGTTCCTTGACATAGAACATTCTACTAGGGAATGATGTGGCATAAAAAGAGGGGCTAGAATCTATACAGGACTGAAAAACTCACCATTGATAAGGGCCGTGTGTGTGTGTGTGTGTGTGTGTGTGTGTGTGTGTGTGTGTGTGTGTGTGTGTGTGTGTGTCTGTCTGTCTGTCTGTATGTCTGTCTGTCTGTCTGTCTGTCTGTCTGTCACGCGCCAATATTAGAGCTTGAACTCAGAATCCTGCACTGTCCCTGAGCTTTTTTGCTTAATGCTAATGTTCTGCCACTTGAGCTATAGCTCCACTTCAGGCTTTTTGTTGGTTAATTGGAGATAAGAGTTGCACAGACTTTCCTGCCCAGGCTGGCTTTGAACCAAAATCCTCAGATCTCAGCCTTCTGAGTAGCTAGGATTATAGGTATGAGCTAATGGTGCCCAGTTGACAAGGAACTTTTTTGATATGTGTTTTGGGAGAAGACTCTGCTGGGGAAATTTTCCATGAGGAAAGTGTGTTTTAGTACATGGCACAAGCCCACATACTCATGTGAGGTACTATGATTAAAAAATCATTGTAGCTGGGTGTGGTGATGTGTACCTGTAATCCCAGAAATCAGTAAGCTGAGGCTGGTGGATTTTGAGTTTGTGGACAGCCTAGGCTATATAGCAAGACACAGTCTCAAGAAATAAAAACAATCCAGCCAGGCGCCGGTGACTCATGCCTGTAATCCTAGCTACTCAGGAGGCTGAGATCTGAGGATTTTGGTTCAAAGCCAGCCCGAGCAAGAATGTCCATGAGACTCTAATCTCCAATAAACCATCAGAAAACTGGAAGCGGAGCGGTGGCTCAAGTGGTAGAGCACTAGCCTTGAGCTGAAGAGCACAGGGATGGCACTCAGGCCCAGAATTCAGGCCCCATGACTGACCAAAAAAAAAAAAAAAAAAAAAAAAAAAAATCCAGGGATTAGTGGCCCAGTCCTGTAATTCTAGCTACTCATAAGGCTGAGGTCTGAGGTTCCCAGTTCAAAGCCTGCACAGAAAGCAAAGTCTGTGAAAATCTCATCTCTAATTAGCCAAAAGGCTGAAAGTGGAACTGTGGCTAAAGTAGCAGTGTCAGCCTTAGTTAAAAAAAGTTAGGGGGAAGTGGCGCTGTGGCTCAAGCGGTAGAGCACTCCCCTTTAGCTGAAGAGCTGAGGGACAGCGCCCAAACCCAGAGTTCAAGCCCCACAACCGACCAAAAAAAAAAAAAGTTAGGGGACAGGCCCTGAGTTCAAGCCCCAGTACTGGCATGAAAGAAAGAAAAAACAAACAAAAGAAACGGGGTGGGGGGGAAGAGGGAGGAAGGAAGGAAAAAGCGAGAATGAGGGAGAGAGAGAGGAGTTATTTAAGTGTCCACAACTCTGTATTTAGGAAAGATAATCTACTTTTGACTCTCTAGGTCCTGATTGATCTACCCCATTCATGCTAATGCTACTCTCTTGTAGAATGATTGGCTTAGGCAGCCATGTGATCCATTCCTTCTATTACACCCTGCGTGCCCAGAACCCCAGACAAACTGGGAAGCTTGGTCACCTTACTAGGCCTCCAGGCCTGTGAAGACTTCAGCAGATATGCGTGTGTGTAAAGGGCATCCATAAAGCCTTTTTCTTGTTACAAATAAATAGTAAGGACATAGTAAGAGGAAATGCCCTTCCCCTGGGTTTCTCTGTTTCTGTGTTTTGCTTGAGGTTATATCATAGCCATCCTGTGACTTCAAGAGGAGATAAGAAACATGCTGAACATGGTGAGTAGGAAATAGAGAAAAAGTGCATTCTCTAAGGGCCACTCTATCCTGGAAACACCTCAGGAGCTGTGGTTATGAGAGTAATAAAAAAACAACCCCTGCTGATGACTGTCATTCACAGTCAAGAGAATCCTGATGAAAAATGGTACTAGCTAGAAAGAGGCAGAGCTGGGTAGGAGTCAATGTCCATCTTGGTATTCATACCTCACTACTAATTGCCAGGACATAGGCAAGTATAACTTCTGGAGCAATCCATTAGTCTAGGACAGTATTTCCCAATGTGCGTTTTCTCTTCTCTGTGAGCTAATCTGCACAAAGGAATTCATGCACAAAGGGGTTTGGGAGACAGGTCCTGTGATCCTCCTACCAGTACATATTCAACTTGGGAGGGCTTGTGTGGTGGAAATCTTATTTATTTTGAATTAACTCAAAGTTTCTCCAGTCATTTCAGTGTGGACATTGCGGGGTTGTTTTTGTTTGCATGTACCCTCTTAAGGTCTTCCTGATCTTTCATGGAACACAGTTTAGGAACTGAGCTAATACAGCCATTTAAAGGGGAGCTCTCAGCTCTCAACATGCTGTCTGCACAAGAGACTGTCTTGATTTGCTATTGTCTGATGTGGTGATTAAGAGCACTCTCCCCTCTTCACAATGTCCAGTTGGGGATAATCAACTGTGTTAGCAGCTCAATTCAAGGAGAGGAAGAAAAGGAAGATGAAGAGAAGGAGGAGAATGAGAAAGAGGGGGGGGAGGAAAAGGAAGAGGGAGAGGAGGAAGAAGAGGAAGAGGAGGAGGAGGAAAAAAGAGGAAGAATTCCTAGGGGAAGAAGGAAAAGGCCTCTTTGGATACAAGAGCAATGTCTGCCTTGGAAACAGAGCAGAATTCTGGGGCCCAAGTGTCGGGGTGAGGGTGACAGGCCCTGAGAAGAATGAGGCCAACATGCACTCACTGTGGTGCACTGAGCAAAGGAGATGGGACCATGGTAGTTAAGGGATGCTCAGCCTAAGGCTGAGGACACAGAGGGTGGCCTGGGGTGCAGCTGGCATCCTCCCCAGGTTGCTGTTTTCTAGGCTTTCAGGAAGCAGGGCTGCCTAGTGAGTGGCTTGAGGCAACGGGAAGTAGGCAGGGAATAAAACAAATGAGAGCCAGAGCCTGAGGGTAGCGAAGGCAGCTGCTCAGGCCTGAATTTGCCAGCCCAGCTTCCAGCTTCAGGCTCTTGTTTTCATTTATCACCTGTGCTCTTCATTGCAGGACCTGTTTCAGGTCTGAGCACGTTCTGCCCATGGGTGTATCCATTAGCATCCAAAGCAGATCCTCGTCCACAGCAAAGGCCCAATGAATACTTGTGGAACAAATTAATCAGAGAGACAGAGACAGAGACAGAGAGACAGACAGAGACAGACAGACAGACAGACAGACAGACAGACAGACAGACAGACAGACAGAGACAGAGAACACCTCCCCTGCTTCTACAGGGAATCAGGAGGGCATGCATGCTTCCTGAGCATCCATTGTATTCTCTAGAGGCTTATCAGGCAGTCCACTTACCTTCCAAGACTAAAGATAAGCCAATACATCCTATTCCTCTTCTGAGGCCTGTTTAAAAGGTTCCCACAGACTCCATCTCACACTTCTGATGTTACTCCATCAGACTGCCCCCCCATTAAGCATACACAGAGAGACTGTTTCTCTGGCTTCCAAGTCTCCCTCAGGGCACCAAGAGCACAGAGGGTCCAATCAACCTGCTCCTTTGTAGCCACACATGGATAGGTTTATCTTAACACTAGTTCCAGCATGGCCTCCACTTGGAATACTCTTCCTGGTGGCTAGTTGCTGGCATCCTGTGTATTCTCATTCAGGAATATTTCCTGTCCCACAATGACTCACTCAACAAGTGTGGCTTATTTCATGCCAAGAAAGGTATGGAGGCATGCTACACAAAACTGGCCAGTGTTTTGGACATACCATCCAAGGCTCAGACTTGTGTGGTTTTCTGTTCTGATGCCCTCAGTGTGATGGTGGGAAGAGAGCATCGCACATTTTGCTAAGTATGGTGGTTCATGCTTGCAAGCCCAGCTCTAGAGAGGCTGTGACAGGAAGGTTGTGAGTTTCAGAGGCCAGACTGAGCTATGTGGTGATACTCGGTCTCAAAAGGAAGAAACAATAGAAGAAAGGAAGAAGGCAAGGAGGGGTCCCCAGCTTGGATGGTGGAGGATATAGTAGGGCCGTTTCCTGAGACAAGAATCACTGATGGGCTGGGAAGGTGGCTCAGTGGTAGAGCGCTTGCCTTGCATGCCTGAGGCCCTGGGTTCGAATCCTCAGCACCACATAAGCAAAAAGAAAAAAGCCAGAAGTGGCGCTGTGGCTCAAGTGGTAGAGCACTAGCCTTGAGCTGAAGAGCTGAGGGACAGCGCCCAGGCCCAGAGTTCAGGCCCACGACCGGACCCCCCCCCCAAAAAAAAAAAAAAAAGAATCACTGAAAACTGTTCAGAAATGTTGAATTGGGGGAAGGCCTCAAGATATTATTACTGTCTGAGAGTTTCCAGGGAAGTCTTATCCATTCCCTTGACGTCAGTTTCCATCTCAAGTCTACATTCCCTGCTCAGCTCTCTCATGGGCATTTCCCACCTGAACACAAAATGCAAGCTTTTGCTACCTGATGACTATTATCTAGTTTCTGGTTCTTCAAGTTTACAAAGCTAGGCTCAGAAAGGAATGCCACCCTTAACAGCATAAAGGACACAGGGATGTCCCAATTATATATACTACGTCATTCACTTCATATCTGCGAAGATGGTCAAGGTCAGGCGAGAAGATCTTGACAGTCTTTCCCATTCTTATGCTCCATGAAGAACTTTAATTGGACTAGATTGGCCTAGCCTGGGGCCTTTGGCTTTCATTCATACGTTGTTTTATTTCACATTGGGAAGGAAAACCAAAAGTCCTTCGCAGTGGTACCCCAAGACAATAATAACTCTTGCTCTTTGTCACATTATTTGCCCAGATCTCAGTGATTTTGACTTTCTTTCTGCAGATCACTCAGATCTGCTGACATCATGTAAACAGAAGTATGGCATTACTCCAAACATCCTAACAAGACACACATAGGTGTCAGTGGATGGGTGGTGAACCCTTCAATGGTTCAGGAGCCTACTATATATATGGTTTTAGGAAGTCTAAGGTCTAAAACCTGCCATGACATCCTTTCTAAGGTAAAGAACAAGTTATTTCACCTTATTGCAAAATACACATGTCAGATTTTGGAAGTGTCATATGCTACCTGGAAAATATTACCCCTAATGCATTTACCAACTAGTAAGAAGTCTAAGCATTTCAAGAGCCTGGATCAGGATCAGGTTGCAAGGCAAGCTATTCTATCACTTTGCTGCAGTGTTGGCCGTATCCATGGAGATTGGGATGCTCAGCGGAGGTTGTGGCAAGTCCTGGAGGGAGACACACTGCACAGACATCCAGTTAGGCCATACCTTCTGCATCTGAGTAATATGCATTCAAAGAGCAGTTTCTCCTGTACTCCCGGGCCCTTGCACAGTCTGACTGCTGGGTAGACAACAAGTAATTATGACACTGGTGCTGCCTTATCATGAGCTGGGTATTGTTAGAGCCATCAAATTGTGATAAGGTCCAGCAGGCACAGTGGTAGTCCACCACATGATAGAAATGACACTTCCAGGCCAGAAGCATAAATGTGTTGTTATACAAGCAGGTGGCTCAGATCCCCTCTTGTGTTAATTTGTCACACCGATGCTGCTCCTGGGGATCACACGTTAAGCCAGTGGAGTCTATCGGACCAGAGGATGTTCCAGGGAACATCTAGGCCCAGCTCCTGGATGGATGGGCACAGCAGTAAGTTGGGGGAGGGAGGAAAATAAAATGTGGCTGCACTATAGGCCCAGGAAGGATAGAAGCAAACATTCCCCCTGGCACCCCTGTAGGACATTGGCTTGTTTGTCTTTGGTGGAGTGAGAAGTGATCTATGGTATAAATGGACTCTTGCTCCCAAGCAGTGGTTAGTCACTGGCTGACTGGTCAGGGGATTGAAAGGGGCCTGGCTGGAAGACCAGGGAAGAAACATGTGGGTGACCTGGGAGGGTACTGAGTGTGAGGACATTTGTGTCTTCCCCTGGAGGAAATCCTCCACAGCCTGGTGGGCACAAGGACTTCTCTGCAGATGTCAGCTAGCCCCTGTCCTTAGCCACTCCAGTGCTTGAGCAGTAGGGCCATGAAAATGGAGGCACAATGACAGGAATGCAGGCTAGGCACTGGCCCCATAGCATGGCTTACATTCCATCTGATTATTCAGTGCCAACATAGAGATCTCATGTAGCTCCATCCCACCCCCACCCCTACCCCCAAAAAAAGCTATGTGGAAAGTGGCGCTGTGGCTCAAAGTGGTGGAGCACTAGGCCTTGAGTGAAAAAGCTCAGGGGCAATGTCCAGGCCCTGAGTTCAAGGCCCATGACCACCACCACCAACAACAAAAAGTAATGGAAAAAACTGATCTGGCTACATCAGATCCTTCCCTTTGTTGTGCGTGTCCTGGGACTTGAACTCAGTGTCTCGTGCTGGTGCTCTACCACTTAGCCATGCCTCCAGTCCCCAGCAGTTTGCTGGTTAATTGAAGATGGAGTTTTGTGGACTTTTCTGCATGGACTGGGTTTTTTTTTAATTTTTAATTGTTATTATAAAGGTGATGTACATAAGTCAGGTAATGAGTACTTTTTGTACAAATGTCACCCCTTCCCTCACTCTCTCCCATTCTTTCCCTCCCATCCCTACCCACAAGTTGTATAGTTCATTTTCAACATAATGTCTAGTGAGGAGCACTAGTCTGCATGAGCTGGTTTTGAATCACAATCCTCCAGCTTCTAAGTAGCTAGGATTATAGGCATAAGCCACCAGACCACTTCTAACTTGGAAGAAAGAGTGATTCTTCTTTGTAGGAACTTCTGCTGGCCCCAGATAAGGCTTGCCTTCCTTGTCAGAAGCACCCACAAAGAGCTGCCAGTGCTTCTGGTGTCTTGGGGCAGAGTGTTGTCTCGCATTGCCAATACCTAAGGACTATGTTTTAGCAAGAGGCTGGGATAGTGGGTTCATTCCCACCAGATCCACTGGTTCTACTATGGAATGTCACCTGAAAGACCTAGGGAAGGGGCTAGCCTGGAGGTGACAGTTTATGGGGGTCAACGTGCTGTCCCACAATCCTTGCAATGGCTGTGTGGGAGACTGTCTCTATTAGCTATAATGCAGAGGCTCAGGAACCAAAAGGTCAAAGGAGTGGATACTCCAATCCTTATATGATGACCCACTTGCAGAAACAGTGCTTTATGTTCCCTCAACTAGAGGTTCTGATGGGTGGAGAGGTCCTCGTTCTCAGGAAGAGGGTAGCTCTTCCTTTGAGGGGCACAGGAGGGTTCTTCTTGACCTGAGCTACAGCTGTGTCCTGGACACTTTTGGATCTCCAGACCAGTGGTTCAGTGGCCATAGTAGATTTACACTGCTGACAAGGGCTACGCAGCTCTGATTTAAGGTCAATGCTGATCCTTCATGGGGGCAGAAAGAAGGAAGTGGACAGTTCCAAGGATTCTTGATGCTTCTATGCTCCTCATGACATGAATGGGCCACCGAGGCCCCCATGGCCTGCAGGGGAAGGCAGCTAAAGGCTCAGGGTATAGGGCAAGTAGTTAGACCAGCTGAAGTGCTAGCCAAGAAAGGAAGCTCAGAGTGAGCAGTGGCTAGGAAAATGCTAGGTGTCCGTGACAGAAACAGAAATTGACACACACTGAAAGACTAACCCTGACCTCCAGATGTAGCCCAGTGGCAGATGGTTTTAGTACACCTAATGTTGGTTCATATCTGGTACATCCTACCACCCCAAGTGTTACCTTGTGTCCATAGGGCCCTGGATTCCACCCCTAGTACAACAACACAAATAAAGAAGAATAAAAATGAAGGGAAGTGCCAGACACCAGTGGCTCACACCTGTAATCCTAGCTAAGAAGAAGGCTGAGATCTGAGAACTGTAGTTTGAAGCCAACTGAGGAAAGAAAGTCCATGAGGCTCTTATCTCCAAGTTAAAATCCAGAAGTGGAGCTGTGGCTTAAGTAGTAGAATGCTAAACTTGAGCAAAAAAGCTCAGGGATGGTGCCCAGTCCCTGACTTCACATCCCATGACTGGCACAAAAATAAGAAGGGGAGGTGACTCTTATCTATCAGATCTTATTCTGTCCATAGTTAGGTGAGACTCTGTCTTAGTTGGGCTGTGAGAGGAACGCATGCTTACACACTGCTGGGGGTGGGGGTGGGAGAGGGAGTGGGAAATGGTGTCATCTTTATGGGAGGGAATAGGGCGAACGCTAGCAGGATTACGCATGTTTACCCGCTGGTAACACTTGATCCCACATAAACACTGCCAAAAATCTGGATCGACATTGGCACAAGGCTATGTTTATGAAAGACCCAGAGGAGTGTCACCATTACTGAGAGAGCAGCATTTCTTTGTGGCAGCCCTGGGGAGAGGGTTGGAATCTGGACAAAACATTGGATGATAAATCTATTTCTCACTAATGTGTGCTGAGTGCCTGCTGTGGGCCTGGTGGCTCACACACGTCACTCCATTTGAATGCTCCAATTTGTATCAGCAATCCTGAACAGAGAAACTCTTAGAACAGACCAGAAAAATATGACCCCAAATGGCAACAATTCTTTATGCAAAAAAATCTTTATGTGCCCCAGGGTTGCTTTTCAGAATTAATATATATATATATATATATATACATATATATATATATAGTCAAAATTATGTAGGCACATGGTTAGAAAAGAAAGAAAAAGCACCAAGCCAGCAGAGGAAAGCATGTGATGTATAATTTTATCAACAGCCCCTAGTTTTGCACCTCCCTGCTTGCAGTCTAGTCTCCAAGGGCAACCAGCCCTGTTATGTCTTTAAGGCTTTGCTTCTACATCGTAAAATAACGTCTGCGTGACTGTGGATTTATCAAGTTTAGATATTATGTATTAGCTTCCAGCTATAGGTTAGACCAAGACCTCTCCAAAAGCAAAAACTACTTTTTACTTCTCTTTAGAGACCCAGGACCTAGCCTTAAGGACTGGTGGAAGAGATTGTTAAACAAATATTTGTTAAATAAAGCAATAACCTGAGCAATAAAGGGAAAGGAGGGCATACCCAGCAGAGAGAAAAGCAGGAGAAAAAAGCTAAAGGCTCCTTTTTCCTGACAGGACCCTGATTTTATTGGGGGCAGCTGGGTCCCCCACTAAAATTATTTGCCTTCCACATTTCCTGTAGCATATAGAGACCAGGTGGCCAGGTCCTAGCCAGAGAAACAGTTGCAGGGTGAAGTACCAGGGAAAGGCTTTTAAAGGAAGTCTGAGGCCATTGGCAAATCATTCAGTCTTTTTAGTCCCTCAGCATTCTTCCTTACTGGAACAAGGTTGTGATTTCTGGAGGCTTAGCAGCCATTTTGCGATCACATTCTAAAGAAGGAAATCAAAACAATAGAGAGCTGAATTTCTCTAGACATTATTCAATTCTATACCTGCTCTGGACTGCATATCTCTTGACATACTGAGACCATTGATGTCTTTGTTTCAGGTTTTAAAAACAGGCTTTCACTGTGGTACACCTTCCTGAGAGACATAGAAAAATAACGGCCAAAAGTTGTTGGTTGTTGATGGTATAAAGGAGGATTTATGATGTCATTCTCTCTGCTTTAAACTTTCTCTGCTTTACTTCTAAAATTTTCCATGACTAAATTTTTCCATAATAAAAAAGTTTAAAAAGAGCTTTCATTATACCATTCTATTTTTATTTATTTCTAAAATTTTCCACACTAAAAGGTTTGAAAGAATAATGGAAATAAACAATATAAGCCAGGCAACTGTGGCTCAGGCCTTTAATCCTAACTACTCAGGAGGTTGAGATCTGAGGATTGTGGTTCTAAGCCAGCGCTGGTTTAGAAAAAAAAAAAAAAGACTGTAAAGTTTTTTGTCTCTAATTAATCACCAAAATAAATAAATAAGTAAATAAAAGAAAAAAAAAGCTGGAAATGGAGTCAGGGTTCAAGTGGTAGAGTGTTAGCCTTTAACACAAAAGCTTAGGGACAGGGGCTGGGAAGGTAGCTTAGCGGTAGAGTGCATGCCTTGCAAGCATGAGGTCCTGGGTTCGATTCCTCAGCACCACATAAACAGAAAAAGCCTGAAGTGGCGCTGTGGCTCCAGTGGTAGAGCACTCGCCTTGAGCTGAAGAGCTGAGGGACAGCGCCCAGGCCCAGAGTTCAGGCCCCATGACTGGCAAAAAAAGAAGAAAAAAAAAAGAAAAAAGCTTAGGGACAGTGCTCAAGACCAGCAAGATCACACATGTATTACACCCACACATGTACATACAAAGGGAAAATAGGGGAAAAAGGGGGAGGGAGAATAAAGAAAAATTAATTAATTGATAAACTAATTGGAACCTTAGAGGCTTGGTGCCCTGCTGAGGTCAAATATAAGCCAAGGAAAAGCAGGTACCTCAGCTCTTCTTGGCCCTGCTTCACACCTTGTCAGCCCAAATCTGACTGCAGTCATTGCTGTTGCAACCAGATCTACTGTAGGTGAAAACTACAGCACTGGGAACGCTGCAGGATGCCCTCTCCAGCCCCTTTCCTGGGCTTTTCTGAAGCTTCAGTGGGAAATGCATAACTATGGGAGTTCACAGGCAATCATGCACAAGCCCTGACTGTGGGAGGGAAGTGGAGCTGTGGCTCAAGTGGGAGAGGGCCACACTACAGGAGGCAACACTTAATTAATCAGGGATGGAAACCGGTAGACAAATTGCCCCATTTCCATCCTGCAGGTAAAGAATTCTAAAGTGTACTCTATGCCATGGGATCAAACAAACTTGGGGGCCTGGCACAGTGGCTCCCACTTGCAAACCTAACTACTCAGAATGCTGAGTTGGGAGGATCAGAGCTCAGGCAGAAAGTTCATGAAACCCCCTCCACACACACACAACTCAACCAATGAAGAACTGAATGCCAGGTTCTAGTGGTTCATGCTGTAATCCTAGCTACTCAGGAGACTGAGATCTGAGAACCAGCTCAGGCAGGAACAACAAGACTTATCTGCAACTGACCACCAAAAAAGCAATTAGTGGAGCTGTAGCTCAAAGTGGTAGAGCACTAACCTTGAGCACCAAAGTTCAGGAGCAGCACCCAGGCCAACTTCAAGGAACATGTTTAGCACACACACGTTCACACACACGTGTGTGTGTGTGTGTGTGTGTGTGCGTGCATACACACACCTACACGCCACACACACCCTGGATGTTGGGGCACACAGCTGTCATTCTAGTTGTATGGGAAACAGAAATATGAGAATCAGTCCAGGCTAGCATGGACAAAACCTATGAAACAAACAAAAGCAAGAAGGCTCAGGGCATGGATCAAATGGTAGAGTGCCTGCCTTGGCAAATCCCAGTATCACCAAAACAAAAAATCAGCCCAGGATCCCTATCTTGTGCTGATTTCCCCTCCCTCTCTGGGTCCAATGAATCCAGGCTCTGCAGAGACCAATGAGTCCCTGCTTACTGAGAACATCTTCAAGTTAGCACTGAAAATCCTATGCCTTAGGAAACCCCTCAGTCCTCAGCAGGATCAGCTGATCACCTCACCAGTCCCTTTTGCACTCTGAAATCATCCCCCAAGTAAGTACCCTCAAGTCAACTCCTTGTCTCAGGCTATTTTTGAAAGGGAACTGGAACAAGGACTATTTAGGTCTCAACAGAGCACCTGCTGGTCTGAGATATGACTCTAATCAGCTAACAAATAGTAGCTGGCTATAGACCTCCACACTGCATCAGGGAGTGAAAGCCATAGTTTCTGGTCATGGCTGTCAGGTAGTTTGGGTTTGTGTGATGACTGCACAGGAGGAGACATGTTTGCGAGCCACTGAGAGACAGACAGTAGAGCTTTGCGCCACTGTCTCTTGGAATGAACACTTGTAGTCTGGGTTAGAGTATTATCTGATTTGAAGCCAGAATGTTGTCTTTCTATTTGTATTAAGGCCCAGCTAAGTTAATTTTCTCTAGAGGCTGGAAGAGGCAAAATTCTGGACCAGCGATATTTTTTTTCTCCTTTAACAGGGAACTCATGCCCCCTACAGGATAAATAATGTATGTGCCAGTTCTGGGACTTCTTGGGTACCTTTTTCTGAATATAGGCAACATTTCTTTCTTTTTCTAGACCAAAGGGGGGTGGGGGGAGAAGCTTAATCTTTAGGTTGTCCAATAATGTAACAGTTTCCTTTGTTTAACTACTGCTCTGTTACAACCCAGCCTACTGGGGTTGGTGTGGTATGAACTGGAAAATCGGGAGTGGGACATGTAAGAAGGTTCTGAAGTCCAATGGCTACTTTAGCTTGCTTGTTTCTGGAGGGCTGGTCTCTCTCTCTCTCTCTCTCTCTCTCTCTCTCTCTCTCTCTCTCTCTCTCTCTCTCTCTCTCTCTCTCTCTCTATATATATATATATATATATATATATATATATATATATATGAAGACAAATGAGTTTGATGTCAAAGATACTTTGGAATTAATGAGGCCTCCTCTTATAAGGTTGTAGAAAACATAACTGTAATGTTTCTCAACCTCTGTGGATTTTTTATTTTGATTGGTTTTGAGAGACCACTGAGAACTTATATAAATCTAAGATAAAGCGACTCCATATCTCCCCAGAGGAAAAAAATGAACAAATCAAGCCTCACTGCCAATCTTGAAACATGTCAGCACTTTATGAAAAGCTTTTCAGGCTGAGAGAACAATAAAAGACAACCTTCTAAATAGCAGAACACCGTGTTTACAAAGAGACTTGAGCTGTAAATTGCACTTTGTCATCTTTGTTAATACATTAAATAGATTAAAGAAATTAGGGTTTAAAAGGAGGATGCTTATAACAGTTTTCTACGTTAAAAAATAACTTCTAATTGAAAAAAGCCACTAAAATTGATTTTAAAACTTTGGGTAACAGGTAAATGTCACATTCTTATAAGAATAAAACAAAATACTGTATGTATAAGTAACCTAGAAAAATAAACTAGGTTAATACGAATTTAAACATTATTTTTGCTTTCAAATATAAGCCCTTTTTCGAATGTTTTTGGCTGTGATAAGAAAAAAAATCTAATCTTGGCTTAATGGCCTCAAGGTTCCTGCTGAGTTCAAAAATAAATATGCAGATCAGACCCAGTAGTATGCAAATTCCTATCAGGTCAAAAATTGTTAGTCATAAAGATTTTAAGAGACCTTCTAATCAAGATCTAAGCAATTCTATTCCACTTGTCCCTCAGAATCTGTGGCTGGTTCCCGAATCCATCTTGGACACCAAAATCTATGGATGCTCACATCCAGGATATAGTTATTTGTATGCACTTCTTACTTCAAGTCACCTCTAAATGACTTACAAAACCTAATACAGCTGGGCACTGGTGGCTCATGCCTGTAATCCTAGCTACACAGGAGGCTGAGAACTGAGGACAGCATTGGAAGTCAGCCTGGGCAGAAAAGTCCCTGTGAGACTCTAATTTCCAATTAACCCTTTGAACACCAGAAGTGGTGCTGTGGCTCAAATTAGTAGAGTGCTAGTCTTGAGTGAAAGAGCTCAGGGACAGAGTGAAGGCACTGAATTCAAGCCCCATGAGTGAAGGGGGAGGGGAAACCTAATACAATGTAAATGTTGAATAAATAGCAATACTCCGTATTGCTTAGGGGATACAACAAGAAAACAGTCTATGTGTGTTCAGTATAGACACAGCCTCCCCGTATTGTGTGTGATGTGTCTCTGTGTATATGTATGTATGTACATGTATATATATATACAGACGTGTGTGTGTGTATGTGTGTGTGTGTCTATGTTGAGTCTCTCCCTCTTTTTCCTTTTCTTCTAAATGTTTTTACTCCACTGCTTGCTGGATCCACAGATATAGATGGCAACTATGTTCTGCAAAACGAATATAAAAAGCCCTTGAGCAGCCAGGCACCAGTGGCTCACATCTGTAATCCTCTACTCTGAAGGATGAGATATCGGATCATGGTTCAAAGCCAACCCGGTCATGAAAGTCCAGAGATTCTGATCTCCAATTAATCACCAAAAAAATCAGACATAGAACTATGACTCAAGTGGTAGAGCACTAACCTTGAACAAATCACAAGGACAGCACCCAGGCCCAGAGTTCAAGCCCCAATATTGGCACCAAAAAAAAAGAAAGAAAAGAAAGAAAGAGAGAGAAAGAAAAGAAGGTGAGAGGAAAAAAAAAGAAAGAAAGAGAGAGAGAGAGGAGGGAAGGAAGGAAGGAAGGAAGGAAGAAAGGAAGGAAGGAAGGAAGGAAAAAGGAAGGAAGGAAGGAAGGAAAAAAGGGAGAGAGGGAGGGAAGAAGGAAAGAAGGAAGGAAGGAGCCCTTAGAGCAGGCTGGTGGTTGCCCTGTGCTCTGTCTCAGCCAGGTTGCTTCTTCTGAAGTCCGTGGATCTGTGGATTGTGGGACTTCCTTTTGCTGCTCTGGCACAGGACATCCTTACCCTGCTTATAAACGATCAAACACAAAGATATTCAGTTCATTTTCCTTTGTATTGTCTTATTGGGATCAAGTTCCTGTTTTTCTTTTCCAAAATTCTCTTTTTCTAAAGCAATTTGGGCTTGATTTAATTATCTGGAGAATCTATAGGTAAAAGATCATGTGTAGTAGAGTACGGGTGTTGCTCTGCAACTTCTTCATCTTAGTCTGCTCCGAGATGCTCTCCCTTTATCTTAATGATCACCTCTGACACAGGTCTCGGGAAACAAAGTAATGGCCTGCATGAAATCCACATCACATTGGAGGACTTTTAGGTGTTCAGGAAGGCCAGGGTTAAATGTACAATGCGCCCCCTGGTGGCATGTGAAATGCCAATGAGCAAACCCAGGGATGGGTACATTCTGGTGAAGGTGGCCAAAATATCAAGACTCCAGACAAGGGCTGAGAGTTTCATTCTCTTGATTCAACAGTTTTTTGTTTTGTTTTGCCTTGTTGTCGGTAGTGGGGCATGAACTCTGGGCCTGGGCGCTGTCCCTGAACTCTTCAGTTCAAGACCAGCCCTCTGTGACTTGCGCCACAACACCACTTGCAGTTTTCTGGTGATTAATTGGAGATAAAAGTCTCATAGACTTTCCTGCCCAGGTGGCTTTGAACCCCGATCCTCAGATCTCAGCATCCTGAGTAGCTAGGATTACAGGTTTGAGCCACCAAAGCTTGGTTAAGTGAGGTATTTTTAGTTTTGACTGGGGTCCCATTGTTTCACAGTACTGGGTTCATAGGTTGATAGACCTCAAGCAGGTAGTGGCTCACCCTTTGTTGACTTCTCTGGGATCAACATCAGCTGGAGATGACGTACCTGTTCAGACCACTCTTACCTGTATTTGCTGCTTCCCTAGGGAAAAAATTATTTGAGCATTCAATTTGTATAGCAAGTTAGCAGGGTGGCCCACAACTGATTCTAACTGCTCAGAGATCTGTTAGAAGCCAGTCCAAGCAGAAAAGTCCAAGAGACTCATCTCCAGTTAGCCAGCAAAACAAACAAACATACAAACTAACAAAAAACCAGAAGTGGAGCTGTGGCTCAAGTAGTGTCATCCTTGAGCAGAAAAGCTAAGCAAGAGCGCACAGGCCCTGAGTTCAAGCCCCAGTACTGAGTTACATACACAAAAAGAGACCCTTTGCTTTGCTTTTTCTCCTAAGTAAACAAAGTTCGATATTTTTCTTTCACTTTTTGCTGTCTATAAATTTTGTTCTTCAAGACAAAAGACTTCAGATTACTCCTTAGCAAAACTATGCCAGTCGTACCTGGTCTTCTTTTTCTAGTTAGCAACTGTAATTTCTCAATACCCTTTTATTTCAGAGATCCCTCTGTAGTTAAGAGTTTTGATTTAACAAAAATTAGGAGAAAGCCTGGCACCAGTGTTTCATGCCTATAATCCTAGCTATTCAGAAGGCTGAGATCTGAGGATCATGGTTCAAAGCCAGCCCAGGCAGGAAAGTCTGTGAGACTCTTATTTCCAATTAAAAACCAAAAGCAAGAAGTGGGACTGTTGGGGCTGGGAAGGTGGCCCAGTGGTAGAGTACTTGTCTTGCATACATGAGACCCTGGGTTCAATTCCCTAGCACCACATAATCAGAAAAAGCTGGAAGTGACACTGTGGCTCAAGTGGTAGAGCGCTTGCCTTGAGCTGAAGAGTTCAGGGACAGTGCCCAGGCCCAGAGTTCAGGCCCCACGACCAACCAGAAAAAAAAGAGAAGTGGGACTGTGGCTCAAATGGTAAAGCACTAGCCTTGAGCATGAATGCTCAGGGACAGTACCTAAGCCCTAAATTCAAACTTTAGTTTTTTTTTAATTTAAAAAAATTTTTAAATCTGCTGGATGTCAGTGGCTCATGTCTATAATCCTAGCTACTCAGGAGGCTGAGATCTAAGGATCGTCACATCAAGCACAGGCAGTAAAGTCTGTGAGACTCTCATCTCCAATAAACTCCCAAAAAAGCCAGAAGTGGAGCTATGGCTCAAGTGATAGAGTGCTAGCCTTGAGTAAAAGAAGCTCAGGGACAACAACCCAGGTCCTGAGTTTATCTTACAAAGATCCTATTCCAATCTGCTTCTTTTTCTTTTTCTTTTCTTTTTTCTCTCCTTGTATCAGGGATTTGTGCTTACTAGGCAGGTACTCTACCAATAAGGCACTCCTCCATCTCTTTTTGAACTGGTTATTTTTTCCATATATATTTTTATTGTAAAAATACTGTACAGAGGGGTTACAGTTATATGAGTAGGGTAATGAGTACATTTCCTATATATGGACCTCCATATATATGGCTTTGTAGTGGAGTTTGAAATTTGGAATTGATATTCCTCCAGCACTGTTCTTTCTGCTGAGAATTGTTTTTGCTATTTGGGATCTTTTATTGTTCCATATGAATTTTTGGATTGCTTCTTCTATTTCATTGAAGAATGAGGTTGGGATATTGACAGGTATTGCATCGAATTTGTATATTACCATTTTCATAATGTTGTCCCTCCCAATCCAGGAGCATGGGAGGTTTGTTCCACTTCCTTATGAACTGGTTATTTTAAAGATAGAGTCTCATTTTCTTCCCTGGGTGCATTCCTGCATCATGATCCACCCATTTGCCCTTCCCATACAGCTAGGATGACAGGTACATACCAGCAACATCCAGCTATTGACTGAGAAGGGGTCTTAAGAACATTTGGCCCAGGTTGGCCAGCCATGATCCTCCCTATTGCAGCTACAGAGTAGCCAGGGATACAGATGTGAGCCACCAACACCCACCGTACTTCTGGCTTTTGCTTGTGGTATCTTTTGACACTCAGGAGTTTCCATGTTGAATTCTCACTTAATTTGCTCACAATACAAAAGAAAATTTTTTTACTTACTACAGCACCTGCCTATGACATATAGAATCTGAATGTTTGCCAGGCACTGGTGGCTCGCACTTGTAATCTTAGCTCCTCAGGAGGCTGGGATTCAGGATCATGATTTGAAGCCAGCCCAGGCAGGAAAGTCTGTGAGACTTATCTCCAATAAATTGCCAAAACTCCAGTAGGTAAAGCTGTGGTTCAAGTGGTAGAATGTTAGCCTTGAGCACAAAAGCTCAGGGACAGTGTCTAGGCCTGGAGTTCAAGCCACAGAATCGGCATAAACAAAAACTTGTTTTTGTTTATCAAAAACTGAGACATGGCATCACCAGTCTGTAATAGCAGCTGTATAGAAGATATATGTAGGAAGATCAAAATTTGTGGGCAACCTAAAGAAAAACTGAAGACCCTATCTGAAAAATAACTAAAAGGTTAGAGGGACTAGGCCTAGCTCAAGAGATAGATGTCCTTACTAGCAAGGCTGAGGCTCCGAGTTCAAACCCTAATACAGTCTCACAAAAATCTTTGATTCCACACAACTGTTCTCGGCTGATGTGGATAAATATTCATGAACTTTTAATCACCTCTGCATGCGTTATTTATTTATTGTGCTGGTCCTAAGGCTTGAACTCAGAGCTTGGGAGTTGTCTCTGAGCTTTTTTGCTCAAAGCTAGCATTCCCACCTGGGCCACAGCTTTACTTCCAGCTTTTGGATGGTTACTTGGAGATAAGAGTCTCCCAGATTATCCTGTCCAGGTTGGCTTTAAACTGCAATTCTCAGATCTCAACCTCTTGAGTTAACTAGGATTACAGGCATGAGTCACTGGCACCCAACAACTTCTTGCATTTCTGATGAAGTAGTATATGGAGAGGAATTTTATGTAGGACAGCCCTTGCATTTATGGCTCAATTAGTCCTGCAAGGATGTCTGTGAGAAATGTACAACATGAAACTTTTCTGTCATAAAAATGGATGTAAAGCATTGAATCTAATTCTTTGGGAGGATTTCTTGAACAAGTAAGACAACTTACAGTGGTATCTAGTCACAGAAAAGCATGGTATGAAGATAAATGGATGATTAATCACAAATTGCATTTTTAAA